>NW_006921656.1:8176758-8179468 GCF_000298275.1 Orycteropus afer afer | reverse complement strand
ACCACACTTCGTCTGACCAGTAATTCTGGTCATTATTAAGTTTTTGGATTTTGTTCCATGTTTTCCCTCCCACTCTATCCAGGATCTCCAGATTTGATCCTTTCCTGAGTGGTTGGCATTGGTAGCTGGTCACCATCCGGTTCTTCTGGTCTCGAGGGCCATTGTTTCCTAGGGTTACTTGCTTCCCAAATACCTTTTTTTGTTTGTTTGTTTTGTTTTGTTTTTGTGCGTTCTTCTTCACTTCTGATGCTAGGAGATCATTAGCTGCATCCTAGATGGCCGCTTGAAAGCTTTTAAGACCCGAGTCGCTACTCACCAATGTAGGAGCTCCATATCCTTTTCACTACAGCATCAGGCTGGAGGAGAAATGTCTGAGATATGGCAGACAACTGGCATAAACGCCCAGCAATCATAGAACCATGTGATGACTCTTAAAGGTCATCCTTGGACACGGCATACCATACATGACTTCCACTCACATTCCATCAGCAACAGCAAGTCATGTGGACAAACACCTGCATCTAATGTGTGGAGAGAAACCTTCCACACAGGGAGGGTGTCAGAGAGGGGGCTCTGTAGACATGGAGAATGACAGCAGAGATTTTTCAGAACCAAGTCTAATTTTGTTGGATATCAGCATAACAACACTAACCTTACTGCTTTCTGCTTGCCTTTTATAGCTTATATATATGCATACTAATTATTTAATGAGGTATTAGACCTCCAGTTAATGATCTAGAAAATCTTGCATGATGAGTATTTTACCATGATAATCATCCTTCTCTGTCTACTGAAATGTAAACTCCATGAGGACAGAATTTGTGTCTGTTTGTTCATTAATGTATCCTAACTGCTTTGAACAGTCTGGAAAAAGTCATAGAGTCATGATGAAAATTAACTGAATGGATGAACAAATGAATTTTACTCTAAGCACAACTTTATCTTCATGTCATGATATTAGGAGTTCTGGTAGCATAGTGCCTGAGGCATCTGATTGCTAACCAGAAGGCTGGCAGTTGAAACCCACTAGCCACTCCTCAGAAGGAAGGTTGGGCAATCTACTTCCATAGTGATGCTGCCTCAGAAACCCAAGGAGGGGTCCCTATGAGTTGGGTTTGACTTGATGGCAGTGAGTTTTTTTAATTTTTAATCATGATATTAATGTATTATCTGAATCATGATTTAGTCCAAAGTATTTCTTATTTTCATCATGTTTTACTTTTTGACATATTAGGTATTTTAGAAGTTGTATTAAAGTCCCAAATGTATTACTTTATTAATATCTTAATTACACTGATGCTATAAAAGTAATGAGTTCATTAAAGAATCTTTGCAATGTATTGCACTTTAGTTTATAGCCCAGTGTATTGTAAATGTATTTGTAAATGTTGCCTGTGTATTGAGAAAAATGTGCATCTCAAATCTTTGATATAAGATTTCTTTATATATGCACTATGTCATCTTATCAAGTGTTTTGTTTAAATCCTCTAGACTCTTTACTTTTACCTTGAATTGTCATTTATTAAGAAAGTGATAGTAAAATCTCCCACTGTTTTGGTTACCTAGTGCCAGGCTCTAGGGGCTGTGTGAAAGCCCCTTGACCTTGGGCTTCAGCTCTGCCTTTTGCTCCCGGCCCACTGAAGCTAGAGGCACCTCTTCACTCAGGCAGCCACTGGCTGCTGAGGCTGACAAGCCCAAGGTCAACAAATAAAATGGCACAGTGCCGATGTTCCCAAACCACACAGCAGGCCATTAATTCAAGTCTGTTTTAAGTCCCAAGGTCGGCAGAGCATGGCAGGCTGCTGAACAACGACACAGCTACATGCAGGGTCCAAGTGTGCCATAAGCTAGAGACTATCCCCAAGGCTTCTCCTTATATATAGGAAGCAGACCACATCCCAAAGGCAGTTAGTTACTCACCTGCTTGTGGTAGGTCCCACCACAGAGTTGATTGCCAGTCTCATCATGGGGAATAACTACCACCAGCTGCCCAGCCACTCAACCAGGCCCAGCCAAGTTGACACACCAACTGAACTTCCATACCCACTATTAACCTGGACTTGTAAATGCCTTCTTGTAATTCTGTCAATTTTGGTTCATATAATTTGAGGCTATGTTATCAAGTACACATAAGTTTCTAATAGTTATGCTTTCCTACTACGTTGAACCCTTTATTGCTGTATAATAAAATATCTCTTTACTAATATTTTTGCTTGAAATCTAATTTTGTTGGATATCATCATAATAACACTATCCTGTTTTGTGCTTGCCTTTTATAGCTTTTGAAGATCTCTTTCTTCTTGAATTCACATGCCAGGATCTTTTAAATTGTTGTCAGATGCTGTCAATCAGTCCTGATTCAGAGTGATGTCATACACAACAGATGAAACATTGCCCAGTCCTGCAGCACCCTAAGTCTTTGGTATGTTTGAGTCCATTGTTGCATCTTTTGAATTATTCTCTATTAAGTAATATACTGTGTATTAACGTACCTTTTGTATCAGAAATACTTAATACATTGGTAAGTTTTGTCCAGGAGCCCTAGTGGGTCAGTGGTTAAAGCAGTCAGCTGCTAACTAAAAGGTCAGCAGTTTGAAACCACCAGTTACTATGTGTGAGAAAGACATGGCAGGCTGCTTCCATAAAGACTTACAGCCTTGGAAACTCTATAGTGTCTCTGTAAGTTGGAATCAACTTGATGGCAATGGGT
>NW_006921656.1:8170338-8175729 GCF_000298275.1 Orycteropus afer afer | reverse complement strand
CTCTACAGGGGAGCCTGGCAGTTCCAAAGGGAACAGTGCCTAAGACTGAGATGGATGATCCAGCTGGTTGACCATGTCTTGTGGTTCAGGCCCTGTGCTAATGCTACAGCCACAAAGATAAACAGGACAGTCCTTCTCATTGAAGAACCACTGTCTAGTGGAGAAGACAGAGACATAAACAGGTAATTTCATAGAGGTCACATAGCTCATGGGAGGGCAGGCATTTCCTGAAATGTGCAGATCTGAGGAGATGAAGCCAGAAATGGTCTTTTGAAATTCACTGAGAGTCAGGCAATGGGGGATTGTCATGGTGACAGAAGTGTCAACACTCTTCACAAGGGTGGTGGGCACATCAACCCGTGCAGGTGAGACAACTGCATAGACCTACACCCACACTCACACATATATGAGAGGATGAGGAAAACTGGGGAAACCTGAACAAGAACAGTGAATTTTATCAGTAACCTGGTTGTGATGTTGTATCACAGTTTTGTAAGACTTTATCATGGAAGGAAAATGGGTAAAAGGTGCATAGATCTCTCTGTATTATTCCCTACAACTGCATATAGACCTACAGTGACCTCAAAATTTAAGAAGAGGAAAGTTTAATTAAAAAATACCTTTGAGGAGAAGAGTGGGATAGCTCTTTCCAGCTCAAATTGGCACCTGTTCCAGGCTGACATTTTGTGCTCCATTATGAGGCTGTCATTCTCGCTCTGTGAACACACCTGCCTCCCACTGCTCTGGGAAATACTGGCCCTTGGATATGTTTGGCTTGAAGCACAGATGCTGGGCCTGCAGCCTACTCTTTCTGAGAGGACAGTCAGGATTCTGGCTAAAAGCCTGAGCGCTCATGGAAGGTCTGAACTGAGGTCCACAGTGGCCATGGGCCAGGGCATTCTCATACATAGAACCTACGGGAGCTGTCTTCAGATTGATGGACAGGCTGACCCGAAAAGGGCTACCTTATTGCCTTTTAGTCAACTCCAATCATAGCAACTCTACAGGACAGAGTGGAACTGCCTCATAGGGTGTTCTAGGCTGTAATCTTTATGGGAACAGATGGCCAGTGCTTTCTCCTGTGGAGCACCTGGTGGGTCTGGACCACTGATCTTTTGGTTAGCAGCCAAGGCTCCTTGAAATAGGCTTTTGGGGCAGAAATATGTCCCTTTTCAGCAGGTCAGGCGCCAAGGACTTCTAGCAGGATGTCTTTTCTGGTCTGGAGACAGAACCTCCCCTTGAGAAACCTCTGGATTTTGTTCTTAAGGCCTTCAGAGATTGGATGAGGCCCATCCAACTATGGAGGATAACATGCTCTACTTAAAGCCAGCTGATTTAAATGCTAATCACATGCAAATAATTCATAAAAACATGTAGATGAGTGTTTGACCAAACAACTGGGCACCATCTCTAAGCCAAGATGATGCTGTTGTGCCTTTCTGGGTTTGGTTTGCTACCCTGACTTTTAAATCCCATCAAGTTACCTCAGTGGGTGAGATTAGTCCACAATGCACTGGGAAACCATGTGCAGCCAATTCCACAGCAGCCGTCAATGAGGCCAGCTGTCAATGCCTCCAAAACTGCCACTGGGCTTGACCTTCTCACAGAAGACCCATACACCAAGAGTGTGCTGAAGAGGGCTGGCTTCTAGGTAGCAGGGGAGGAATCCTTCTCCCCCAAGCTGAAGGTATATATTCTTACTCAGATCCTCTAAATCAGGGCTGTCTTTGGGTATTATCTAATATACTCAGCTGCTAACTCAAAGGCTGCAAGTTTCAATCTCCCCAGACGCACCTCAGCAAAAAGGCCTGACAATCTGCTTCTGAAAAATCTGAAAGCACATCACTGGTTCACTCTGACACTAGTGGGGGCACTGTGAGCTGGAGTCAATTTAACGGCAGCTGGTTTTGACTAATCTTGATTCAGCAGGTCAGGTAGGCTGGCTGGTGTCCTTTTCTTTCCTCATTGCCCACCCTGTACTCAAACCCAAATTAGCATGCTTTGCCAAAGATGATGACTTCCCCCTCAATTCAGGCAACACTCTAATGAAGCATGCTGGCTGCAGGTCTCTTTTCTGCCATCATTAGAAACTGCTGAAGGGTGTTATCAAGGCGACTATGGGTGAAGCATAGGTCTTCATGAGGCGGTGTGGGATGAGACAAAGAAGATATGCTGAGCAGAGAGGACTGTGATAAATCTCTACATTGAACAATAAAGATCACAAGAGCCTGAGGATATGAGGCACCTGGTGATATCCTTCTGTTCTACTTTCTGCTCCACCATCTTCCTTTACAATACCTTTGAGTTGAGGTGCTCCAAAGTCATGTTGACCCCTTGGACCAGTTTGCAATTGTCAATTTGATTTCATGGGGTCTTGAAAACATTTACAGCCAAAATTCTCTTTAATTTCCTCTATTTAACTAGCTTGCCTGGTTAACTAGTATGAGCCTATGTCCCTATAGAACATCCTAGACAGACGCTGTCCACAGAATGACCTGTCACTTCCCATGGACATTCATCTGAGATGTTTTACTACTCCCAACAGGTCTGCCATGTGCTAAGGATCCTCAAAGCTTTCTGAAAACTGTTTCACAAATCAAAGATGGATTAAGGCAAAAAGAGAAAATGTCTATGAAAACAAAATTGAGCACCTTGCAAAGACTCCAAAAAATAAGGCACACTGCTTTTTTTAAAAAAAAAAAAAAAAAAATTTCTGGGAAATTAGATGTAGTCATTATAACTAGGAAAAAAAATGGGAGAGGTGTCATAAAATTCTGGAGGGTATCTGCATTGAAATTGTAGCACAAGTGTCCTAAATTCTTTCTCTACTCTAAGGGAAGAAAAACTGGGAATAGTAAAGAATACTCTATGGATGCCATTTATGCAAGAAAGACAAGACAGAACTGGGCTTAAAAAAAACAGTCTTAGTGTGTATCACATTGAGTAAATGTATTTATATGTATCTAATATTTATATATTTGTAGAATCTAGAATAAAACATTTAAGCACTTAAGTGATGTATCTATAAATTCTTTTTATTCCCTACTTTGATATTTTCATTTAACCAATGAGCCCTTAGTTCCAGTTACTCTACAGCAGAGGGTTCTAGGGAATTTCCTTTAGTGACTAAATTAATCTGGGGGCTTCTTGAACCAGTGGTCAAGAATACAGGCTCTGGAATGTGAACAGAGCTTGTTATCAAACTTCTCTAAGTCTCAGTGCCCTCACCTACAAACTGGGTAATTGAAAGGATTAGATAAAATGATCTCAGAAAGGGGTTTAGTGCATTTCCTAGCAGATACAAAGTACTGAGCAAATACTGATGACTAAGAAAAAGATGATATTGATGAGTTATTAGACAGTTACCAATAATTGGATCACAAGCTGAGGGGATAGTAGCTACCTTCCTGGAGCTTACAGTCTACTAGAGGACAACAGGCAAAACAGATAATCTCAGTAAATGTGTTCATTCAGCAACTAGATATTGCACACCTATTAAACATCAATTAATCACTGCAGCATTGCATAATGATCAACTCAGACCTCTTGCTATCAAAGATGGAAAATACAGTGCAGGGAATAAGTAGTCAATCCTAAAATCCATAAAGGAATCCTTAAAATCCATTAGTAAGGAATCCTTAAAATCCATAGAGGAACTGCTATGAATTGACATATGTTCCCCAAAAATATGTAGTGCAGTGTGAGCTCTTGTATCTGTGGATGTGGTCCTGCTTGAAAAGGGTTTTCTTTTGTTATGTTAATGGACAATACCAGAGTAGGGTGGGGACTAAATCTAATCACTTCTGAGTTATCAGAAGAGCAGGACAGACACAGAGAGCATACAGAAGGAAGACGCCATAGTGAGACAAACACAGAGATACATCTATAAGGCTAAGGAACTCTGAGGACGACCAGCAGTTAGTAGGAGCCGAAATAGACAAGGAAGACACTTCCCCTGAAGCCATCTCAGGAATTCAGGCTTCTAGACTCCTAAACCCACCACTTGTCAGTCAGTTTGTCATACTGTGGTGGCTTACATGTTGCTGTGAGGCTGGAGACTATGCCACCGGTATTTCAAATACCAGCAGAGTCACCCCTGATCGACAGGTTTCAGCAGAGCTTCCAGACTAAGACAGACACAGAAAAAGGAAGAGGCCATCCACTTCTCAAAGAATTGGCTAGGGAAAACTTTACAAATAGCAGTGAAACACTCTCTGATATATTACTGGAAAAATTTATGAATAGCCCTGAAACACTGTCGAATACAGTGCCAGAAGATGAGCCCCTCAGGTCAGAAGACACTCAAAACATGACGGGGGAAGAGCTGCCTCCTCAGAGGACAGATGACGTTAATGATGTGGATGGAGCAAAGCTTTCGAGGCCTCCACTTATTGATGTTGTTGTTATATGCTGTCAAGTTGGACCCGACTCATAGCGACCCCCTGTTGGGTTTCCAAGGTGGTATCACTGTGGAAATAGATTGTCCAACCTTCCTTCCAAGGAGTGGTTGGTGAGTTTGAACCACCAGCCTTCTGGGTAGCAGTCAAGAGCCTTAGGCACTAAGCTACCAGAGCATGTAGCACAACTCAAGATGAGAAGAAACAGCTGCAAACATCCATTAATAATTGGAACATGGAATGTGCAAAGTATAAATCCAGGAAAATTGGAAGTTGTCAAAAATGCAATGGAACACATAATGATCAATATCCTAGGTATTAGTGAGCTGACATGGACTGGTTTTGGCCATTTGGAATCAGACAACAATATGATCTACTATGTCAGGAATGGCAGATTGAATGAATGTGGTATTCATCATCACAAAGAATGATTCAAGATCTATCTTGAAGTAAAATGCTGTTAATAATAGGATAATATCCGTATGCCTACAACAAAGACCAGTTAATACTACTATTATTCAAATTTACGCACCAACTACCAAAGCCAAAGATGAGGAAATTGAAAAATTTTACCAACTTCTGCAGTCTGAAATTGACCGAACATGCAATCAAGATGTTTTGATTATTACTGGTGACTGGAATGCAAAAGTTGGAAACAAAGAAGAATCACTGATAGTTGGAAAATATGGTCTTGGTGATAGAAATAAAGCTGGAGATCACATGATAGCATTTGCAAGACCAACAACTTATTCATTACAAATACCTTTTTTCAACAACATAAACAGTAGCTACACACATGGACTTCACCAGATGGAGTACACAGGAATCCCATCAACTGCACCTGTGGAAAGAGGTGAGAGAGAAGCTCAATATCTTCAGCCAAAAGAAGGCCAGGAGCTGACTGTGGAACAGACCATCAACTGCTCATACACAAATTCAAGTTGAATCTGAAGACAATTAAAACAAATCCACAGAGCCAAAATATGACCTTGAT
>NW_006921656.1:8143790-8144937 GCF_000298275.1 Orycteropus afer afer | reverse complement strand
CCTTTAATCATTATATAATGTCCTTCCTTGTCTCTTTTGCTGGTTTTTACCTCAAACCCTAATTTATCAGAAATTAATATTGTCACTCCTGCTTTATTTTGGTTGCCATTTGCTTGACATACCTTTTTCCATCCTTTGATTTTTAACTTATTTTTGTCTTTGTGTCTAAGGTATGTCTCTTGTAGACAATGTATCGATGGGCCATGTTTTCTTATCCATTCTGCTACTCTATTTCTTAACTGATGCATTTAATCTATTTATATTCAGTGTACTTATCAATAGCAATGAAATTAATGCTGTCATTTTGCTGTAGGTTTTTTGTGTGTGTGGTTATTGATGGTTTCTTTGTCCAATATATTTTTCTGTTCTGAGTTCATTTTGCACATGGATTTTTTTATCATTTCCTTTGCTGTTGTTGTTTTACTGTTTACTGAAAGTTTATGATATTCCTCTTTCTTATTTTGGTGAGAAGGTTTATTAATTTTCCTTGTGGTTACACTGCAATTAATTATTATTTCCCCAAGTAGTCCATTCTATCTTGATATCACCTTGACTTCCTCTCCATTGAGAAGTTCTGTAACTACATCATCTATTCCTTCTTTTTGGTTTGTAGTTACTACCATTTACAAATTGACATCTCTGGTTCCCTATTTTAAGTCTTGTAGGCTTATTTTTCATACTGATATATATGTATTGATTTCAAGGTGATGTTGCATATCTTAATCTCTGGTTGTTGTGTGCTGTTGTTGGTTCTCTGTCTGAAGGACTCCCTTTAGCTCTTCTTGTAAGGCTTGTCTGAACACTGCTTGCAATAATCCAAAACGACTGTGCTGTGCTTGTTGGTACTTTATCACTCCTTGTTCACTGTTTCCGTTTTTTCCTCTCATATCTGTCTACTTCTTTATCCTTTCCCTTGAAGCTCTAGGTTCCAGGATTGTCATCTGTATCTGTCTCACTTGTTTTCTTGAGTCTTTTGTTGTAGAGATGATGAATAGCATGTCTGCATAGTCTGCCACCTTGGGTCCTCCCTATTCTCAATGTGACATTTGTTACCACATTTCCAATGACCCAGAACAGAGTCTGATATCAGAGAGCATTTCCTGGAAACCCCTTTAGTATGGATACTGATCTCTGTGAAGAGTAATGT
>NW_006921656.1:8135127-8143560 GCF_000298275.1 Orycteropus afer afer | reverse complement strand
CCTTCTGGTTAGCAGTCAAGTGCCTTAGGCACTACGCTACCAGAGCTCCCAAACTACGATGCCCAAAAATATCTTCATTATGTTTCTGTTGTTGTGTGCCATCAAGTTACCACCAACTCATAGTGACCCTATATGAGAGCAGAACTGTCCCATAATCTTTACAGGAGCAGATCACAAGGTCTTTCCTCTTGTGAAGCTGCTGGTGGGTTTCATCTGCTGACCCTTCAGTTAGCAGCCGAGTGCTTTAACCATTGTGCCACCACAGCAGTGGCAAGAGATGTGTATGTCTATACATACATACATATATATATATGTATATGTATATGTGTGTGTATACATATATATATGTATACGTGTGTGTGTGTGTGTGTATATATATCATTCCATGCATTTTCACTGTATGTTTCACTTCCTGTAGTCTCAATCTCAGTTATTTCCCTGACAACTATCTGACCCCTGACCCAGGGGTCATCCTCTGTCAAGTCTACCTCTCCAGACCTCTCAGCATGTTCCAGCCCTTCTTCCTCCTCCAAGTCATGACATCACTAGATCCCTCCAGGAGCCACCTGGGAGCTTCATCTCTAACCAGGTCCATCCCCATCTGTTCTGTCACAGAAGCCAGAACACTGTTTCTACAATTCAGATCTGCCTTTAGCGAAAGTGCAATCACTTAGCTCCACACACAAGGTTCTCTACATTCCTGGAGATTCTTCCATTATTCCCATTGTCATGTCCTCTAGTCACATCAAGTAACTGCCAGCTGACCCACAGCCAGGCCAAGGTAGAGTCCTGCCAGGTCTGCAGGCCTGGCTTTATGATTTAAATGTCAATTATACCATAACCATTACTGTTGTGCTCATACTTAACCAAATGATTTTGCAAACCAGCTTCTATCATAAAAACCTAAAGAAAAAAAAGATAAAGATAAACAGAAAGAAGTGGAAAGAAGAAAAGTATATACAAATAGTAATTGGTGAAATAAACCATTGACAAACAGAAAAATCAATGAAATGAAAAGCTAATTCTTTTAAAGTATCAATGAATTTGATAAACCTCTAGCCAGATTAATGAAGAAAGAATCAGAAAGATACACATTATCAGTATTAGGAATCAAAGAGGAAATATTATCTCAGACCCTAAGATAGTAAAATTATGAAAAGGAAATATTATTAACAATGTGATAACTCATCTAAAAACTTAGACAAAATGTAGGAATGCCTTTAAAGACAAAAAGCAGCCAAAATACAACAAAATGGAATCAAAATTTGAAATGAAAACTATAGACCATGACCTCTTATGAGCACAGATGGAAAAAAAATTAAAAAAAAAAACCAAACCTTTGACATTGACCCATCAGTCTATCAAGTGGATAATATATCCTGACTAAGTGGGGTATGCCCTGGGGATGCAAAGCTGGCTCTACATTTGAAAATAAAATTTACCACTTCCACAGACTCAACAAGAAAAACACCGACCATTTAATAAATGCAGAAAATGACTTTGGTAAAATTCAACACCACTGCTGAATAAAAAATATTAAAAATCTCCCATCTCTCAGCTCAGTAGAAATAAAAGGGGACTTCTCCAACCTGACAAAGGATATGGACAAACCGAACAACGAGAACTAACATCACCATTAGTGGTGAAAGACTGAACCTGTTCCCCCTAAGAATGAGAGAGCATGTGAATTTTGTTGAAAACTGTACTAGAGGTCGTAGCTGATGTGATGAGACCAGAAGAGAAAAAGGCACAGAGATTGAAAAGGAATAAATAAAATTGTCTCTATTCATGGATAACATTATTGCTCAAGAAGGAAATCCCAAGGTATCTTTAAAATCATCATTTCAAATCAGTAAATGAGTGTAGCAAGCTTGCAGGGTACCAGGTCGATGTACAGTATATTGTACATTCTAGCAGTGAACAATTGGAAATTGACACAAAAACAGTACCATTTACAACAGAACTTACGGACATGAAAAACTTGAGTAGAATCCTTACAAAATATATATAGTATCTTTGTGTAAAAAACTACAAAACTCTGATTACAAAAAAAAAATGACTTAATTAAATGGAGAGGCATCTATGTTTATGAACTAGGAGACTCAATTTTGTTAAGTTACCAATTCACCTTAAACTGATCTATAAATTCTATAAATTCAATGCAATGTCAAACAAAACTCCAGCAGGATTTTCAGTAGCAAAATCAGCAAGCTGGTTGTAAAGTTTATATGGAAAGGGAAAGAAAACAGAATGGCCAAGCCGATTTCATAAAAGAACACAGAATGCTCCAAATGATGTGGGGGGGCCATCTCAGGAAACACTGGTGGAGAGGTGGCTAAGTGAGGCAGGGAGGGACAGAACCGACAAAGGGACCATTCTCCAGCAGGTCGCCATGGGGGCCATCGAGTCGGACCTGACTCATAGCGACCCCTCCTTGGGTTTCCGAGGCAGTATCACTACAGAGGTAGATTGCCCAAACTTCCTTCCGAGGAGCGGCTGGTGGGTTTGAACCGCCAGCTTTCTGGTTAGCAGTCAAATGCCTTAGGCACTACGCAACCAGAGCTCCTCACCATGGGGAAGCGGGAACTTAATCCCCAGGGGAACTCTGGGAGGCAGGGTAAAAGAAGAGTATTAGAGCTACCCACCCAAACAGCGAGGGAGCTGGGTATCTGTACACCAACTCCCATCCATCTGCAAGTGAGGGCCACGGAAACGGCCTGTTAATATTCTGGCATTCTGGCCTGGCAGAGAGACTGCAATGTGGCCTGTCACAGGAAGCACGGGTGCAGCAGTGGAAAGTCAGGCCATGGGCTTGGCAGTGATGAGGGGAGAGAGGCATCAACAATGTCCTCAACACCGACCCAGTCAGGTCCTCTCCTTGGGGCGCCCAGCACACAATCCTAATTAACGACTATCAGTTAGTAAAGTCCATGAAGATGACTTCAAAATGATTCATAACAGCACTCAGGGAATGACTCCGCGGCATCAGGTATAATATTTCTGGCTGGATTTTCCTTCCTGGAAGAACATGGAAGCCCTTCACTACCAAATCCCATATTGCTACCATGGTTGGGTACAGTCGAGTAGATTCTGACTCATGGCAACCACGCATGGCAGAGCTGAACTGCTCCATGGGGTTCTCTAGATTGTAATCTTTATGGAAGGAGCCCTGGTGGTGCAGAGGTTAAGTGATATGCTCTAACCAAAAGGTCTGTAGTTCAAACCCACTAGCAGCTCCACAGGGAAAAAAAGACCTGGTGATTTCCTTCCATCAAGATGTCAGCCTAGGAAACTCTATGGGGAAGTTCTACTCTGTCGTATGGGGCCGTTGTGAGTCAGAATTGACTTGATGGCAATGGGTTTAATCTTCATGGGAGCAAAGCACCAGGTCTTTCCCCCCATGGAGGTGCTGTGTCAGTCTGAACCTCCTTTTGGTTAGCAACTGAGAGCGTAACCATTGCACCCCTAAGACGTGTTAGAACAAGGTGGATAGTGTCAGGCCAACCCTCTAGCTTCCTGGCACATTCCTCATTGTATCTTTTGTTTCTTAGGCTGATACTCCTGCTCTGTGTGTCTGTAAAGTAGCAGAATTCATTCAACTTTTTCTCTGACCTATGCTCTCCCTTGGCTTTTTAAATATTTTTAAAAAATTGCTCTGCTTTGTAGCTGCAGGGAAAAGTATTTCAACAGAAATAGGGCAAAGGTTAGGGGTTCTTGTGGCTGGAAAATTTGAGCTCTTCTTGTAAAGTTTCAAGTGAAACTTGTCATTCCCCACCCCGATGCCCTCCGGAGCTGGTGTTCAAGTGTTTGGTAGCTTTTCACTGAAATCTAGCACAGCAGGGTCAAGGGGCAAGCATCTTTGTTCTCAGCCGCTGTTCTACAAGAGAATAAACTCAGGGCTGTCCTACGCACTGACAGAGCCATCGTGGTAGCAGAGGGCATGTATGTGACACCGACACCACTCGAGCAATATTTAGAAATGGAGAATGGCCAGATGCCTCGGTTTAAACATATTTCCCGAAGATCATCATTGTCGCTGTGAGATAATTAGGCCAGGTTAGACAAACCTCAGCCTGAGAGTTTTGTGGCTATCCCACTGTGAAGGTTCAGATGCCCTTCCAGGGAACGAAGGCCTCCATGGAAGGACCAACCAGTTACCATGGAGTTGATGCTGACTTATGGAGACCTGTGCTCCATGGGGTGTCTAGTGACCAATTTGGGGGAAGTAAATTACCAGGCCTTTCTTCAGAGGCACCTCTGAGTCAACTCAAACCTGCAACCCTGCTTTCAGTAGCTGAGCGCACTAACCACATGTCCCACCCAGGGACTCCCAGTGGAGGCGCACTGATGTGCACTGGCAAGGCCCAGAACCCTGGCTAGGAAGCCAGAGACACTCAGCGGGTCTGATGGCGCAAGTTGGTTTCAGACGCAACAGGAAGCTAGGGCAGTCAATGGAGAGAGGACAGAGGTGAAATGTTCAGACGTATTCTTAGATCTCACTCTGCAAAAGCTTCTTATCCTGAAGATTTGAGGAAACATCACTGAAGGATAGGTGGTGGGAGAGGGTGGCCACAGTCTGTAAGTCTTTGGATCAGATTCTCTGCATCAGTTTCTAGTGTTTGGTTTGGTTTCATGTAAGACTAACAATCACTGAACACTAACTTTGGGCCAGAGACTAGTTTCAGTGTTTTGATTGTATTAATGCACTCAGCTCTCACTATACCACGGTTGCCACCACCTGTCGGTCATTTTGTCATGCTGTGGGTGGCTTGCATGGTGCTGTGAGGCTGGAGGCACTACCAGCAGGGTCCCAGGGCAGACGGGTGTCAGCAGAACCAAGACTGACTGTGAAGAAAGGCCCGGAGAGTCAATTCCAACAATCAGCCAATGAAAACTTTATGTTGTTGTTGTTGTTACTGCCATCGAGTCAGCTCTGACTCATAGCAACCCTGTGTACAACAGAACAAAACACTGTGTGGCCTTGTACAAACCTCACGATCCTTGCTCTACCTGAGCCATCGTTGCAGCCACTGTGTCAATTTCATCTAGTTGAGGGCTGTCCCCTTTTTCTCTAACCTTCCACTTTAGCAAGCATGGGATCCTCCTCCAGGCAATGGTGCCTTCTGACAACATGACCAAAGTAGGTCAGAAGAAGTCCAGCCATTCTTGCTTCCAAGGAACATTCCAGCTGAACTTCATCCAGGACAGATTTGTTAGTTCTTTTAGCAGTCCATGCTATTGTCAGTATTCTTCGTCAATACCACAACTCAAAAGCATCAACTCTTCTTCAGTCTTCGTTATTTATTGTGCAGCTTTCACGTGCATGTGAGGTGACTGAAAACACCATGGCTTGGGTTAGGCACACCTTAGTCTTCAAGGAGACATCTTTGCTCTTCAGCATTTGAAAGAGGTCTTTTGCAACAGATTTGTCCAGTGGAATATGTTGTCTGATGTTTTGACTGCTGCTTCCACTGGTGTTGATTGTGGAACCAAATAATACAAAATCTTTGACAACTTCAATCTTTTCTCCATTTATCATGGTTTAGTTTATTGGTCCAGCTATGAGATTTTTTTTTTTCTTGATATTGAGGTGTAATGAAAACCTTATGGGTCATAACAAAACATTGTTCTACTCTCTTGCTTTGGATGCATCAAAAGGAGGAATCAGTTGCTAGAGGAAGACATCATGTTTGGTGAAGTAGAGGGCCAGCAAAGGCAAGGGAGACCTTCAAGTGAGATGGATGGCGCAGTAGCCACAAGGTGAACTCAAACGGCCAATGATGTGTGAAGGACAACACAACATTTAGCTCTGTTGTACATAAGGTTATCATGAGTTGGAGTCAACTCAACAGCAGCTGTCTATCTGTCTGTCCATCCATCCACTCCTCTATCTATAATATGGTTCAAGTATTATTGTCATCCCATTTTACAAATGAGAAGACTTCCATTCAGTAAAGTCAAAAACTTCCCCAAAGCCACAAATGAGGGAAAGGCAGTCTGTGCTGTGTTGTTTCTTCACTGGTGGACAAGAGGATGCAATACGGTGAAAAGAGAAAGAGAGTATGGTGTGCTATGGGCATCTCTTAAGGACACAGATGGATGGTGGATGGTGTCAATCAGAGAAATTAAAGGAAGGATAGATGGGAGAATGTGGGGAGCTGATAAGAGAGACGACTCAGTAGTCTGCTGTGGGGATGCAGGGAAGAGGATGAGGGGCTCAACTGCACCAGTAGTAAAGATAATGGAAGGATGGGGATGGGAGAAGGCACCCTGAGTCTCCAAGGAAGGAGAGGTGAATGACAGGAGGTGATCCCAGCTTCCTCTGACAGGACACCCACTGCTACCTCCTGGTAGTAACCTGCAGAGTTGCTGCTTCCCAGAGGGTCTGAAAACCCAGGATGCTGTCCCCAAGTGGGCATGCCTGGCTCTCATGGCCTCCTCCCATCCTGCCACCCACCAGCCCACCTGAGATGGCCTTGATGGTCTCACAATCCAACAGCTTTTCTTTCCCCACCCTACTCTCTTCCTCAGCTGAGCAGACTCACTTCATTTCAGGGTTCTTTGGTGTGTGCACTTGAACTGGAGGTAAACATGAAGAGGTCACTAGTAAGAGTGATTGTGTGTCAGCTTTCTGGGTATCAGGCACTGGGATTGCACTGGCCCAGCCCTATCGTGGAGTCCCTGGGTAACGTAAACAGTTAAGCATTTGGCTACTAACTGAAAGGTGGCTGGTTCAAGCCTACCCAGTGGCACCTGGGAAGAAAGGCCTGGTAACTGCCTCTGAAAGGTCATAGCCAAGAAAACCCTACGTGGCACAGTTCTGCTCTGACACACGTGGGCTCACCAGGAGTTGGAAGGACTCAAAGCCTCCTGGTTTGGCTTTTAGGTTCTATCATGCCTGATTAATCCTCACAACAAACCCAGGGGAAGGGATTATATGTTGCAGATGAGAAAACTGCCTGGCAAAGAGTTAAATGGCTCCTTCTGGCTAGCCAGCTTGGGAGGGGCTGAGACACGATGGTCTAACTCTGGAGTCCTGATCTGGATGGCCAGGCTGCCCCATCTGAACCCATGACCACAGTGGATCCATACCCTGCACCCACGCACCAATATACGTACCATCCAGTCATCTGGTTACATGTTTGCTAAGTTCTACTCTGAGGAGGCTCAGTGCTGGGCCCTGGAAATTGAAGATGAAAGAGTTATAGGTTCTCTTTTGAGGGATCCCAGGTTTAGGGAACTCCCATGATTAAAGGGTAGACAAGAAACTAAGAGAACTGGAAGAGAACAATCAGTCAGAGAAGGAGACCTGGTGGTGCAATGGTTAAGCGCAGAGCAGCTCACTGAAATGTCTGTGGCTCAAACCCACTCCTTGGCTTCTTGGGAGAAAGACCCAGCAATTCTAGAAAGATTACAGCCTAGGGAACGCTAAAAGGCAGTTCCACTGTCCCATGAGGTTGCCATGAGTACGGAAACAACTCAACAGCACAAAGCAACAACAATCAGAGAAGTTGGAGGCTGACAAGAATCATGGTTATGGCTCATTCTAGAGAGTTATTTTCCTAATGGTGAAACAGAGAAGCAAGAACGATTTGGGAAAATGCGTGCTTAGTTTATGATGCTGAGAGCCCATAACAAAGCATCCAGAGCTTCTAAATGACATTGCACAACACCAAGATTAGGGTCCCCCCCTCCATAAATGTCTTTATAACCCTCACTTCTCACTTAGAAAAACACAACTAGTAAACAATTTGGCTCCCTGCTCTCATCCGGTACCTGGAATCAGAATTTCAATGCGAATAACAAAGCCCAGAGGAACTCTATTGACATCAGCCCCATCAATTTGAGGTTTATTTGCCTGAAGGCCTATGACAGATAGAGCTATCTCATCTGGCTTCTGCGATTTTATGAGGGCATTGTGGCTAGGAATGCTATTTTAAGCACCATTTGGGCTTTGCTCAGACTGTTTTTATGGGAATAGTTATGATTCTTGGTAATTGCTGGAGTTTACTTTTAACACCTCCCCCTCTAACCTAAACGTGGGCTTTTCTGCCTTGGCCAACGGTCTCATCACAGTTGCTGTTGCGTGGCCATGTCCCTTGGTCTCCAGGCTGATGTTATTTATAAGCTAATGACAGGGCAATAAATGCTGTAGTAAGTAGTTGTGGGCTGATCTTTGTTGAGCCAGAGCTACAGGCACAGAGCAGGTTTCTGTGCCGGACTGCTTTCACCTCTTCTCATAATGGCCTGGAGTCTTGGGAAAAATGCTTCTGCACCCACCTCCTCCTCCATATGCTGCCACTTCCTGCTCAGGTCGATAGAAACCATGTCTTGTGCCCCTGTTACTACATGAGTCCCTTGGCCAGTGTACGTGTTGAATCCAAAGGAACCAGTACCTATCCTGGATATATCCAGTGCTAATTTTTTTTTTTT
>NW_006921656.1:8115907-8117546 GCF_000298275.1 Orycteropus afer afer | reverse complement strand
CCTAATTGCAAAGCTAACTACCTAAATAAGAGACAGAATTCCCAGATGCAACTGCTCCATGTGTTTCTTTCTTTCATATGGATGTGGAGAGCACGTTGTCCTCTACATAAGGTGCAAGGCTTACATTGTGTATGTCACTTAAAGTACCAAAACACAGTGGTGTGTTAAGAGTTTAATGCAGATAAAAATGGGAAGATGGCGCTATGATGGTTTATGTAGATGCCTAGGGCTATTTGCCCCTGAACTAAATGATCTCTACCTTGCTGTTTCTGTGACTTTTTCTCTGGTAGCGTAGTGCCTAAGGCACTTGACTGCTAACTGGAAGGCTGGAGGTTCAAACCCACCAGCCACTCCTCGGAAGAAAGGTTGGGCAATGTACTTCTGTAGTGATACTGCCTCAGAAACCCAAGGAGGGTCGCCATGAGTCAGATCCAACTCGATGGCACATAATAACAACAATAACAACATCTTAAATACTATGCAAGCGATCAAGTGTTATTACCCATTGCCACTGAGGCAATGCCAGTTCATAGCAACCCTACAGGATAGAGCAGGATAAAGCCCCACAGGGTTTTCTAGGGTGCAATCTTCACGAAAGCAGACTGCCTCATCTTTCTCATGTGGAGTGGCTTCTGGGTTAGAACAGCCAACCTTTTGGTTAGTAGCCAAGTCCTTTAGCCACTGTGCCACCACGGATCCTTTAGTTGTTACTACTCACTACTACCTTATTTGCCTTAATCAGTATTGAACAGGTTATTACTGTGTTAAAACAAGTGACTAAGGCCTTGAAGAGCTATTTTATCAATTTAAAATGTGGGTTTAGTGCAAGCATGTTGTGATGTCTCTTTTGGCTTGTTTGCCACTTCCGCTTTGAATAAGTGAGGCTGGCTTTAAGTAACACTTCTGATAAGGCATCTCTGCATGTTGAGAATCTGTTTGTCACATATGCTTTTTAGGAGGCTATAAAACATGAAGGCAAAGAGATGCCGTCACACGATCAGGTTCTGGTGGATGGAAAAGCATCAGCATCCAGGCATCTGATCTGAGGGTCCGCGTCTGACTCAGCTGCAGCCTCCTCCTTCTCAGCCTCTACAATTTGCATTTCCCCATCTGGACTTTCACAGGCCAGCGAACTCCAGGTTTCATTTCCATAAAATGACAGAACATGGGTCCCCGGAGTGAAGACGGCCTTCCATCCTTCATCCTGGAGATTTCAAGCAGCAGATTTGATAATAAATGCTAAAGGGGTGCAATTAACATACAAAGTAGCAGCTGGAAAGGGCACAGCAGACAGGGGCTGCCCTGAGTCACTTCTGTGCCTGGAAAAACCAAATAGCTAATAACGGCTATGTTCCATGCGTTGCCTTCGCAGACACTTGGCTATGAGTATTGTTCTGGCCCAGAGCTCATGGGGTCTCAAGAATCACTCCCTAATGAAGGGAGAGGCGGCTGTCTTTGCCCTGGCTTGGCAAGGAGAGAATGTGAAAAACTAAGAAATTACAAGAATTCCCCAAAGGGAAAGGAAGAAGGTGGGCCATACTTTGTGTCAGGTGGAGACATAAGGTACCCATCCTGTCAACTGACCTAATCCATCGCTCTTGCTGGGTGCCCTTGAGTTGATTCCAATGCAGAGCCACCC
>NW_006921656.1:8099144-8115197 GCF_000298275.1 Orycteropus afer afer | reverse complement strand
ACCAGCCACTCCTCAGAAGGAAGATGGGGCAATCTACTTCTGTAGTCATACTGCCTTGGAAACCCAAGGAGGGGTTGCTATGAGTCGGATCCGACTCGATGGCAGTGAGTTGGTTTTTGGTTTAGGTTAAGTCAAGGAGATCTTCAAAGAAGAGGTAACACAACCTGAGCAACTGTTCACCTGGCAGTGAATGCTCACCAGGCAGGCAAGAGAAAAGAGCTGTTTCAGGTGTAGGCAACCACACAGATGTGCAAGTGCCTAGTGTACTTGGGAATGCTAGGACACCCACTTTGGCTCCTGGGTCTGATGTGAAGAGGTAAAGAGATGGCACTAGGGAGACATAAGCAGGCATCAAACTGTGATAGTCAGTATTTAAATGCTGCCGTGGTATGATGCTTGAGCTCTATGTCATGAAAAGCCATCTGATGATTTCAAGAGGACCATGTCCCCAAGTGCCTAAGATAATAGGCCTATTATCTTCAATCTGAAAACACATGTACATAGGCTTCCATCATCATGAGTGGAAGGTGTAAAATGATAGAAACAAAAGCAACACTTTAACTGTGGGTGGATCCCAGAGTTTTGTGTTACCACTAACACTTGAAAGAAGTGGGGGCAATTCAAACTACATCCCCATTTAACTTGTCTGCCTGACTCTTAGAAGTGGGATGGGTTTCACAGGTGAAGATTATTGCAAACATAGCATAGACTTGACTCTGATTGCACTTGCTATCCCAGATGCAGTGACTGGATCAAATAAACAGCTCCTGGAGCCAGATATGGAGTTCTTATCTTAGACAACAATTGCTTTTCCTCTGTCCCATGTTTCTATGAACCGCAACCCATGGGCAAAATCTAACCCTCCACCTAGTTTTGTAAATATTCATTGGACCACAGCCATGCCTTTTCACTTTTATATTGTCTATCTCTGCTTTCATGCTACAATGGCAAAGTTGTGTCATTGCAACAGAAAGTAAATGTCTCATAAAGCCTAAATCATATGCTATCCAGTCCTTTACAGAAAAAGTTTGCTGACTCTGGCTCGATCGTAACAGAGCACGTAAGAAGCAGGCTACTTTCACCTGCATGGACAGCAGTCCACCCTCCCTGAAGTTGCCTGAGGCCATGAGAACTCTAAACTATTTGCAGTCAAATCCTCAGTAATACTGATCATCTCAATATTCCACAAAACATCAAGGTTGTCTCCTTATACATCTGATGTTACGCTGACAGGATCTGGTGAACAAACAGCAAGTAGAAAGCACTTTCAATGGTTGGGTAAGTAAGACTTAAATGCTATAGGAAGAAGTTGTTAAGTGTCTCTCCTAAAGAAAAGTTTGAAGGATTTTGTTTAAAGAACAAGTGTCAAAACACAGCAGTTGGAGTCAGATAGACTCAGACTTCAGTCCCTGACTCCAATCCCCCGACTCCAGGATCGATTATATGGTCCTGAGAGATTAACTTAATTTCTCTAAGCATGCATTTCCTCATTATAAGATGAGGATAATCATAGGCATGATTACTTTACAAGAGCTTCATGAGAATTAAATGATAACCTATATGCAAAGTGTACTTGGGGCTCTCTCCTTTAATGAGTGAGAGATGCAATACTCAGTATATGCCTCTTTCTACCTGCTCTTATAAAAACAAACAAACAGAACCCTTTCTGAAGGGGCCATTAGAGTTCAGTGATATAATTATAAAATGGAAGACCAGAACTGTAGCTACCGGGCATGTCAAGTTCAAATCATAGGTGAGAAAGAGAAGGTAAAGCAGAAGGGTACACATGGAAATTTGCATTAGATGATCTAGATTGAAATAACCTAGAAGTCCATTTCTAAAAATGTACATAAACATTATATTTGAAATTTTCATAGCTCCATTTTAAACAACAAGAAGGCAGAAGAACTAAGTCATATGTTGTGACATTTTACTCTAAAAAGTCCTTCAAATGTATTTTTCTAACTTGGGTAATAATACAAAAGCTTAGATGTGACAGTTATCTCAGATAAATAGAACACAATGAAATGTTACAGCAATTTGTGGGATTTAAGTTAAACGCATATTTGACATGAGACACAGATAAAAAGGTGAAGACAATTCACACATTAGAGCACTCATGAAGCTTCCTATATTTTATAGACACACCCACGCCTCATGTATTGACATAATAAGGATCCAAAGACCATGTGAAAATTGGCATTATGCAAAAATGGAGGATGACCACCTCAGGTCACAAAATGGAGGATGGTTACATCATTGCACAACTGCTAAACCATTGAGAATCATGGCCCGGTCACGCTGACACATAACTGCAACCATCACAACTAGGGTTACTCTCCCCTTGTGCCTCAGTGTTTGTCACTGCCAGACAAATGCAGTTAACGCACAAAATAGATTTTGTACTATTGTTGTAAATGTGAAATGCCAGACAACAAGGGAGTCTGTAAGTGAGGAGGAGGTGTGAGTATGTGTATGTATGTGTGTACATGCATGTATACATATAGATATTCCAAGTTTTTGTCTTAGTTCTCTAGTACTGCCATAACAGAAATACCGCAAGTGGATAACTTTAACAAGTAGAAATTTATTCTCTCACACTTTAGGAGGCAGAGGTCTGAATTCATGGCACTAGCTGTAGGGAGGGCTTTCTCTCTGTTGGCTCACAGATTATGGGGTAGGTCCTCACCTCCTTTCAGCATCTGTGAGTCCAGCATTCTTCAGAGATAGATCTTCACATGTCTTGGTATCAATCTTCCCCTTGGTCCAGGAGGTTCCCAATGTAGGGTTCCCAGGTCCAAAGGACATACTCCACTCCTGGCTCTTCCTTTCTTGGTAGCAGTAGGTCCCACTGAACTCTGCTTGCTTGTTTTATCCCTTTCATATCTCAAAAGAGATTGACTCAAGAGTCTAATCCTGTAGTTTGCATCGTACCTTATTAGCATAACTGCCTTTAACCTTGCCTCATTAACATCATAGAGGTGAGAATTCATAGCACATAGAATAATTACATCAGATCACCAAATGAAGGATAATACATAACACTGAGCATCACAGCCCAGCCAAGTTGACATGAATGTTTTGGGGTCATAATTCAAGTCATAACATTCTCCCATTTGGACCCCCAAATTCATGTCCTTGCAATAGGTAAAACACATTCACCTCATCACATCATCCCAAAAGCCTTAAATCAATTCCAAATTGAAAATCTACTGGGGCAAAAGTCCTCTTCATCTGTGAACATTTAAAGTCTAGAATATGAGTTATCTGTTTCCAAAGTGCAGTGGCACAAGGTAGACATTTCCATGACAAATGAGAGAAGTAACAGGCACCAAGCAAGTTCAAGGGAGCTCTGGTGGTGTAGTGCCTAAGGCATTTGACTGCTAACCAGAAATCTAGCAATTCGAACCCACCAGCCACTCCTCGGAAGGAAGATTGGGCAATCTACTTCTGTAGTGATACTGCCTCAGAAACCCAAGGAGGGGTCACTATGAGTTGGATCTGACTCGAAGGCACTGAGTTTTTTTTTGTTTTTTTTTTTTCTTAAGCAAGTCATCCAAAACTCAGTAGCATAATTCCCCTGAGAACATCCAGGCAGTGGCCCTGCCCTCCAGACTATGGGTGTTGGCCATGATCTCTGGATTCTGGGTGGAGGTCCTTGGCCCTTGCCTTCAGAAGAATGAACAAATCTATCTTGGAAGAAGGACAGCCAGAATGTTCCTTAGAAGCTAGAATGGCAAGACCAGCTCACATACTGTGGACATGTTTTCAGGAGGGATCAGTCCCTGGAAAAGGACATCATGCTTAGTAAAGTAGAGGGTCACCGAAGAGGGAGATCCTCAACGACATGTATTGACACAGTAGCTGCACAGTGGGCACAGCAATGATTGTGAGGATGGGGAAGGACTGAGCAGTATTTCTCTCTGTTGTCCACAGGGTCATTATGAGTTAAGGCCAACTTGATGGCACCTAACAACAACATATATATCTGGGGAACCAGAGACTGTGTCAAAATCAGCTAAACATCTAGCCAGTAGAGGTGATAAGTGATGCATAGTAAACAGTAGGTCAGTCCTTGACTGACTCCTTGGACACCAAAATTGACTGGGTGGAGAGCTAAAGAAGTAGACTAGCTTTATGGTTAAGAGCAGGAAAAAAACACATAAAACAACTTGAGTTGCTTGAATCCCTTTTGCTCCACTCCTCGGCACAGGATATCTGATGAGGTAGTTACCTCTCTGTGGTGCGTCATCACTCAATATATTTATTTTTTTCAGCATTTGTAATAAAGACCAAGATTGGCTCCTTTCTCACCATCACTTGTCTTTGAAATGGGGCTCTGGGGAGGGGGCGAGTCCAGAAGGGAGCCAGGAAAACCCTCTTCCACTCAAGTTTGCTGTCTTGAGCCTTTTCATCCCAAAGCTCTTCCTTTAACTGCTGGGGGCACACATCCCTCAGGTTTTATGCACTCACTCATGCATGCATTTATTCATTCACTATCTATTCAAACATTCAGTCAGCCATATTCACGGAGCCTCTATATGCCAAGCCCTATTCCAGGCTTCGAGGATACAAAGGTGAACAGACTGAGCCAGATCTTGTCCTTGGGGCCCTTATATAGCAGTGGGGGTGATAGACATTAACAAAGTGAACAAATAAATTGAAACAGGTAATTGCAGGTTCTTGTAATTGCTATTAAAATTGCTTTAGAAATTTGCTATTATGAGTTCAAGCTCTATGATATGACCAGGGTAAGCCATTGGAGCTCTCAATTTTCTCATTTAAAAACTGAGAGCTAAAAATAAAAACTGTCCATTCAGGGCTTTGAAGAGTCTTAAATGAAACAGTATGTGTGTAACGGCTTTGGAAATAAATTATATAAACCTGATCGTGGCTAACATAACAACTGCTTATTTTCAGTTTCTCTGATTCCACCTGCAGGTTCCTCTCTAGTGGTCAATGCCAGGTGACAGAAAAGGGGAGGAAAATCTATCAGAATCATCACAGGGACATTTTTAACTGCACACTTTCCCGCTCCAGCTCCTTCCCCTACACCTGTGAGAGATCAGGGGGCTACAGAGTTCAAAAGCTAAAGCCAAACTCATTTCTCTTGAGTCCATTCCAACTTATCGCAACCCTATAGGACAGAGTAGAACTGCCCCATAGGGTTTCCGTGGCTGGAATCTTTACAGGAGCAGATTCCCAGGTCTTTCTCAGAGCCACAGACAGATTCAAACCACTCAGCTTTTGGCTAGCAGCCAAGTGTTTAGCTGCCAGGCTCCTTCACTACTGGGTTAAGAATCATTTTATTGTATGTCCTTACTGAGGCCTGTGTCCCATTATCCAGGAGGAAGGAAAACAGAGGACCCAGCTCAAAGAAATGCTGACGTTAAGAAATCTGAGAACAGATTATAACAGAATATTGTAATTGATCCATCAGCTTGGCTGGAGGTTATTTCATGAAAATCCACCAATTCCCCGGGGCCTAATTATTCATGATGGAGCAACAAAATGCTGATTTTGAATCTGCAATTCTGGGAATTAATGGTGTTAAATGGCTAAGAGACAGCCCAGCTTCCTCAACCCCAGGGTTTTAGCACAGTGTGTCTTCTAGTGTAAAGACCCAGGTAAAACCTGCAGAAGAGCTTGTTGCAGGGTGAGTGCTGCAGCCAGAGCAGGTTCTCCATGATGCTCTATAAACAAAAAGAGACAATGAGAGACTCAGAGGCACTGTCATGGACTGACTCGTGTCCCCTTAAAAATTATGTTGCTGTGCTAACCCTGCACTGCTGAGTGTGACTTTGTTTGGAAATAGGTTTGGGTTTTTTTGTTATCATCAGTTAAGTCACACAGGGTCATTGCAGAATAAAGCAAAATACCATACCTTCATCCACTAAGTCAATTCCAACTCACAGGGACCCTAAAAGATAGAGTAGAATTGTCCCATAGGGTTTCCAAGGCTGTGAATCTTTACAGAAGCAGACTGCCTCAGCTTTCTCCCATGGAGTGGCTGGTGGGTTCAAACTGCCAACCTTCTGGCTAGAAGCCCAGTCCTTTAACCACAGTGCCACTAAAGCTATACATAGCAGCCTAGTGGGTCTAATCCTACTCCTTTTGGAGCGGTGACTTTTAAATGAGAAGGAAAGAAACAGAAAGAGGGTGACACACAAGGGAAAACAAGATACCATGTGACGATGGGGGCAGATGCATTTGTAAGCAGCAAAGTATACCAAGTGTTGCTAGCAGATACCAGTAAGTGGGAGAGACACCTGGAAGAGTTCCTTGCTCAAATTCCCACAAGAAATCAACCTGGCTGATAGCATACATTGACTTCCAGCCTCCAGGACTATAAGACAAGGGATTTTTGTTGTTTAAGCCCACCTGCTTTTTGGTATTATAACGAAATGTGCAAAGACCTAGAATTAGATCACCAAACACACTCAGCATTTCTCAACCTGAAAAAACTGAAGGAAAAATCCAAGCCTTGAGTTACAATACTGAAGTATTCTATGTGCAAAATACTGAATGATGCAGGAAGCAACAAAAGAAGATGGAAGAAATACACATAATCATTGTACAAAAAAGAACTGGTCAATGTTTGACTATTTCAGGAAGTAGCATATGATCAAGAACCAATGGTATTGAAGAAGTCCAAGCTGCCCTGAAGGAACTAGCAAAAAACAAGGCTTCAGGAATTGATGAAATACCTATTGAGATGTTTCAACAAAGGGATGCAGGCTGGAGGTGTTTACTCGTTAGGCCAAGAAATTTGAAAGAGGGCTACCTGGCCACTGAATGGAAGAGATCCATATTTGTACCCATTCCAAAAAGAGGTGATCAGCAGAATGTGGAAATTATCAAGCAATATCATTAATATCACAAGCAAGTAAAATTTTGTTCAAGATAATTTGAAAAATGGTTGCAGTAGTATATTAACAAGAAACTTCCAGAACGAGCTGGATTCAGAAAAGGATGTAGAAGGAGGGACATCTTTGCTAATGTCAGATGGATCTCGGCTGAAAGCAAAGAATACTACATATATGTTAACTTGTATTTTATTAACTATGCAAAGACACTGGACTACATGGATCATAAGAAATTATGGATAACTTAGTTATTCCAGAACACTTAGTTATGCTCATGAGCAAACTGTACATAGATCAAAGAGGTTATTGTTCAAACAGAACAAGGGGATACTGCATGGTTTAAAATCAAGAAAGGTGTGCATCAAGGTTGTACCATTTCACCATACTTATCCAATCAGTATGTGGCACAAATAATCCAAGAAGCTGGACTATATGAAGAAGAACAGCATCAGGATTGGAGGAAGATTCATTAACAATCTGAAATAAGCAAATGACACACCTTGCTTGCTGAAAGTGAACAGGAATTGAAGGAGTTACTGATGAACATCAAAGACTACAGTCTTCACTTCATATGCATGTAAAGCTGGACAGTGAATAAGGAAAACAGAAGAGTTGGTGTCTTTGAATTGTGGTGTTGGCAAAGAATACTGAAAATACCATGGACTACCAGAAGAATGAGCCAATTTGTCCTTGAAGAAGTGCAGCCAGCATGCTCTTTGGAAGTGAGAATGGCCACACTTCATCTCACCTACTTTAGTCATGTTGGGAGAAGGGCCCATTCCCCAGAGAAGGATATCATGCTTGTTAAAGTAGAGGGTCAGCCAAAACAGGGAAGACCTTCAATGAGTTTGATAGACACAGTTGCTACAATAGGCTGAAGCATAGCAAGGATTGAGGATGGCGCCGGTGCGGGCAGTTTTGTTCAGTTGCACATGGGGATGCCATGAGTCAGAGTGCACTCGACACCACCTAACAACACCACCACCACACTTTGTGCTATTTTGTTATGGCAGCCAAAGGCAACTAAGATGGCTACAGTGCCCAAACTCCTGATGGGAAACCTTCAAATGCAGTGAGCAGCCCATGGGATTATGGGAGAGAGAAGTCATCGCTGGCGTAAGGGTGTGGGATTCAAAGAGAGAGACGTGTTTCATATTTGAGCACTACATTCCAGGCTCTATCTGTGAATAAGGTTTCATTTCTCTAGCAGTGTAGGGAGGGGCAGAAAAACCAATATCCGGCAAGGGCTGTGTAGGAGGTATGTGCAAAGCTCTGAACCAAGCCCAGATCAGTGTCTGATGGGCATACAAGATCTGCCCCAGGGGCTGACCTTTGATCCAGCCTTAGAGAATGGGTTTGGCATTGTCAGCCAGAGAGGGGGTAAGAACTTTCAAGGCACCAGATACAGAGAACTCCCAAGTGCTGTAGATCCGTGACAGAGTGTGCTAGTGTGAAGAGGAGGGACACAGGGGCCAGGCCACGGAGGGCCTCTATGCTAAGTACAGAGCTGAAGTTTTACTTGGAAGCTTCTTATTTTAATGAGGATGCAGAAAGATGTTTTATTTGGATCAAATCTGAAGGAGACAGAAGACAGAAAGACCAAGACATTGCCAAGATTATCACAGGAATAAAGGAATTAAAAGGAGTAAGGGAAAACTCCAGTTCAGTAATTCCCTTCAAAAGAACTCTATTCCAAAAGTCAAAAAAAAAAAAAAAAAACATATTCACTCTCCCAGGAACTCAACACATGCCTGACATTTGTATGAGGTGCCCAGATGAATAACTCGGTTGGTTGTCGTTCTTTCCTAGAATGTTGTTTGACTGAATTCTCAGAGTTTAATCAAACTTTTCAACTAGGTGAAGAGAACTATGGGAGATGTTTTTCTTTCCCGAAACAACCACGACAGCTGTTGTTATTGCGAGGTACCATCAATTCAGCTCCGACTCATAGCAACCCCACATACAATAGAACAAAACGCTGCCTGCTCCCGCTCCATGCTCACAATCCTTGCTATGACTGAGCCCACTGTTGTGGCCACTGTGTCAGTCTATCTCGTTGAGGGCCTGCCCCTTGTCTGATGACCCTCTGCTTTGCCAAGCATATCATCCTTCTCCAGGGAATGTTCCCTTCTGACAACATGACCAAAGTAGGTGGAATGAAGTCCGGCCATTCTCACTTCTAAGGAGCATGAACTTTTTCCAGGACAGATTTGTTCATTTTTCTGCCAGCCCATGGCATTTTCAGTATTTTTTGCCAACACCACAATTCGAATACATCAAGTCTTCCTTATTCATTGTCCAGTTTCACATGCATATGAAGCAATTCAAAATACCATGACTTGGGTCAGTTGCACACTAGTCTTTAAAGTGGCGTCTTTGCTCTTTAACACTTTATAGCGGTCTTTTGTAGCACATCTGCCCAGTGCAATATGACATCTGATTTCTTGATTGCTTCTTCCATGGGAGTTGATTGTGGATCCAAGTAAAATGAAATCTTTGACAATTTCAATATTTTCTCCATTTATCACGATGTTACGTACTGGTTCAGTTGTGAGGATTTTTGTTTTCTTTATGCTGAAGTGCAAATCATACTGAAGACTATCATCTTTCATCTTCATCAGTAAGTGCTTCAAGTAATTTTCATTTTCAGCAAGCAAGATTGTGTCATCTGCATATCACAGATTATTAATGAGTCTTCCTCCAATCCTGATGCCATGTTCTTCTTTGTATGGTCCAGCTTCTCAAATTACTTGCTCAGCACACAGTTTGAACAGGTGTGGTATAAGGATACAACTCTGACACACACCTTTCCAGATTTTAAACCATGCAGTATCCCCTTGTTCTGTTCAGACAACAGCCTCTTGGTCTATGTACAAGTTCCTCATGAGCGCAATTAAGTGTTCTCATTCTTCACAACATTATCAATAATTTCTTATGATCCACACAGTCAAAAACCATGACAGTAATAAGTAACAAACACTGGGTGTGTATGTTCTCTTGTCAGGCACTGCACAGTCAGTGTACTGTGTACATTTGTTCATTCCTTTTTCATAACAGTTGTAGGAAGTAGGTACTGAACTCATTTAGAGATATACACAGTCAATATTATAACCAGGATTTGAACCCAGAGTCCATGTTATTAAACTCTATTTTGGGAGCTAATTTTTAAGTTATCCAGCTAAATGGTATGATTCTGAAGAGCAAGTGAGAAAGATGAGGGGCACAGCAGTGTGTGAAACAGACTGGAGGGAGCAAGAGAGGTCAAATGGCCTGGTGTAAAGTTGTTGCTGTTGCTGGGTGCCACTGAGTCACTTACGACTCACAGCAACCCCAATGTGACAAACTAACCCTGTCTCATAGGGCTTCCCAGGCTGCAGTCTTTACAGAAGCAGACGGCCAGGTCCTCCTCTCACTAAGCCACTGGGGGGGGTGGGGTCTGAACCGCCAACCTGGTTGGGAGCCTAGCTCTTAACCATCAAGCCAGCAGGGATCCTTCTTGGTAAGAGGTCTTAGCTGGCAAATGCAGAACAGCATGCCTTCTTCCTGTATCATTTCCCAGAATCCCCTCAGCACTCAGCTTCTATAATTGTTCCATTTTACAGATGAGAAGTAGAGCATGAATTCACCCGAAAGGATGAGTTGTCCAAGGTTAGTCATGTAGGATGTGGTTGAGCTGGGGTTTAACCACAGCTTGTCTGACTCCAGGTTGCGTGTTCTTAACTATTATGGAGAAGTTTCCAGCACAAGATAAACAAGAACTTTCTAACAGATCTAAGTCATGAGGTTCCTGGGAAGAACAAATAAGACAACGTACAGAAAGAAGACCCTATGAGGCACCAAGCTACCTGTGGGAAAAGTTGAACATGCAGGTATTGTCTGCCAAAGGTTTAAAGAGCTGAAGATCCTTCCCAAGGTCACATGGCTTGTAGGAGCCTAATCCAGATGCAAATCCAGACTTCCCTGACCCTGGGCTTGGGCCCTGAAACCTAGTTAAAACTGACATTTAATGTTCCTTTCAGTCTAGATGCCACATTTCCATCCCTTACCCTTTAATTCACTTTAAGGGGCACACCTGCCGCTGGCTGACCTTCAAACTTCCCTTTATCTCATCTCCTTAATTGGGGCTTTTCTGTCCTGCAAGAGGAGCTGTGCTTAGAAGCCCCACAGGGTTGCAGGTAAAGGGTCAGGATCCTTCATCTCCTCCTGTCCCCTTTCCATCTGGTTTCAGAGAGAAGACACGGGAAAGAGCTGGAATTCTCTCAGACTCTCCTTGCTAATTCTGGACACCAGTTCTCCACTGTAGGAGTGGACTGTTAAGGCAAAATATTTACAGATTGAGAAAGAAATCCTTTCTGTAGTTGTCCATGACTGTGTTAGCAAAGTGGACATAAGTTTGTGAATGTGAGATTTTGACTGTGCATGGGTGTGTACATGTGTGTGTGCATGTGTGTGTTTAGGTTTTCTAAACAGGCCAAGGGAGCTCTGGTAGCACAGTGGCTAAGACACTTGGCTGCTAACCAGAAGGCTGGTGGTTCAAACCCACCAGCCACTCCTCGAAAGGAAGATGGGGCAATCTACTTCTGAGGTGATACTGCCCCGGAAACCCAAAGAGGAGTCGCTATGAGTCGGGTCCAACTCGACGGCACATAACAACAACAATAACAGCAAACAGGCCAAAGAGAATATGAATAATAGTATAGAAAAATACAAAGTATTTAGGAAACTTACAGGACACGGTGTGGTATAAAGAAAAAAGAGAGAGAGAGAGAGAGCGCACGCAAGAATTTGGAGTCCAAATAACCTGGTCAATTAACCTGGGTTCTCAGTCAATTACTTGCTGTTTGGATTTGGGAAAATTAATAGCATCTCTGATTCTCACCCTCTTCACCTATAAAATGGAAAAACTCAATGTGTTCGTATTAATAAAAGTATTTGTTAGTCTTCAAACTCCATCCATGTTGTAACGTGTATTAGGACTTCATTTCTCCTCTGGCTGAATAGTATGTATGTACCACATTTTGTTTATTCATTCACCTCTTGATAGGCACTTTGGTTGTTTCCACATTTTGGATATTGTGAATACTGCTACAATGAACAGTGGTGTACATACATCTGTTCAAGCCTACAGAAGAATCCTGATCAAAAGGGAGAGAATGCAGAGCAGAATTTCAAATTCTTGTGGAATCCAGACTTTCTGGTGCCATGGGGGTTAGATGAGTCCCTGAAACTATTGCCCTGAGATAATCTTTCAAATTTACACCAAAATATCCCCTAAAGTCTCCTTAATACCAAACACTGTTGTTGTTGTTGTTATCTGCCATCGAGTCGGCCCCGACTCATAGAGACCCCTTCTTGGGTTTCCGAGGCAGTATCACTACGGAAGTAGGAATGCCCAACCTTCCTTCCGAGGAGTGGCTGGTGGGTTTGAACCGCCAGCCTTCTGGTTAGCAGTTAAGTGCCTTAGGCACTATGCTACCAGAGCTCCTCCTAATAGTAAAGAATGCCTGTCTTGGGCACTGTGCTCTTTTAAGAACTACCTGTACAGGATCAAATTGACAACAGCAACTTGAAAGATTAGATAGGAACCTTAGGGGGCAGGCAGTGAGTTTATGATAATGAGGAGGAAATATTTAGAAAAGGAGCATGGAAATGGCTGCACAACTTAATGTAATCAACATCAGTGAATTACACATGTAGAAACTTGAATTGGTGTGTTTTGCTGTGTATATTCACAACAAGAAAAAATAAAATAAATTATCAAAAAATCTATTAGAAGTTAAAAAGTTATCTGTTAGAAGCCTGGCCTATAATAGAGACCTCACCAGCATTGTGCCCTTTGCCACTAACACCCTTGGGCCTATCTTGACTCATATGCACTTCTTGGACACGGACAGAGGCTCTCACAGATGTCTATCTTCTGTAATCTCCCAGGAAGCACTCAGGGCTCCCTACCACAGACAATCCCTGGGACCTAACAATGCAATGATGAGCAGGCAGATGAAGGGAACAGTGTTTATCAAGAGCTCACGCTTCTTTCCCAGTTGGCCCCTTGGGGTGACTGGGCATCTGTGTCCTTGCTGACTCTCCCCTCAGTGGGCACTGTCACACATACCCCTCTGAAGGTGTCAGAGGTGGGATTCACAGCTCTTGTTGCATGTGAACAAGCTGTCGAGAGGCTGGGGTCTGAGATTTCCTCTGTGTGTATGTTGCTTTCATGTCAATTGCCAGTGCAGTCCAGGTGTGGCAAAACCAACCAGTTGCTGGCCACCTTTAGGTGGCCCTGTGTGTGTCAGAAGAATAGTGCTCCCCAGGGGACTCTGTGGCTGATTTCCTGGAAGTAGATTATCATGCATTTCTTCTGAGGAACCTCTGGGTAGACTCAAACCACCAAACTTGTGATTAGCTGCTGAGCATATTAACCATTTGCACTACCTAGAGATGCCCAGCTGTGGCAGGGTCCAATCCTCCCTACCTGTGTCAGGAAGTTTTACTTCCCATCATTCTTCTGGCAACACCTGCTGCTCTGTATTTCTCTCTCTGCTGTTCTTGTTGGGTGCTGCTGAGTTGATTCTAACTCATGGCAACCCACGTGGAAGAGCAGAACTGCCCCATCGGGTTTTCTTGGCTGTAATCTTTATAGAAGCAAATCACCACACCTTTCACCAAAGGACCAGCCGGTTGGGTTTGAACTGCCAACCTTTTGGTTAGCAGCCAAGCACTTCACCATTTGTGCCACAGGGCTTCATCTCTTTTTCCCAGGGTTTTCAAAATCCTGACTGATTCCAGCATTGTTTAATGTCTTTCAACAAGGTGGTATAGTTTTCACCTTGCAGAACTTCGACTGTGGTTGTGTGGATGTGCCTGGGATAGGGTGGGCTGGGTGGGGAGGATCAGGACACTGCTGTCTACTGAATGGCTCTCAGATTCTGTCTGCAGTCCTCATCTTTCCTGACTAAGAAGGTGTGTGTTTTCTGTAATCTATAAAACCCACTAAATTCGATGCCATCAAGTTGATTCTGACTCATAGCGATCTAAATCTTTACAGAAGTATTATTCCTCATCTTCTTCCTGCAGAGCACCTGGTGGGTTTGAACCACCAATCTTCTGGTTAGCAACCAAATCCCTTACCCACTATGCCACCAGAGTTCCCTGTAGGCATTTTAATTCTACACCTTTGGTGCATACCCCTAAACTTTTACCAGCACATTTGTATTAACAAAATCCAAATTTAATGACTACCTCTACTCTCCCAACTCTTGAACAAATCAAGGATTTTATAATTCTTTAATTCAGATTACCAAACTCCCTGCTCCTCCACCTGATTTAGAAAACTCAAATTCATTGACATCAAGTCAATTCTGACTTATAGTAACATTATAGGACAAAGTGGAACTGCCCCATGGGGTTTGCAAAGCTGTGAATCTTTACAGAAGCAGATGGTCACATTTTTCTGCCACAGAACGACTGGTGGATTCAAATCCTAACCTTCTAATTAGCAGCCAAGCACTTAGCCAGTGCACCATGACGGCTCCTTTGCTTGCCTTACAGGTTATCTAATATTTTAATCTCACCTTATTTAAACTGAAAATCAAGCAGTATCGTTACTGTGCGGGTGGTTTTATAGGCTAATTCTTGTTTAGGTTTTTCACAGTGTTTATTGATGCCTTTGCTTATATGTGTTTCTTTCAGATGACACCTTTTCAAAGGTCAGTTTCTGCCTTGTCATAGTCCATGCTGTTCTTTCACTGAAGATGTGTGAGTGGCCCGCTCCCAGGAGGTTCCTTCTTTCTTCAAGGGGGGAGTGAGGAGGGAGACTAGATTGTGAAAGTGTCTACTTTATCTTTTTTTTCCTTGAACGATCACGTAGGTCAGAATGCAGTTCTACATTGACATGTGGTCTTGCCATGTTTAAGACAGCACAACCTAGGTTTCTGGTCCCGGGTGTTGCTGTTGGGACATCAGTGGAGTTGCTGTCCATAGTCCTGAAATTTCTTCATGGTTAATCTGCATTTTCTCTTGGGCTGTTTTAAAAGCCCCCTCCTTTGCTCTTCTGCTATTTCAGCATATTCATCTAGGCTGAACTTATTTTCTTTACGGACTCTGTATTCTCTGCCGTACCGCCTCAAATCTGAGGGCTCATGCTTTCATGAGTTCTAGAAAGGACTCAGGCATTTTTCCTTTTTACCCTTGATCTTAGCCAAAAAGCTGAGAAGTGATTGGTAACACCTTTTAAATCTACTCTCTATTATTATTTTTAATAACAAGGAGCCCTGGTGGCACCATTGTTGAAGTAGTTGGCTGCTGATCAAAAGGTTGGTGGTTCAAACCGACCAGCCACTCCAGGGGAGAAAGATGAGGCAGTCTGTTTCTGTAAAGATTTACCACCTTGGATACTCTATGGGGCAGTTCTGTCCTGTCCTATTGGGTCATTATGAGTCAGAATTGAATAGACAGCAACAGATTTGATTTGGGTTTGCTTTGTTTCCTAATCTCTCTTTCACAGTACCCACTTCTGCAGCCCTTTGTGCTATAGCCTGGGTAATTAAGGCAAAAAACAAAACAAATCAAAAATGGTTGCTGTGGAGTCTATTCTGCCTAATGGTGACCTCCTGCCCTCAGTCTGTCTCCCAGTTCACTAATTCTTTCTTCAGGTGTGACTAATGTGCTGTTTAACTTATCTACTCCCTGACAGACCCTCACCCAATGGCAGTAAGTGTATTGTACAACATTGAATCAGATCTTCTGTAAATGTGCCTGTTCTTTAGTCATTGAGTCTTCTTAGTTGTTTTTTGTTTATTTTTATTTTTGTGCCTCTAATACTTTAAATGTACTTATTCCACTTTCAGATTGTCTATTATCTCAGCTTCTGCACAGTCTAATCCTTCTTTTTTTTATTTCTTTTTAACTTTTTATTGTTATTTGGGTGAAAGTTTAAAGAGTAAATTGGTTTCTCACACAACAACTCAACACATTTTGTTTCGTAGAATTCGCTGACACCTCCACGATGGAACAGGACTCTTCTCACTGCCTTCCTTTGTTTACTGTTTCCATTGGGCTTCTTTCCTGGCCCTTCCTGCCTTCTAAGCTTTATCCCTGGACCAAAGTTGCCCTTTTGATCTTATATGGTTGGTTGTTCTAAGAAGTGTGTACCTCCATGGTGTTACTGTTCACCTTATTGGCCTATCTA
>NW_006921656.1:8072233-8098989 GCF_000298275.1 Orycteropus afer afer | reverse complement strand
ATGGTGTTACTGTTCACCTTATTGGCCTATCTATAGGCTGAGGGAGACCAGGAAGTGTGCTGGTGGCAGTTTGGAACAGCTAAGGGAGACCAGGAAGTGAGCCGGCAGTGGTTTAGAACAGCTAAGGGAGATGAGCTTGTCTGTCAGTTTGTCATACTGTGGTAGCTTGCATGTTGCTATGAGGCTGGAGGCTATGTCACCGGCGTTTCAAATGCCAGCAGGGTCACCCATGGTGGGCAGGTTTCAGTGGAGCTTCCAGACTAAGACAGACTCAGAAGAAGGAAGGGGTCATCCACTCCTCAATGAATTGGCCAGTGAAAACCTTATGAATAGCAGTGAAACACTGTCTGATATATTACTGAAAAATTTTATGAATAGCCCTAAAACATCGTGAGATATAGTGCCAGAAGATGAGCCCCTCAAGTCGGAGGGCACTCAAGATATGACTGGGGAAGAGCTGCTTCCTCAGAGTAGAGCCGACCTTAATGATGTGGATGGAGTAAAGCTTTAGGGACCTCCATGTACTGGTGTGGCATGTCTCAAGATGAGAAGAAACAGCTGCAAACATCCATTAATAATCAGAACATGGAATGTACAAAGTATGAATCTAGGAAAATTGGAAGTTGTCAAAAATGAAATAGAACACATAAAGATTGCTATCCTAGGCATTAGTGAACTGAAATGGACTAGTTTGGGCCATTTTTAATCAGACAAGCATATGATCTACTATGCCAGGAATGACAAATTGAAGAGGAATGGTGTAGCACTCATCATCACAAAGGTTGTTTCAAGATCTGTCATGAAGTACAATGCTGTCAGTGACAGGATAATATCCATACATCTACAAAGAGGACCAGTTAATACTACTATTATTCAAATTTACACACCAACCACCAAAGCCAAAGATGAGGCAGTAGAAGATTTTTACTAACTTCTGCAGTCTGAAATTGACCAAACATGATATCAAGATGTGTTGATTTTCACTGGTGATTGGAATGCAAAAGTTGGAAACAAAGAAGAATCACCAGTAGTTGGAAAATACGGCCTTGGTGATAGAAATAATGCTGGAGATTGAATGACAGAATTCTGCGAGACCAACAACTTATTCATTGCAAATACCTCTTTTCAACAACACAATTGCAGCTATACACGTGGACTATAATCCACCAGATGGAGGACACAGGAATCAGATTGACTACATCTGTGGCAAGAGGCAACAGAGAAGCTCAATATCTTCAGCCAAAACAAGGCCAGGAGCTGATGTGGAACAGCTCATATGCAAGTTCAAGCTGAAGTTGAAGACAGTTAAAACAAGTACACATGAGCCAAAATATGACCTTGATTATATCCCTCCTGAATTTAGAAACCATCTAGAGAATAGATTTGATGCATTGAACACCAATGAGCTCCTGGTGGCATAGTGCCTAAGGCATTTAACTGCTAACCAGGAGAAGGCTGGTGGTTCAAACTCACCAGCCAATCCTTGGAAGGAAGACTAGGCAATCTACTCCCATAGAGATACCACCTCAGAAATCCAAGGAGGGTTTCATTGGGTCAAAATCGACTTGACAGCAGAGTTTGGTTTTGTTTTTGAACCCCAGCCTCCATGACCCTGAGACCAGAAGAACTAGATAGTGCCTGGCTACTACTGCTGACTACTCTAGAAAGATCACAATAGGAAATTCTGGATAGAGTAGGAGAAAAACATGGAACAAAACTCAAAATCTTTAAAAAAAAAAAAAAAAAAAAGACCATGTCTACTGGTCTGATAAGAGCCTGGTGGAGCTCCTGAGGCTATGGACTTTAGACACCCTTTAAGCTTGGAACTAAACTCACCCCTGTGGCTCAACTTTCAGCTAAACAGTAGACAGGCCTATGTTTTTGTTGTTAGGTGCCATCAAGTCGTCTCTGACTCATAGCGACCTTATGTACAACAGAAAGAAACACTGCCTGGCCCTGTGCCAGCCTCATGATCCTTGCTATACCTGAGTCCATCATTGCAGCCACTGTGTCAATCCATCTCGTTGAGTTCTTCTGGTCTCAGGGCCATGGAGGCAGGTTCACTGGTCCAACAGTAATATGGGCTAATTATTTCCTTGTGTCTTTGATTTTCTTCGCTCTTCTTTGGTCCAGAAACGGAAAGACTAATTTTTGCCCTTTGGGTGACAACTTACAAGCTTTTAAGGCCCCAGTTGCTACTCACCAAAGGAGGATGTGGAGCACTGTGTTTGTGGACTACATTAGGCCAATTGACCTTTTTGCCCCCCTCCAAAAAAAAAAAAAACTATGGTCCTGAGCCATCCACACCTTGTAACTCTTTTCCCCAAAGTGTTTGGTTATGTCTAAGAAATTTCCGTAAGTTTGCCCCCTGCTCTTATTAGGTGCTGGTAGCGTAGTGCCTAAGGCACTTGACTGCTAACCAGAAGGCTGGTGGTTCAAGCCCACCAGCCACTCCTCAGAAGGAAGATGGGGCAATCTACTTCTGTAGTGATACTGCCTCAGAAACCCAAGGAGGGGTCGCTATGAGTTGGGTCCAACTTGATGGCACATAACAACAACAACAGACTTGGTTTCAACTCATAGTGACTATGTAAAACAGAACAAAACACTGCCGGGTCCTGTGCCACCCTCACAATCATTGCTATGTTTGAACCTATTGTTGCAGCCACTGCGTCAATCCACCTCATTGAGGGGCTTCCTTTTTTCTCCAAGCCTCTGCTTTACTAAGCATGATGTCCCTGTCCAGGGCCTGGTTCCTCCTGATAACATGACCAAAGTACATGGGATGAGGTCTCACCATCCTCATCTGTAAGGAGCCTTCCCTCTGTACTTCTTCCAAAACAGATTTGTTTGTTATTCTGGCAGTCCACAGTATATTCTATACACTTTGCCAACACCCTAATTCAAAGGCATCAGTTCTCCAGTCTTCCTTATTCATTGTTCAGCTTCACATGCATATGAGGTGACTGAAAATACCATGGCTTGGGCCAGGCACACCTTAGTCCTTGAAGTGACATCTTCGCTTTTCAATCCTTCAAAGAGAACTTTTGCAGCATTTTTTGCTCCCTGCTGCTCTAGTATAATCATGGATATATTCACAGCACATATACATACAGAGGTAGAGATATCCTCTGTCAAACCTATACATTGTCCCATTTGCCCTCCCACTCCTGCTCAGCTTGAGTGTCTACCTATGGAACCACTCACAGGTTATTGTTACGACTGTTACCGCAGGACTGGGTATGTAACAGTACTTACCTTGGTTGCCTTTAGCGCTTGTGTTCTTCCTAGTGTCTTCCTTCACCTTGATCGTTTTATGCTTTGTTATCCTCCCCTTTATTATATATTGCCTTTCTTTTCATCTATCTATGTGTCCACTTAGTTTGTGATTTCCCCTCCCTTCCCCTCCCACCCCTGGTAACGTGCAGAGTGCTTCTTTCTGTGTATAAACCTTTTCTTGACTTTTTACAGTAGTGGCCTCACATAATACTTGTCCTCTTGCCACTGACTGTTTTCACTCAGCATAATGCCCTCTAGGTTCGTCCATGTTGTGAGGTGTTGCATAGATTCATCATTACTCTACAGAACTGCATAGTATTCCATTGTGTGCATGTTCCATAGTTGGTTTACCCATTCATCCACTGATGGACGCTTAGGTTGTGTCCATCTTTTTGTCATTATGACCAATGCTGTGACAAACTTGGGTGTACACAGACCTGTTCCCTTACAATGAGTACAACTATCTCCCACTTTTTGAAAGTTTGTTTTACGCCACTTCACTTTTATGTAAGACCTGTTTTGGCTAACTGAAAGACACCTGAAGAGGATTTTTACTTCAATTAAAAAAAAAAAAAAAAAAGGGCAAAAAGTGAAAGCAGCTTTCGGTGTTTGTTTTGCAGTGAGCTGTTAAAGGGGCGCCAAGCACCCTAAGAAGAGGGAGTGGCATCACTAAGCCGCTTCCCCAGGAACTGCTCTGAACACACATTATTTCCACTTTATAGAAGCTTAGTATTTGTCACATCATGACTGCTTGTATATGGTAGTGTTATTTTAGGTTTTGTGGGTTCTCTGGTATGATTTGGTAGGTTACTTCTGGGGTCTGGGAAAGCACAAAAATTTTTCCCATATAAATGAATGGCAATTGCTTTTTCACTTTATGCCATTTCCATCATGAAGGGTTTCACAGGAATGCTCTGCTTTCAGACAGCAGATAAACCTGCAGTTCCCATTTTGTTGTTTGTTTGCTTTGGGTCTCAACTCATTTCTTTCACAGATGCTTTTTGGTTTTGTTTCATTTTCCACTGAAAATCCTTTTCTACCTGTATTTTGAGTATGATCCTCCAGAGCAACCTGCATTTCTGTAGGTATATCCATCCAAGTTCCAATATTTACATCCATTTTTTAGTGAGGGGTACCCTGCCCCATCCAGGCAATGTACAATCAAAGCCCAGGTCTGCATGGAGCACAGTCTGGGCTTTCCATTCTCAAGACAGGCTGTATTTTTCCCTCCCAGAGCCCAGGCAGAGATCATCTTCCTCTTCTAGATTGTTCTTTCTTCCACCTTATGAAAACTTCAAATCATAAATCCCTCGTTTCCAACTCCATCCTTGGCTAGAAAATATAACAGAAGCAGAATCTAAATGAAACACTGTTGTTGTTGTTATGTTCCATAGAGTTGGACCCAACTCAGAGCGACCCCTCCTTGGGTTTCTGAGGCCATATCACTATGGAAGTAGATTGCCTCATCTGCCTTCCAAGGAGTGGTTGGGGGGTTTGAACCACCAGCCTTCAGGTTAGCAGTCAAGTGCCTTAGACACTATGCTACCAGAGCTCCTAAATGAAACACACTTAGCAGTTAATAAAGAACTTTTAGGAACTGAACGTCTGTTGACTCAGATGCTTTGAGAAGATTAGCCCTGAGCTAGCCAGTATATCTTCTTAGATAAAGAAGGAAAATATTAGCAGATACAAGCACCAGTGCTGCCACAAAAAAATGAAGCTAATTCTATATTTATTCTAAATCATGTCATCATGGAGCTCGGTTTCTTTCTGAGTTTGCAAAAACAGACAAAGGTCTTTCTTATAATATTGAAAGGTTTACAACAACACCACAGTTACCAGGACTCTCTTGACTTTCAGCCTTGAGGCTGGATTATATTTGTTATTAGAATGTTTGTTCCGTAACACCAAATTTATTGCCTCACATTACAAGCCATGTTTGTCATTAAAGGTTGCACACAGGGCGAAAAATAGACTCACTATAATTACCCCTTCTGACATCACTGATGTAGCCCTCATTAGCTTGATCTTCATAAAGGACCACAAAGACATTCTGAAAATGAGTCAGGCAGTTAAATTCATAGCTCACCTTATAAGATATGTTTACTAGTAAAACCAGTTGCCACCGAGTCAGCTCCAACTCACGGTGACCACGTGTGTGTCAGAGGAGGACAGTGCTGTGTGGGATTTTCAAGGCTGATTCTTCAGAATTAGATCATCAGGCCTTTCTTCCAAGGTGCCTCTGGGTGGACTGGAACCTCCAACGTCTTGGTTACCAGCCAAGCGTGTTAACTATTTACACCACCCGGGGATTCCTAGGTACAGACGAAAGCAGATGACAGATGAGTACGAGATGTAATCTGAAGCTGGCTCTCAAAACCCTCTACTGAAGGTGCATAGCCTTATGGTACAACACAGAACCTCCTCCCTGGTGCTCACTAGTTTGAAGATCCAAGCACACAGGTGACTGGGAGGGTTTTTATTATTATTATTATTATTATTTTTAGAGTCCCTGGATGGTATAAATGGTTGACACTCAGCTGATAATCAAAAGGTTGTCAGTTCGAGCCCACGCTGAGGAATGTGGGAAGGCCTGGCCATCTACTTCCTGAAAAAAAAATCACTCACAGTCATGTGACCTTGCCTCCCACTCAATCTGTGATAAAAATCTTGTGAAGTAAGTCGGGTAGTTTCTATTCATTTGAATTTTGAGGGAACTTAGTCTCAGGCAGGGAAACTAATAAACCAGATCACCAGATTAGTGAATGGCAGAGCTAAACCTAATGATACTGACTCCTATTCTCCCAATGTGCCTGTTACATATGGCATTGTTGCAAAAGTTGAGTCATGCAGGAAGTACACATAACCACCCCCAAAATACAACCCTAAGGTTATTGAAAGGGTAAGGTCAAGAAAACAGCCACACGATGCGGCGAAGTAGCATCAAAGCTGTCTTTAACATCTGACAGCGACATCATGCTAGATGATGCCTCCTCTTTATAGAGTTTGACTTGACAACACCATCCATTATGTCTGGTTGGATGAAGGGGAGCAGTGACTGCAGTGTTAGGGAAGGGCTCTGTGACACTGGAGAAATAGAACAAGTGTCAAGAACCCCCAAGAATGGCCTTGCCAGTTTTAAGACTTCTGTGTAGCAATGTGGCAGAGCGGAAAATATGTTTTATCACATAGACCTACGGTGGAACCCCAATGTAGTTGTCATAGCCAAGTCCATTCAGTTTTATCATCTATGAAATGAGAAGGATAATCTGTGCCACACAGAGAATATTAAGTAAGATTTCATATGCAGAGCCCTCAGCACATAGCAGGAGCATAAGACATCCTTTCTCCCCACCGCCACTCACCCCTAGAGGGAAAAATCAAAGTATAAAATAAATAAGCTCACATATGTGCTTGGGCATCTTGCAGGACCACTTGGTTGCTTGTCCTACAGTGTGATATCTTATGTGAATGTCATCTAAGGGGCTGAGTAGCTAATAAACGCCTGCACTGCAAGTCCCAAAGTTGTCAACTAGCATTTATGCAGAAATGTAAATATTTTAACTTTTGAATTGTCTGAGACCTCCTTGCTCATAATTCCCTTTAAGTAAGTTCTGACTTGGCACACAAAAGAACACTTCCTGCCAAATGGCCTGCTCAAAGCAGCTTACGGAAGCAATGGTAGATGTATCGCTCTACTCTGGTCTCTCTGCACCATTGCATAATCCCACATCTCCATCACTGGCTAGGCTAGAAGAAAGGGCCCAGCCTAAGGCCAGCTCAGGACCTGCAGAGCCAGCTGCATTTAAAATATATGCATCTGGCTGGAGAGGCTACCACACTCTGTCTAAATGAAAGCCCTGCTTCTGCATAATGCATGCTACAGAGTAACAGGAACGCAATAGCAGCCAAGCGATGGAAAGACCCTAATCACAGAAAAGCAGAGGGGAGAAAAAAGATAAAGCTTTCCTTAAGAGATTTCAGTCAAATGCTCTCCAAGAGGTAATAAGGTTGGCAATTTTTCAGAAATTGGTAGTGGGAGGCGTTGTTAGTGATTAAAGGAGGAAGCTGGGAATGAGATGGCCTTGGCTCAACTTCTGGAGGCGGGGCTATCTGCCAGGTGACTGGAGCAAACTTTGACAGCAGTCACCTCCATCCCCCATAAACGAGCACAGTGATAGAGGACGGAGCAATATTTCTCCCTGTGTGCCTCCCTCTTTAAAAAGCAATGAGGAGCAGCTGAAGGAATTTAGCATGGCCCTAGTGAGCCCTGGGTTCAAATTCCAGCACCACGACTGGTTGTAGGACATTAGATGAGTTTTAAAACCCCTTGCTGAGTCTCTGTTAATGGTTCCCCTAATGCTTATGAGGCACTGATGTAATGAGAAATAAATGGGCTGTCTACATACAGCATATGAAATGGGCTTCTCCTCTCCTTTAGCTGTTTTAGAAAGGAAATAGACCATAATGATCACTTGGCATGTTGCCTTATCAATTTCCCCTTCTCGCTCTATCCCAGCCCCCTGGCTGCTACCTCCCTGGCCATCTGCAGGATGTGTGAAAGTCACAGGAGTTTGACTTTGTCCAGGTTCTACCATTCACTGGCTGTGTACTGCACCGGGTCATTAACCTCTCTGAGCCTGCTTCTTCATCTTTAAAATGAGTATTGCAGAGTTACTCCACATTTACTGGTTGTTCTAAGGAACCTGGGTGGAGCCAAACGCTCCTTGGGAGAAAGATGTGGCAGTTTGCTGCCATAAAGATTAGAGCCTTGGAAACTCTATGGGGTGGTTCTACTCTGTACAATAGGGTTGTCATGAGTCAGAATCGACTCAAGGGCAATAGGTTTACAGTTTGGCTATTCTGCATAGCAAAACAGATAATGCATATGCAAGCATTTTATAACTTGTGATGACCACAGTTATGAGTGGGTCAGCTGCGAAAGAGAAGACAAAGCCTCGGGGACTTGAGCATTTGGCCAATTATTTATTAAATGTCTGAAGCCTGCCATCATATACCCAGTATTATGGTAGGTGCTGGGTTGGTAGAGAGGTTATGTTTAGTTTTGAGGTTATCATTCAGGAATTCATGGCTTAACACACAAGACCACCAGAGTGCAAGTAAAACAGCATCAAATAAACAAAGAAATATGGGAGCAGAGATAAGAAGTCTTTTTTTTTTTTTTTTCTCTCCTACAAAATGAGATCATGGGTACAAAGACACTGAGAGCAAGGACTGAGGTAGAAACCTTAGGTTGAAAAGCCCCAGCAAATCAAAATTCCTAGCTCACAAGTGGCTAAGAATGATGCTAACAGCCTAGTAAGAGAGATAAGATTCCTAAAACCACATACAACCCATGTGTCACATGTCCCTGTCTGTGTCTATTGAAGACATGTGTGTATATAAGCACCGTCATGACAAATGGACAAGAGATTGAGGTTGTCAGAGAGTTCATTTCAGTTGAATCTACAATCAACACCATTTTACTTGGATCTACAACAAACAGCCAGCAGTCAAGAAATCAGACGTTGTATTGCAAAATCTGCTGCAAAAAACCTCTTTAAAGTATTAAGAAGCAAAGATGACACTTTGAAGACTGTGGTGTGCCTGCCCAAGCCATGGTATTTTCAGTCTCCTCATATGTATGTGAAAGCTGAACGATGAATAAGGAAGAACAAAAAAGAGCTGATGTCTTTGAATTATGGTGTTGGCAAAGAATACTGAGAATACCACAGGCTGCCATAAGAGCAAACAAATCTGTCCTGGAGCCTTGGGTGGTGCGAACAGTTAATGAGCTCAGGTGGCAACTGAAAGGTTGTAGGTTCAATCTACCCAGAGGCTTCTCGGAAGAAAGACCTGGTGATCTACTTCCAAAACACAGCCATTGAAACTGTTTGGAGCATAATTCTACTGTGACACCCATGGGCTCACCAGGAGTCAGAGTGCACTCAATGGCAATGGATATAAGGTAGTTACTATTGTCTTTGCCTTATGGAAAATGGTAAAGGAGCTCTGTGAGGTTAAGAAACTCACCCCAGACCTGGCCTCCAGCTCTTCACCTCAGCACCTAGGGCAGATAGGAGCCCTATAAACACTCGCTGACTGACTGAGGGGGCTGCATTTGAACCCAGGTCTGCTTCGCATCCAAGGCATGGGATCTTTACGATATCCTCTAGCCTCCCCTGCTCAGGGGTGCTCAGATGCACAGGTGTGTACCAGTGTTCCAGGCACCACTGGATATGGACCTGCCCACCTCTGCTCATCTCCCTGCAGAAATTTCCCTCCTCCCTGAGTCTCCCGTTTCCTCTCTAGTTAAAGATTCCGTTTATTTCATGCCAGAGTAAGCTTCAGCTCTGAATCACAACAACGAACATTATCTGACATCAATTGCCACAGCTTAAAGAGGTTTAGGCTTGACAGACTGTAAAGTCATTTGCAAAGGTAGAGCTGAGTGACAGAATGCCCGTCAAGAGGCGTAAACCTGTCAGCCGCAATTACCCACGAGAGATTCCAGGGAAGCAGAAGAATTAAACCTTGTAAATCCAAAAGGCCCAATTGGAATGACTTATTTATTGGGCATCATTTACTGAAGGCTCCCAAATGGACTTCGTTCCCATGCATGGACCTTTGCTTTCTCCCTATTTGCAGAAGATTGATCCACAAATGGAAAGGGGAGGTTCTGGGAAGGTGTCCAGGTACTGTGGACTCTCCATGATTTAGAAAAGAGGTATCTCTTCATTATTCAGACCCAGCCTGCCCAAGTCATCCACTTGGACCACTGACTGGAGCCATATCTTCCAAGTGCGGTGAACAAAGGACACTAGAAAGCATCTGGTTCAACTCTGAGAGACCCCATCACACTGCTAGATAAAATGCTGCACCTTTTCATAATAGGAAGTTGTAGCTAAATAATGTTATATATTCACAAAACCTTGTTTTTTCCTCCTGTCCACACAGCTGCATTTAAATTGTAGTGGTGGTAAAGAATACTGATTATACCATGGACTACCAGAAGAAGGAACAAGCCAGTCTTGGAGGAAGCACAGCCAGAATGCTCCTTCAAAGCAAAGATGGCAAGCCTACATCTTGCTTACATCAGTCCTCGGAAAAGGACATCATACTTGGTAAAGTAGAGGGTCAGTGAAAAAGAGCAAGACCCTCAATGAGATGAATTGACCCCTTGGCTGCAACAACGGACTCAAATTTATCCATTATTGTGAGGATGGTGCAGGATTAGTCAAATGTTTTGTTCTGTTACACATAAGGTCGCTATGAATTGGAACTGATTTGACTGTACCTATAAACAACACAAGGAGCTCTGGTGGCATAATGCATAAGGCATTTGACTGCTAACCAGAAGGCTAGGAGTTCAAACCCAGCAGCCACTCTTCAAAAAGAAGGTTGGGCAATCTACTTCCATAGTGATATTGCCTCGGAATCCCAAGGATGGGTCGCTATGAGTCAGATCTGACTCCACGGCAGTGGTTGCCTTGTTTTTTGCATAAACAATACACAGCTAACCTAAATTTCCCAGTCTCACTTTCAGTTAAGTAGGGTCACAAGTCTAGGTAGAATGAGAGGTGAAGCGATAGGTCATATCTATATCGCTCATATTTCTTCCGTCCTCTTCTCCCCTATATGCCAGGCAGATGTGGGGAACCTAGTAGAATGCTCAATGGCCCTGTGGGATGGTGGAGCTACTAAATAGAAGGAAGCTGAGTCTCTGAATGACTTCATGGAGCAGAATTTCCATATTGCCCATCGTCATCCCAATTCCTGGCAGAGAGTATATATATTAAATAAATGGTAGATGCAGACAAAGACGACTTCAAAATATGTTTTGAAGAATGGGTATAATTTGAGTAGGAAGGAAACACAGAAAAGGTATTTGTTAGAGAAAAATGTCTCAGATGGTAGAAAATGTTTTTTTCTTAAGAATCAGCAAAATACTATTTAGCATAAATTAACTGACTTCATACTTGGATGTCTAATATGTTTCTTTTTATTATTATTATGATTTTAAAATTTTATTGTGATTTGGGTGAAAGTTTACAGAGCAAATTCATTTTCCATACAGCAGTTCACAGACACGTTGTCTCATGACATTGACTGCAATGGCTCACAATGCAACAGGTCCTTTCCCACTTCCTCCCTGTTACCTCTTCCCTGTGTCCTTGCCTTCTATGCACTCCTGCCCCCAAGGTATCGCCCTGTGCATACACAGCCCTTCTATTCTCCCATGATTGATCTCTCCAGGGAGTGTATCTACCTAATGTAAATGTTCAGCTCATATGCCTGTCTTTTGTTTGGCTAGAAGCCACAGGAGTGGGTTCAATTACAGACTTGGAGGATAGCTAGGGGCCATAGTCTCAGGGGTTCCACCAGGCTCTATCAGACCAGCAAACCTGGTCCCTCTTTTTTTTTTTTTTTCCCCTTATGATTTTGAGGTTTTTTTCCATATTGTTCTCCCACTCTATCCAGGATCTCCTACACAGATACCTCTCTGAGTGGTTGATAGTGGTAGCTGGGCACCATCTAGTTCTTCTGGTCTCATAGTCAAACAGGCTAAGGATCACATGGTGTACCAGTCACTTGGACTAATTATTTCCATGCATCTTTGGTTTTCTTTATTCCTCTTTGCGCTGGACAAGGAGAGACTAATTGCTGCATTTAGATGGCCACTTGCAAGCTTTTAAGATCCCAGTCACTACTTGCCAAAGTAGGATGTGGAACAATGTTTTTGTTGATATCCCCTGTGACATGGTCCCAAACCCACAGGTCCAACTACTCACTCCCTCTGGGTAGCTTGCTGTGGCCAAGAAGTGATTACAACCTTGTCCCTTGTCAGCTATACTGTATACCTTAGAATTCTTATAGAGCATACAAACACACTTGTAGAAACATTGTCTGTCAACCCTATATATGGTCATGCACACACTCCCCTCTGCACAGCCATATCTAAAATTCAGCCTGTCCACCCATCTATCCACCCGTAGATCACTGTTTGCCTTCACTGACAATGCAGTACTGTATGTGCAAAAGGGTTGATCTTTGTTGTTTACACCTCCCATGCACCTCTTTCTTTCTTCCTCTTCCTCAATGCCACCTTGTTGGTCACTCACATTTGGTACATTGCCCTTCTCTTCACCAAAATCAATACTTGCCTCTACCTATCTAACAGTGTTCCCTCCCCTCTCCTCCCACCCCTGGTAATCAACAAAGAAAATTTCCTTCCCTATATAAACTTTTCCTTGACTTTTTCAATAATGGACTAATACAATATTTGTTTCTGTGACTGACTTATGTCACTCAGCATAATGTCTTCCAAGTTCAACTGGATGTCTAATATATTCCTTAAACACATTATATTCCAAACTAAACTCATTTCCTAGACTCCCCTCCATACAAAAAAGGATCCTCTCCTTGTCTTCCAATTGGTCATTGTAGTTCTTGTATACTATTTAGTTGATTCTGACTCACAGTGACCCTGTAGGACAGAGTGGAACTGCCTCATAGGGGTTTCTACACTATAATCTTACAAAAACAGACCGCTAGGTCTTCATCCAGCAGAGACACTTGGTGGATTTGAACTGCTGACCTTTCAGGTAGTAGTAACCAAGCACTTCACAACGGCAGCACCAAGGCTCCTTACTCTTCCAATTTAGTAAATGACAATTCCATTCTTTCAGTCTGTGAAATAAAATCTTAGAACCAAACTTGACCCCTCACCTTGTCTCATACCCTACCTGTAACTTATTAGCAATTTTTATTAACTCTATCTTCAAATTATACCCAGATTCAACCACCTCTTACCACTTCCACTATTAGTAATATTCTAATTCACATTCATCTTTCACTTGAATGACTCCTAAAAACTCCTGATTCATTTTCTTGTTTCCACATTTACCCCCCTCCCCACCTTTGCTAGGAGCTCTGGTGGCGTACTGCCTAAGAGATTGACTGCTAACCAGAAGCCTGGAGGTTCAAACCCACCAGCCACTCCTCGGAAGGAAGATTGGGCAATCTACTTCTGTAGAGATACCACCTCGGAAACTGAGGGAGGGGTCTGTGAGTTGGGGTCGACTCAGCAGTGCATTTGGTTTAGTTTTTGGCCACCTTTGTATCCTCTTCACACAGCCAAGAGATACTCTGAAAATGTTAGATTGTCAGGGTTTTTTTTTTTTTTTCTTTCTTTCTGAATAACTTCCTACCTCATTAATAATGAAGCCAAAAGTCCTAACTATGGCCTGTAGATCCAGCAGGAACCGCCCCCTCCATGACTTTTCTGGCCTCATCTCTATCACTTGGCCCCTCGCTGCCTCTGTTCCAGCCACACTGCCTTCCTAGCTACTTCTCAAAAAACAAAGCATGCTGCCACCTTAGGGCTTTTTGCACTTTCTATTCTTTCTTCCTGAGAAGATTCTCCCCAGGTAGGGCATGGCTCACGGTCCTACCTCGGATACCCCTAAACAGGGGAGCCCCCACCAGCCTATTGGAAATAGTAGCCCTGCCACTCTCCACTTCTATGCCCTGGTTCATATTTTTCTGCATAACCTTTAATCCCACCTGGTAAATGGCCCCACATTTTTATTTACTATCTAGTTCCCCCACTAGAATGTAAGTTCCAACAGAACAAAGATTTTGAGGTTCTGCCCATGCTTTTTATCCTGCTTTTTCCACTTAGTTTTATGTCAGGCTTTTTATCATATTGTTAAAATGGTATTGAGTTAACGTTAATGGTGGAAACATATACATAAATACAAAATGATTTGCTCTGATGATCTTATAAGACTTGGTAAATTTGATAGCATTTAAATGGAGTCTTAAAGAATGAGGAGGATTTCAGCAAGGTGGGAAGTCCATCCCAAGAAGACGGAGCCACACAGCTTTAAAATGACGTCTCTGTGGAGACATGCGTCCTGTGTGTCTTTTCACTGCTATGCCCAGTACATAGTGGAGACTCCATCTGTGGGATAGATAAGCATTCAGTGAGCAAAGGTGTGGAGAGGGAAACTCCAGGAAGAACACTAAGTCTGTGTGGTTTATTCATTGCGATTGGATCAAATCATATTAGTCGGGATACCTTTGGTAGCAAGTGACAGAAACTCAACTTGAGCTAGCTTAGAGAAAAAGGCAAAATAGATAAATATGAAGGCTATACCAAGGGATCAAGAGTTAGGCTATCCAGAGTATTAATGTCCTCAGCCAAAGGCCACCAGGAATATACTTGTATTTATATGTTGTTGTTGTTATGTGCTGTCGAGCCGGCCCGGACTCATAGCGACCCCTCCTTAGGTTTCCAAGGCAGTATCACTACGAAGGTAGATTGTCCAACCTTCCTTCCAAGGAGTGGCTGGTGGGTTTGAACCGCCAGCCTTCTGGTTAGCAGTCAAGTGCCTTAGGCACTATGCTACCAGAGTTGGGTTTATCACGCATTACATCAAGGACAAATGCTCACCGTGGAGAACTGTATGGTGTCTCAGTAAGACAGTGTTAGAAAGAACCAATTACAGGATTTGGGCTTTGGCTGGGTGATTTTGCCAAAGTTTTAAATAAATGGGACACTGCTCTGGATGAGATGCTGTCAGGAGGCCAGGGTATTTAATTCTATGATTATCTCAGTCAATCATATTTGTAAGTTGGGCAGGTAAAGCAAGGCTAAAGTTACCACTTTAAAGCAGGAGCAGTCATTCGTGCTAGTTGAAGTTGTTGGTGTTAGCTGTCACAGAGTCAGCCCCCACTCATGGTGACCCCATGCAACACGGAACAAAATGCTATCCATTCCTGCTCCATCCCCATGATTGTGGGTTGCACTGTTGTGGTTTGTAGGGTTTTCATTGGCAGATGTTCAAAAGCAGATGTTCACTAGGCCTTTCTTTCTAGTTCATCTTAGTCTGGGAGATTTGCGGAAACCTGCTCAGCATCATGCAACACGCAAGCCTCCGCTGACAGACAGTGGTGGCCACACGTGATGAGCACCAGTTGAGAATCAAACCCAGGCCTCGCTCATGGAAGGCAAGAATTATACCACCGAAACACCACTGCTTCCTACTAGTGGACAAGAGAGGATATTTGGTATTTCATGGTTTAAACAACGTTCGTGTTTCTTCCTGGAGTAATCTTGTTTAGTCTTGATCCAGCGTGGTCACAGAGTGGCCTGTCTGATGTTGGGATTCTGTGCATTGTTTATGTTCACGAAGGCCTAGCTATGAGCATCAAGCCAGCTAGTAGCAACAACAGAGCCTAGTTGAGAAGTTGAGGCCAGTTCCTAGATGTCCAGATGGCTTTGCTCTGCCTCAAACAATGTGAGGGAATTATGGGGTGTCATGGTTTCAAGAAGAACTGAAAGTAAGAGAGACATGCAAGTCTCCCTCTTTCCTTTCCACCTCTGTTCACCACTGAATTCTCCTTACAGTCAAATATGGCAACCAGCAGCTTCTAACTTCCACAATTTAAAGTTTTAATGAATGTAGAACAACATACTGATTTTCTCAGTTCCCATTCGAGAAGCCCTATTGGATCCTGACCAGACAAGCTTGGGTCAGCTGCCATCAGCTTTACTGATAATCAGCTTTCCTGTATGGATCAAGGAGCCCTAGTGGCACAATGGTTAAGTGCTCACTGCTGACTGAAGGACTGGTGTTTCAAACCTGCCCAGGTGCTCCAGGGTAGAAAGACCTGGTGATCTGCTTCCATTAAGACTGTTGTTGTCATTATGTGCTGTCAAGTCGATTCTCTTAGTCATCCTATAGGACAGAGGAGAACTGCCCCACGGGGTTTCCAAGGCTGTCAATATTTATGGAAGTAGATCTCCAGGCCTTTCTTCTGAGGAGGTACTGGTGGGGTCAAACCACTGACATTTCAGTTAGCTGCTGGGCACTCAAACACTGTGCTACCAGGACTCCTTGCCCATAAAGATTACAACATAGAAAACTCTATGGGGCAGTTCTACTCTGTCACATGGAATCACTTTGAGTTCAAACCGACTCAACTACGACCAACAACAACAATTGTATTCAGGGCAGTGGGGAGTGCACTCCACAGGAAAACAGTTGTTCTCCACTCCAATTTGAACTACATGGCAGGTACTCCATCTGAAATAGTCACATTTCCCAAAAGTCTACACTAAGAATCCGCTACAGGAATGTCACAAATTCTGCAAGAAGACCTCTTCTCAAAACTTGCCAAACTTGGGGAGCCTTTGCCACTTTTCCTCTCTGTTCACACTGCCACCCAGAGCTGTGGCTTCAGGCCTGGACCCTGCGAGAAAGCATTCGCTCTTTCTTGGCAGTTACTGCTCTTTCTTGTTTGCAAGGGGCCATTGGCACCCTGGACAGTGACCTTCTGCCAGCAACACCCTCAGCTCCTCAGTGAGATCACAGGCCATTTCATTTCATCTTAGGCTTCTTTTATTATTGCCCTTGGTATGCAACTCAAACTGTATCTGGAGCTCAGATTTCTGCTCAGCAAAGAAAGCTGGCAGAAGGTGCCAAGTCAAGAACGGCTCTGGCTGCAGCTATTACTGGAGTTGCCCTACCCCCATCCTATACGCTTCTACGTCTTCTTCCCAAAGAAAACATGTCTCAATGTCGATCTGCTTTGAGGACAGGAAATAGAGCATCTTAAGAGGCAGGGAAACCACCGAGGACTTACGGAGCGTTTCCTGTGTAGCAAGCACTGTGCAAGTGCTATTTCATTTAAGCCTCCCAATAGCCCTCTGGGGATGAGGATTTACCTCCAGGTCACAGACACATAAACCAGGGCTCGAAGAGTTAACTAGTTAACCCAGCTAGTAAACAATAGGTCAGGGATCTCATCTCACCCCCACTTAGTTGAACACCATGAGGATCAGGAAGGGCACAGAGGCAGTGATGGGGAAGAGGCCCACAAGGCCTCCAGCGGCTAATGCCCAAACCCCAAGAGGCCACAGCTGGTGGCAGGAGACCCTTTTGTGCAACTTTGAGTTTGGAGGGAAGAAACCAAATCCAGCTTCTGGAGGCAAGACTCAGACAGGTATGAGGCTGCACAGAGTTCTCCCCTTCCCTCTTCCTCTTCATTTCTTCCTTCCTGCCCTCTCACCTTTCTCTTCTTCCTCCCTTACTCTTTCCTTATCTCCCTTCTGCTCCCTCCCTCGTACCCTCACTTCCTTTCTTCCAACAAATTCTCCTAGGCAGGAAATAGGCTAGAATCAAAGCACCAAAATGAACTAGCCACAACCCCTGCTTTTAAAGGCTACTCGGGAGCTCTGGTGGCATAGAGCTTAAGGCATTGGACTGCTAACCAGAAGGCTGGTTGTTCAAACCCACCTGCCACTCCTGGGAAGGAAGATTGGGCAATCTACTTCTGTAGATATATACCACCTCGGAAACCCAAGGAGGGGTCACTACAAGTTGAATCAACTCGACAGCAGTGAGTTTTTGGGTTTTTTTTTTGTTTTTTGTAGTGCAAGACAAGGAGCTCTGTGGCTTAGTGCTTAAGGCATTTGACTGCTAACCAAAAGGTTGATGGTTCAAACCCACCAGCCACTCGGAGGAAGGAAGACTGGGCAATGTACTTCTATAGAGATACCACCTCGGAAACCTGAAGGGGGTCACTATGAATCAGAATCGACTCGATGGCAGTTAGTTTGGTTTGGTTTTTTGGTTGCAGTGCAAGAGTTCAGATCTGAGAATAGTCTCACTATAAACTTATGTCAGACCCAGGAATCCAAAAGAGTTTCTGTAGATAAGAGGGCAACATCCAGGAGGATGAAGGGTATGTCTGCAATAAGGAGTTTATACAGAAGCACCCGGGTGGACCCCAGGACCACCTAACATAAAATGGACTCCTGGCCCTCATATGAGTGACCAAAAGTGCTGTCCAACCTCACAAGGCAGGTTTCCCAAGCTTTGACGTCTGGAAGGCTGGGCTTGGCTTGCTGGGACTTCAGCTGGACTGATGAGGCAGCAGATGCTGAGAGTACCAGGGGAATGACCATTCTATTCCATTCCATTCTTGTCAGCACTATGACCTCACCTTCTCTTATTTCCACTTTGATTCAGGTCCCTCATTCATGTTAGTCAATGTTTACTGAGGGTCTACTCTCTGCCAGTCATTCTGTTGGCACTAGTAAAACAGTGATTATAATGGTGGTCAAGATAAAGGGGGCTCCTGCACTCACAGGATGAACATGGTAAAGGAGCCAGCAAATGGACATAAGAGCTAGTAAGCAGGGAAACAGTGACGCAGTCAGGGATTGCAGCGACATCCAGCTGCCCCATCTGCTAGTATCTTTTTGCAGGGATGGACTGCCAGAAGAACTAACAAATCTGTCCTGGAAGAAGTGCAGCCAGAATGCTCCTTGGAAAGAACAATGGCCAGACTCCATCTCACCTACTTTGGTAATGTTGTCAGAAGGGACCACTCCCTGTAGAAGGATATCATGCTTGGTAAAGTGGAGGGTCAACAAAAAAGGGGAAGGCCCTCAACGAGATGGATTGACACAGTGGCTGCAATGATGGGCTCAGGTTTAGCAAGGATTTTGAGGCTTGCATAGGGCTGGACAGTCTTTTGTTCTATTGTGCGTAGGGTTGCTATGAGTCAGAAGCCACTCAACAGGCTAACAACAACAACGACAGAACAGCCTCTATAGGTCCCTTGGCCACACCAATGTTTTGTGCTCAACTACTAACCTAAGAGAGTTGGTAGTCTGAACCTACCCAAAGATACCACAGAAGAAAAGTCTGGTGATCTGCTTCCACAAAGATTACAGCCAAGAAAATCCTAGGGAACACTTCTGCTCTGCAATGCATGGGATCACCAAGACGTGAATCCACTCCACAGCAGCTGGTTTTGTTTTATTTTGGGTGGGGTCACTTCTCATCCTCAGTACATGCACCTTGGCTTTGCTCACATTCAAGTGTCTCAGTGAATGAAGACTCACTACCTCATCTTTCTAGAAGGAGTAAGACTGCAATTCCAGAGGGCTAACCTCAAACACTCTCCCACCGGAAGGATCTCAAAGACTTTCATGGCCAGTCTCTTGCTATTTTATTCAGTGTTTGAATTTTCTCAACAACAAACCTGCCCAGTAGACAACTGGGCCCTGCTTACAGCCCTCCAGCATGAGAACTACCTTACCTCCCAAGAGAGGTCATATATGCGCACAGTTCCTTGAAAGGCCTTCCTCACGCTGTTCTGAATTAACTTGTTTCCTGTTAGTCTCAGTGTCTCAGTTCAACATCTGAGGGCCACAAAGGATATGTTATCTAATAAAAACTTGAGGCACCTACTATGTGCCAATTATTCTTACCTATGTGCAGCATTTCACATTTGAGAGAGTTCTTGTAAACCCCTAGTTATTCTCCTGACTAAATGGAAAGGCAAAAGCGTATTTTATGCCCAGGATCTGGGCTTATTATTAGTTGACAAAGTAATCTGAGTATAAATTTTATCAACCCCACCCACATCAAGTATTTACAAATATAAAGTGAAAATCCTGATACCCAGCTATAGACAGCTTCCTTTCTCCCAACCAGAGACTGGGTGGCATGATGTCAGGAGAGCTGGTTTTGAAACCAGAGAGCGCTGGATTCTAAGCATCGCATCCTTACTTACAAGCCATGTAGCCTTTGGCACCATGATAAATGGAGAAAAGATTGAAGGTGTCAAGGATTTTCTTTTTCAACACCCAGGGAAGCAGCAGTCAAGAAATCATATGACATATGGCATTGGGCAATTCTGGTGTGGAAGATTTCTTCTAAAGCATTCAAAAGTAAAAATGTCACTTTGAAGACTAAGGGGCGCCTGACCCAAGCCAAGGTATTTTCAATCACCTCATATGCATGAGAAAGTCAGATGATAAATAAGGAGACCAAAAAAGAATGGATGTGTTTGAATTATGGTGTTGGTGAAGAACACCGACTATACCATGGACTGCCAGAAGAATGAACAACTCCATCTTGGATGAAGTACGGCCAGAGAGCTCCTTAGAAGCAAGGATGGCAAGACTTTGTCTCATGTCCTTTGGACACATAATCAGGAGGGGCCATTCCTAGAGAAAGACATTATGCTTGGTAAAGTAGAGGGTCAGCGGAAAAAACCACTCAGTGAGACAGACCGACACAATGGCTGCCACAATGGGGAAGGTTTGGGAGGATGGCGCAGGACCAGGCAGCGTTTTGTTCTGTTGTACCCAATGGCACTGAACCACAACAGCAACACCAACCTTTTACACATCACTGAGTCTTGTTTCCTTTCCCATAAAATAGGAGCAGCAGAATCTCAACATTACTGCTGCAATGAGAATTGGAGTTGACTTAAATAAGGCACATGACCCAGCACCTTGAAAAACAGCTGCTGATATTAACTCTAAGCACAGCCCTCTTTGAATTAAGACATCTATTTGAATTCATGGGACTGCACAACAATGAGGAATTTCAAAGATGATTTAGTCAAGCACTCTCAAGGTAGCAGGTGATGCAAATAAGCCTAAGATCACACAGCAAAAGCAAAGAGAGACTCCTGGCCTCATGCTTATTTCTTTATGCCTGTGTCTTCCAAGGAGTTCCTGGGTGGTACAAACAGTTCATTGCTCCACTACTAATCAAAAGGTTGCTGGTTCGAACTCATGCAGGGGCTTGGAAGAAAGGCCTGGATCTACTTTGGAAAAGTCACAGTCTTAAAAACCCTATGGAGCAGTTTTGCTCTAACACACATGGGATTACCATAGTTGGAATCAACTCAAAGATAACTGGGTGGGTGTTTTTTTTGGTCTGTGTGCCCCAAAACCTTGGAATTTAGCATGAAAGTCTTGGAAAGGTAGGATGAATCAAGGGAAATTCCATGGGGGTCTGCCCCTATCCTGTTATCCACAGAACAACCCTTAAATTGATCCCTTCACTATATGGGTGTTCCATAGGTCTGGGAGACACTGGCCGGACCATCTGTGTCTGGGAGCTCTACTGAAACCTGTTTGGCACTATGACAACACACACCTCCACGGACGGAGGGTGGTGGTGACATGCAAGGTACATGGCCAGGAATTGAACCCGAGTCACCTGCGCACCCACTGCCATCAAATCAATTCTGACTCATAGTGACCCTACAGGACAGAGCAGAACTTCCCCACAGGGTTTCCAAGCCTGTAAATCTTTATGTACGCAGACTGTCCTATCTTTGTCCTACAGGGCAACTGGTGGGTTCAAAGCACTGACTTTTTGATTAGCAGCCCAATGCTTTTAAGAGAGCACTGCCAGAGCTCTGAGTCTCCCACATGTTGTTGTTGTTATGTGTAGAGGTCAAGCACTCAACTACTAATGAAAAGGTGGGTGAGTCAAACCCACCCAGAGGTGCCTTGGAAGAAAAGCCTGGTAATCCCCTTCTGAGGACGCACAGCCTTGAAATCCGAGGGAGCAAGGCCACTGTACATGGAGGGTTGCCAGGATTTGCAGTCCATTCCATGGCAGTTTTTCTTTTTTTTTTAAATGTAAGTTTTTATATGATTAAAAAAAAAAAAGTGAGAAAAGATTCTTTAAAAAAAAAAAAAAAAAAGCACATCTCTTTAGAACACTGTGTTCCAGTGCCTTAGAGAAAGGATATAGACACTTGGCTAATATGCCTCCCTGTCATGTTTTATCTCCAGAGAGCTGAAGTTTTAAAACGTGCATATTCACCAAGCTGTCAAGCTTTAATTAGTCTGCCTTTGATTGTGAGAAACTTTACTTACCAAGATCAACTTATTCCCCACTGCCTGCTTCCCGCATTAAAAACCCATTTTAAAGGTTTAGCTCAATTATCTGGCTTGAATGGTTGATATGGAACTATTTCAAATAATAGAAGCAGGCAGATAATTGGAAGCATTCTTCAGGGGCAAGATAAGCTGTGGAATACAGAGGCCCACTAAGGCTCTGGTGCAAAGTTTTTCTCTGAATTTTCGTTTGAAAGGATCTTCCCCCTGACTATAAAGAACCCACTGCCATCCAAAGCCACCAAGCTTGCTCCTTCCTGCCCAAGAGAGCACAGCTGGATTAAAAAAAAAAAAAAAAAGGATCTGACTTTAATAGACAAGCAGAGAGATGGAATGAAATTTAAGTGTACATAATTTTCTGCTCTTACCTGTGTCAAGGATCATGCCCTGCAGGGAAAAGCATCGAGGTTTCTACAGTGGTGAGTGGTTTCTACAGTGGTGAGTGAGTCGGCATCAAGTCCAAGATGAGCTCTCGTGCCTCAGCTACTGTCAGTCATTTGACTCACTTTGTCCACCCAAGAGAACCTGTAACCCTGCAAAGAAGCAACACTGCCCAGAGTGTCACCCTCTTACATGTGTTGTGTCCAAAACGCAGGCCGAGCCTACACCGTCCCCATGATCATAGCCCCCCGACCGGCTGCAGACTGCACTGTTGTGATCCATAAGGTTTCACTGGCAGAATTTCAGAAGCAGAGCACCAGGTCTTCCTGCCCAGACCATCTGTGTCTGGGAGCTCTACTGAAACCTGTTCGGCACTATGACAACACACACCTCCACGGACGGAGGGTGGTGGTGACACACGAGGTACATGGCCAGGGACTGAACCCGAGTCACCTGCATACCCACTGCCATCAAATCAATTCTGACTCATAGTGACCCTACAGGACAGAGTAGAACTGCCCCACAGGGTTTCCAAGCCTGTAAATCTTTATGTACGCAGACTATCCTATCTTTGTCCTACAGGGCAACTGGTGGGTTCAAACCACTGACCTTCTGATTAGCAGCCCAATGCTTTCAAGACAGCACCATCAGAGCTCTGAGTCTCCCTCATGTTGTTGTTGTTGTTGAGTTGTCCCACTGAACCACTACTGTCCTTTCTCCTGCTTACCCATTTACTGACCTCAGAACCAATGTTGCTCCTCATACAGCCTTCTCTGGGCCCAGCAGAGACAGAAAACCCCTCGGATCCATCCATTATGTCTTGGCTGTACCTCCATTATATCATTTATCACTCCCTATTATCAGGGTTCAAATATCATTTGTGTAATAATAACAAACACTGAGCAAGGCTTTCCATTCACTGACATCTTCATTTTACATGGAGGAAGCCCAGAGAAGTGAATGGAATTGTTCAAGGTGGCAGCAGGTGGGCGTGCACGCTGATGGAGACCCAGGTCTGAGGTCAGGTGGTGAGTCACTGCGCTAACTGACTCTCCCTCCAGGAAACATGGGTTCCTAGAGAGTAGCAGTGAGCTTGGTTTCATCTTTATATTCCCCCAATTAGACAAGGTGTTGGTGCTCAGTAAGTATTTGTTGAAAGTTTTTTAATTGAACACATCTGGTCTTGTGCACTTGTGTTATGCATGCCCACACTACAGATTTGTATATGTGCACCATGAGCCATGATCCACATAGTCCATGGTCACCTCTGCAGGAAGAAAGACATCTTATGAAGCCTCTTGTCCTTGCAAATCATTTACGAGATACAAAGGGTCATCACCATTCACTCCTATCCCCTATGACTTCCCAAGGAAATAGTAAAATGTTATTTTCTGACTAGCTCTCCCTAAAGCTAAGGCGCTTTGGTGGTGTAGTGGTTAAGGCACTTAGCTGCTAACCAAAATGTTGGTGGTTTGAACCAGGCCACTCCACAGAAGAAAGATGAGGTGATCTGCTCCTGTAAAGATGTACAGTTTTGGAAATCCAGTGGGAGTCGCTATGAGTTGGAATTGAGTCAATGGCAGTGAGTTTGGTTTTTGGTTTCCTCTAAAACTACAAGTACATTAGTTAGATGATATGCACTCCAAGTTTCCATAGGCTCAAATTTCACCAACTATTTGTGTTGTTGCTAACTCACTGCCATTGAGTTGGATCCAACTTATAGCGACCTCTCTTTGGATTTCCAAGGTGGTATCACTATGGAAGTAAATTGCCCAGTCTTCCTTCTGAGGAGTGGCTGGTGGGTTTGAACCACCAGCCTTCTGGTTAGCAGTCAAATACCTTAGGTACTACGTCACCAGAGCTCCTTGTTAGGTGCTGTCAAGTTTACTCTGACACAGAGTGACCTTATGTACAACAGAACAAAATGTGCCTGGCCCAGAGCCCTCTTCACAATCATGAGGATAACCTGAGCTATGTTTGAGCCCATTGTTGCAGACGCTGTCAATCACCTCTTTGAAGGCCTTCCTCTTTTTTGCTGACCCTCTACTTTACTAAGAATAATCTCCTCTCCTGGGACTGGTTGCTCCTGATAGCGTATCTAAAATAAGTAAGACTAGGTCCAGCCATCCTCGCTTCTAGGCCAAATATTTGCTACTGTATAATATAGATCTCCATTTTCCAGCCTCCAATAACAGCTTCTTCATTGCCCATCAACAAAATTGGGTTGGTTGTGTTGTTTTGTTGGGTTTTTTGGTAATGGCAGCACCTTCACTGTTAGCTGCCAATTTCTGTATTATTCACAATAGGCTAGATTAGGCTGCATAACAATCAGCCTATAAATCTCAGTAATCTTACAATCTAAGTGTGGTTAAAACCAAACTAAGTTTATTTCTCGTTCATGCTACTTCTGTAAAGCAGCTTGGCGGGGAGGTCCTGCCCACTGTTGTTACTCGGGAACTAGGCTAATAGAGGCTCCATGTCAGAAGAAGCCTTCACAGTCACTGTGGCAGAAGCAAAGTCATGTAAGAGTTGCTCACTGGCTTTTTAAGCTTCTTCCCAGAAAGTGGCCCTTTCACTGACATTCCATTGGCCACAGAAGTTACACAGCCATGCCTAGTTCATCCTTGTTGCCAGGAAGGGGCCCCCCAATACTTATGAGCAGCCTTAACTACACCCACACCTTACTTAGCAATTATGCCAAGATGTAAAAAGAAGGTTGGGTGACATAAACTCAGTATTAGGGAAGATTTCCAAGGAGATTATTGTTTGAGGCAAGGAGTACCCCACAATATTCTTTCAGGAAGAAGTCTGGAACTATAGGGGTGAAAAACAAGGAGTATCTCACAGAAGTGCCCTGACAGGCTGGATTTCCAACAAGCAAAGTTCAAAGCAGTTGACGGATTCTTAAAAAATACAACTCCCGCAGTCAGTAAAGCCCTAATGTTGACATTTGGAATCTATTGTTTATTGCCTGCTTGGAACCTCCTCACGACTTATAAGAGGGCAAGACAAAGACTCTGGGTTCTCTTTTGTTTCTGCATTTTCCTTGTTCCAGGTGACCCACCACTTAGCTTGTGGTATCAAACAAATCACATAAACTCTTCACTCATTTCAAATAGGGAGCAAAGTGAGCCCAGCCCGACGCTGACCACCCCACTGAGCTTGTTCATGGAATTAAACAAATGCAAATACAACAAACATTTTGGTCAACTTTGAAACAACACCTTGACAAATTATGGGGAAGATGCCCATGTTGTCATTAATAACAAACTTAAATCGCTGTCCACAGAATGGTAAGATTTATTAACCAGAATTCAACACCAATTCAATTGTCAAGTTCAAATTTTGAAAGCAAAACTCCATTGTTCATAAAGTATTTGAAACTATTATTTTGTATTTTAAAACTAAATGCTCAAATCTGTCCATGTGGTAATATATCGATGAGTATAATCAATCTAGTTTTATCTACATTAAACTTATCAAAAATCTAATATTATATACTAGAAACCATCCTCATTACATATATATATGTATGTATGTGTATGTATGTGTGTTTGTGCGTGTGTGTGTGTGTATATATATATATACATAGTTGTTGTTATGTGCCATCAAGTCGGACCTGACTCATAGCGACCCCTCCTTGGGTTTCCAAGGTGGTATCACTACGGAAGTAAATTGCCCCATCTTCCTTCCGAGGAATTGCTGGTGGGTTTGAGTCACTAGCCCCCTGGTTAGCAGTCAAGTGCCTTAGGCACTACACTACAGAGCTATAGTAACTAATTTAATCCTTACAATAAATCTAAGTGGTGAATACCATGAATTTGTCACAGCCTATGAATATGTACCTCTACATTATCCTACAGACAACTGGAAACACTGAAGAGTCATAAGCAGAGAGGTGATGGTGCCAGGTCACTGTGTTAGGAATGAGCATCACATGGGACCACAGAGGAAGCAGCAGAGTCAGGAGGAGGATATGGAGTGTGTGGCTGATCGCCTCCAAGAATAACTGCTGCCTTTGCCAGGAGACCAAAAGAGCTGGATGGTGCCTGGTTACCATGACTGAACACTTTGATCAACACTTCCATAGAAGAATCCTAGTCAAAAAGGGAAAATGCAGAACAGAATTTAATTTCTCATGGATTCTATGCTTTCTGGATCAATGGGGGTTGGATGAACCTCTTAAACTACAACCTTGAGATAATCTTGAAATCTTAAACCCAAAATATCCCCTTAAGTGTACTTAAGACTTAAGTGCATCCCAGTCGCGGAGGCGGGGCAAGATGGCGGACTAGGCAGAAGGATTGCACAGACCCTCTTCAACAAAGAAAAGGGAAACCAATTAACACAGACACAGAAGATAATCTTG
>NW_006921656.1:8057813-8064713 GCF_000298275.1 Orycteropus afer afer | reverse complement strand
ACAGCAACTTGAGAAAGAAACCTTAAGGGGGCAGTGAGTTTATGTTGATGGGGTAAGAACAATTCAAAAAAGGAAGGAGAAAATGGTTGTGCAACTCAAAGAATGTAATCAATGTCACTCAACCGTACATGTAGAAACTGTTGAATTAGTGTATGTTTTGGTGCGTATATTCTCAACAACTAAGTGAATTTTTAAAACAAGAATATTCTAGCAAGATTAAATTAACATTAAACCATTGGAAAACTAAAAAACAAAAAGCAGAGCATCGTAGACGTTGCTGTCAGCTGCCATCCAGCTGGCTCCTGAATCATGGGCCCACGCACAGTGGGACTGACCACGGTGACCCACAGGATTTTCACGGCCTGATTTTTTCAGAAGTGGGTCTCCAGATCTTTCTTCTTAGTATCATAGACTGTCATTGTTGTTAGTTGCTGTCAAGTTGATTCTGACTCATGGACACCCCATCTGTGCAGAGCAGAGCTTCTCCACAAGACTTTCAAGGCTGTGGCCTTTCAGAAGCAGAGCACCAGGCCTGTCTTTGGAGGTGCTTCTGAGTGGGTTCCAACCACCAATCTTTCAGTGAGTTGTCGAGTGCTTCACCATTTGTACCAGCCAGAAGGAACATAAACTAGAATCCGGAAGACCAACTAGAAGACACGTTCAGTTCTAAAGACTGGAGATGGTGGCAGCTCTCATGAAGAGGAAGAGTGAATTTTGACAGGAAGAGATGGAAACAATAGTTATTTAGGAGACAGAATCAACAGAATGTGGGAATCGGGAATTAAGAGGAGTCAAGGCCAACTCTGAGTTGAAACATTGATGGGACCATGAGCTGCAAGGGGCTCAGGGCCCTGGCAGAGCCTCGTCTAGACAGTAAACTGTGAGAGACTCATCCTCATCACAAAGCCTGAGAGGTTGGGTTCAGTTTGCAGCCCTCTCTTAAAACACAGCCAGAAGTAGCAGTGGCTTCTAGTCAAAATGGAATAATAATAATAATAATGATTTGGACAGCATTTATGATATGGGGCTGAAATGTCAGCTCCTGGGAGCCACTTCAGGTCTGCTTGGAATGAAATTCCTTTTTGTCTCCTTTCTGCTTGCTTAGTAAGGGAAGAAGAATTGAGAGAAAAAAGATCTATGTTCTAAAACCCTATCAGGGTGCCTTCACTGAGGATGGGAGTGTACCTCTCAGCCTCATAGGGGGGCAGTTAGCACTTGCTCCTGAGTGCTTACTGAGCCCATGAGGGCTGCCATCAGTGTGCTCTGTGGGGGTGATCATTCCCAAAGGACTGTAATGTCATTCCTGGGGCAGAGCCACCCTCATTATCACAATGGGCAGTGCATGGGCCATTCTTCTCACTACAGTCTCCCAACAAACCTTCCTGAAAGGACGGCTATTTCAAAGCATAATATGACATTAGGAAGACAGTGGGAAGGTGACTAAAGTCAAGTTTATCTGCCATTGTCCTTTTAATCACCTGCTCAGGATAAGGTTTGAGACTCAAAAGCAGCACATAGGAAGCCACCAAATGGGGTCTGAGGATAAAGCTGGTATCAGGAAGAGGGTGATTTGAACTTGGACATCAAGTTTAAAACAAAGTATATCATTTGTGTTCAATGCTATTGCCCTGGGGAGAAAAAAAAGTGGGTTTTTGATCCACGTTTCACAGACTCTGAATGCAGAATGAAGTTATTAAGTGGTACAAAGGTTAATGCACTTGGCTGCTAACCAAAACATTGGAGGTTTCAGTCCACCTGGAGGCATCTTGGAAGAAAGGTCTGGCAATCTACTTCCAAAAACTGAGCAAACTGAAAACCCCATGGAGCCCAGCTCTGCTCTGAGACACAGGGAGCCGCCATGAGGCGGAATCAACTCTGTGGCAACTGGTTTGTTGTTTTGGGTTTGTTTTGTTTTGTTTTTATATCTAGAAAATCCTATTTTATATTTTTAGTACCTTTGGGCATATGAAAAGAGCCCTTGTGGTGCAGTGGTTAAAGCGCTTGGCTGCTAACTTAAAGCATGGCAGTTTAAACCCACATGCAGCTCCATAGGAGAAAGATGTGGCCATTTGCTCTATAAAAATTTATAGCCTGGGAGACTTCCGGTAAGATGGAGGAATAGGCAGACAAGTGACACAGACTCTCCTCAACGAAGAAAAGAAAAACCAATCGACAGGGATACAGAAGATAATCCTGGAGCCCTGAGCTTTGAAAGGAACTCTACAGAAGTAGATTAAGCACCAGCTAGTGGAAAAACCTGAATGAAAACAGTGAGTACAGAGACTGTCGGCGGTGCGGACTGTCAGCTACTTTGACGGGACCAACAGCCTGAACATTTCCAAGTGGCATTGGGACTTGAGAATTGACCTAAAGATCAGCCCTGGTCACCAAGGGCTACAGGGATGACTGCACTGGTGGCCTATGACTAGGAAGGGAAACAGCAAGGAGAGAGACAACCTGAGCTGTTGACTTTCCACTGTCCAGAGGGCATAGCCATTTTGATTGTTCACACACAGCAGCCATTTTGAAATTTAAAGTGACTGAGGGCACAGCCAGTTTGAATGTTTCCAAGTGGCAGCCATTTTGATATTTAAAGTGAACAAGGACACAGACATTTTGAATGTTTACAAGTGGTGGCCCATTTTGGATATTTAAAGTGATGGAGGGTGCGGCCATTTTGAATCTTTACAAGTGGCAACCATTTTGGATTTTAAATTGATAGCATTCTTATTCGGATTCCAGGGACCTAAGAATAGCCTGTTTTCCAAGGTCAGCAGGGCCATATGAGAGACTGAAAACAGGAAAAGACAGGTAGTGAGTGTTTAAGTGCTGTCAACTAGCAAATAGAGGAGCACAGTATCCTGCTTGTGTAGATAACATACAAAGAAAATTAAATCATGGGCAAGTCACTCCAACACACAATCACCAATTAAATATAAACACAAAAATGTCATAATGCCTCACAGGCAACAGAGCATCACAGTTCACACAAAGAAGCAAGATAAAGCAGGAGAAACAAGGGACCAGGATACGGAACCAAAACACATCCCTGAGGAAGACACAGAATTGGAACTCCTTGATAAGGAATTCAAAAGAATTATATTTAGGTATCCTCAATGAATTGAGAGACAGATCAAGGAAAACACAGAGAAAACCCTAGAATAATTTCAAAAGAAAATACAAGAACAAAATGACAAAATAAATGAAAAATTAGAAATGATACAAAATCTACACACAGAAATCCAGAAGATTAATACTAAATTTTCAGAAATGGATAAGACATTGAATAGGCAAAGGAGCAGAACTGAATCAATGCAAGACAGAATAGGGAGAATGAAGGCAAATACCTGGACACTTCTTTGGAAAGAGATAAATCAGAAAAAAGATCAAGACAAAATGAAGAAAGCCTAAGGTTCATCTGGGATACCATCAAAAGGAATAACCTACATGTAATTGGAATTTCAGAACAGGAAGAGACAAATAAAACCACAGAGAAAACTGTCAAAGATTTGTTGGAAGAGAACTTCCCTGGTATGATGAAAGATAAGAATATATCCATTTAGGATGTCCAATGAACCCCAAACAGGATAGACCCCAAAAGTAAATCATCAAGACATACCATCATCAAACTTACCAAAACCAAAGACAAAGAAAGAATCATGAGAGCAGCATGGGAAAAACGAAAAGTTACCTACGAGGGGCAACCAATAAGACTAAGCTCCGATTTCTCAACAGAAACCATGCAGGCAAGAAGACAATGTGATAGTATATATAAAACCCTGAAAGAGAAAAATCTCCAGCTAAGAATTATGTACCCAGCAAAATTGCCCCTCAAATATGATGGTGAAATTAGGACATTTCCAGATAAGCAGAAATTAAGGGAATTTTTTAAAACCAGACCAACCTTACAAGAGATGCTAAAGGGAGCCCTTTGGACAGAGAAGCAACAGTGAACAACAACTGACCATTAACACGCATGATGATATAAACCAGAAACCAACCCAGCTATGGAAGTATCCAAAGTAAAGAAGTCTACAAGATTGTAAACAGAGAACCAGACACATCAACTGACTAATGAGGACAACTACAAACCAAAAAGAGGGAAAAAACTGTTTCATTACAGAAATTCTAGATGGTAGGGAAGTCAAGACAACTACAAGATAGCACGGACTATTCTAAACTTGGGAAGAAATAAATAAATCCCAGGGTAACCTCAAAGAAAAATGATAAACCTTCACATCAAAAAAAGGGACCAGCATAAATATTCAGGAAATACTAAAACAATAGCAATGAAGGAAGTGATAACACAATTCATAAACAAAACAAGCTCAGCATAAAAAATTATATGGAACAAAGAAATTGACACCACAGAAAAGCACATCACAAAAAATGAAAGCAACAAATTCGTATTTGCTCATGATTACATATCTGGCAAGGGGATTATCTCTAAGATTTACAGGGGAAGAGTGGATGACCAAACTATGGTACATACACATAATGGAATGCTATGCAGCACTAAAGAATAATGTAGAGTCTGCAAGACACCGCATAATATGGATGAACTTCTTGTTGTTATGTGCCATCGAGTCGGCCCCCAACTCATAGCGACCCCTTCTTGGGTTTCCGAGGCAGTATCACTATGGAAGTAGATTGCCCCATCTTCCTTCCAAGGAGTGGCTGGTGGGTTTGAACCGCCAACCGTCTGGTTAGCAGGCAAGTGTCTTAGCCACTATGCTACCAGAGCCACTTTAGTTTTGTGTATTTCACTGCGCATAAATTATATTTCAATAAAATGCACTTAAAAATGTATAGCCTGACAAACCACATGGGGCAGTCCTCTGTCCTACAAAACTGTTATGAGATGTAATCAACTCAATGGTGATCACATTTTGGTGTGATGGGTACATAAGGTACTTACCATATATGATACAAGAGTACCCTCAACAAATTAGAGGTTGTTGTGGAATTAAAGGAGTTAGAACAGTGCCTGGCACTTAGCGATGCCCTGTAACTGCTAGTAAGAGTGGGAAGAGCAGCTATGTACAGTCAGGGTGGCCGTGGTGGCAACAGATCCGTTCAACAAGCAGTCAACAAATTTTTACTCAGTTCCCACCATAAGTCAGGTCCAGTACTAGGTACTGGTCATAAAAATGGAAATAAGATAATCTTACCTTCAAGGAAATCATATGAGTTCATTCATTCATTCATCCTTTGGTACATCCATTTGACTGGGAACCATGGCTCTATTAAACAAACCCAACCCACCACCATTGAATCGATTCTGGCTCATAGCAACTCTGTAGGACAGAGTACAACTGCCCCATAGGGTTTCTAAGGCTGTAATCTTTATGGAAGCAGACTGCCTCATCTTTCTCCCATGGAGCTACTAGCAAGTTCAAACCACTGACCTTTTGGTTAGCACCTGAGTGCTTAACCACTGTGCCACTAGGGCTCCTCAAAAATCATAATTACTGTATTAATATGATAACATCAGTAGCATTATTAGCATTCTGATAATGGCACCAAAGCATAACATTTAAAACAGGTTTTGAAACCAGAGAGACCACTTCCTAGCTGTGCAACTTGGCTAAGCTAATTCATGCCCTTGAGCCCCACTTTCATTATAAGTGAAATGAAGATGATAAACAGAACTACTCCACAGGGTTGTGCATAAAGATGAAATTATATAAATGGATGCATACTGCTTATCTCTACCTGGTACACACGGCTTGGCGACTGGGAGCTATTCATATTGTTGCTGTGGGAACTGACTGATGTAGAAATAACATAGAAATGATCACACTCTTTCCAAGTTAGGGAAAGCACTGTTTGAAACGGAGACCAGAAAGAGCACATAAATGGCTCTACTTTATCCAGTGCAAAACTGCACTGCATGTAAACAAACCACAGAAACGGGTTACAAATGAGTCCACTGGGTGAGCATAAACACGTGCTGTTTGGAACTTGAGTGTAGAAATGGAAAACAAGGACAAAACTCCAGCCAGGGTAGAATGGCTGCTCAGAGTGCAGACGAGATACGGTTCAGAAATTACTGAGTCCTGCTTCCTGCACCAGGGAGCATGTCTCCACTGAACACAGAGCAAACACAGGCTCCTGACTCTGCATTTAATATCAAAAATACGTTCATGTCACATCTTGGGGCTCTTTTGCTTTTGAAGTCACTGATGATTAGGAAGAAGCGTGGAGAAACTCAGTGTTGCTCATCATATTGTTGAAACATAAAGAGAAAGTGTATTCTGTGGAATTAGTCAAATTCTGGTTCATATGCTGGTAGCAGGAAAGAAAATGTCAGTGTCTCAAGAAAAGTCTAAACATTTCAAACACAGTGTGAACCTATAGAGTGTAGATGCAGAGGACTTCCTTTCTGGCCTCGGTATTGTCATGGGGGTCACATGTTATCAGAAACTTACCCTATCCAATCTCTGGCTTTCTTAAAGCCACCCCAACCAGCAGGGCATGACTCTTCTCATAGTTTTTATTCTAAAAGCAGGTTATCTCTTTCCTATGGCATTTTTACCAACAGGATATTTTGAAATATTAGTCCAGGTTGTTTCTGTGTTTCTTGGCTCCTCTCAGGCAGAGGAACAGCTTCTAAACTCACTACGTTCCTTCGTAAACCAAAAAAACAAACCCACTGCTGTCGAGTCGTTCTAACTCATAGCAACCCGACTGAGTTTTTAAGGCACTAAGTTTTTCTGGAAGTAGATTGCCTCATCTTTCTTCCACGCAGCTGCTGGTGGGTTTGAATGGACAGCCTTCTGGTTAGCAGTTGAACGCCTTGGGCACTGCGCCACCAGGCCTCCTTCGCATTCATTCATACCAAAAAAAACAAACTCACTGCCGCCGAGTCGGACCCGACTCCTAGCGACCCCTCCTTGG
>NW_006921656.1:8047413-8051473 GCF_000298275.1 Orycteropus afer afer | reverse complement strand
CGGGATCGGGCAGTGTTTCGTTCTGCTGTGCATGGGGTCGCTATGAGTCGGAAACGACTCGACGGCACTTAACAACAACAACAACACATGTTACAGGATTACTGTATGTTGAATGTAAGCTTGGGGCTTAAACACTATTGATGGTTGTATTTACTTTTCCCCAGTTCCTAATGCATCCATTCAATTTTGGATATCAAAACTTGGCAGTCTGTCTCCCATGGATAGCTATTTGCCTCTGTGAATAGGAAGGGAAGACCATTCTTGGAAAAATGTGGACTGAACATCCCAGCCACTTCCCTTCAAAGTCAAAAGTAACGCAGCTGATGGACTGGGGTGGCTCCCACTGAGGCTCAATTTCAAGAAAAGGATCTGTAAACCTGAGGGGCAGGTAACTTCTCATGATGGAGAGTGGTCTGGGCTCGAACTCACAGTCCGATATCTGGGCTTGGGTCGGCAGAAAAGAACTTACATCATACAACCTGCTGGGAAAAGAAGTGAAAGAGACAGTATTTTGGAGAAGGCTAGGATATATTTGAGGGCTGCTTTAATGGTGGGATCACTTTCACAATAAACCTACTGGGACTCCTTTGGGCTCTTTTTAATCTCTTCTTATCTTGTGGTCACTGGCTGGTGGAGTCCAGGACACATGGGTTGCACTATACCGTTTTTAGATGAGAAAAGGGATTTTAGTTGTAGAAAAGGTCAGAAGCACTTGCTTTACTTATTCCTTGGTTTCAAACTCCTTTCCTTAAGGTCTTAGATGCTCAAAATATGACCCAGGTGTCACAGATGGGTTTTAGTGTTTCAAGTCCTCGCCCCTATTTCAACCACTTGTCCTATTTTATCTACTTTACCAATGGAGGTGTCAAGGCAGGTGTAGCTGTCTGACCACCTTTGTGGTTAGCTGTCCACCACTTGGTCCTGGACTCATGGTGACCATGGGGACTCTGGCACAATGAGATGTTCTCCATCCCGCGCCAGGCCCCATGATCGGCTGCAGACCAGCTCACTGTGATCCACAGGGTTTTCGCTGGCTGATTTTGGAAGCAGACTTCCAGGCCTTTCTTCCCAAGCCCTATTAGTCTGGACGTTCTGCCGAGAGCTGTTCAGCATGGGAGCAATGTGCAAGCCTCTGCTGACAGACCAGGAATCACACCGGGCCTCCTGCACTGAAGGACAGACTTCTACCACAGAACCACCAGTGTCCTCATTTGACCCCCTTTATGGACAGAGATGTCACTATACCCTGTGGCACTTAATTTCTCTTACAGACTCCTCTAAGGAGCTCTGGTGGTGCAGTGGTTAAAGCATTCAGCTGCTACCTGAAAGGTCAGCAGTTCGAATCCAGCAGCTGTTCTGTGGGAGAAAGATGAGGCAGTCTGCATCTATAAAGATATACATCTTCAAAACCCTATGGAGCAGTTCTACTCTGTCCTATGGAGTCGCTGTGAATTGGAACTGACTCAATGGCTCTGAGTTTACAGACTTTTCATTATGGTTAATGTGAGGTAGCGCCTGCTAACTCATTCCCTTCCACAGCTTCAGTTTTCATTCTAGTACTTGGCCACTCGGTGAGGTCCAGAGACAAGCATCATCAAATTCTGACTGCTTCTTAGATTGTAAGACCTCAGGCCACATCTAGAATCTCTGGATCAGGTTCAGCACTTTAAGAAGATCCCCCGCTATATGTGTGCACATTCAAGTGTGGGACCATTCATCTAGAACTAAAAGTCCAAGTCAAATGCAGCTTCATAAATTACTCCTTCAGTCACTCACACAGGCCTTGTGTCCTTGATGTAGTTAGAGTGAAAAGAATGAATCTACGATTTTCAATCCACAGCATCAAAATAATACCTGCACTGCTGGCATTACTGTGCTCCAGATATTAGCCCGACAGGCCCTGGTGGGCAAAGAAATCAATGCTGCTTTCATTCTGATCCCCGTTTATGGGTAGTAAGCTAAATTTGCCCAGTAAAATTATCCTTAATGTAAAAATAAGCTTGAAAATGCACACCGCCACTTAAAGTCAATTGGGTGGATATGGCTCAGTTTTTAGCCGGCTGTGTCCGGCTCATCAGGATGGTGATAAGCAGATCAAGTCTGTTCTCAGAAATGTCTTCATTCAGTAGGAAAGATGGTCTATTCCAAACCCTGACCTGAAATGAAACTGCAGGAAATTTGCTGGCAGATAAAACTAGACCAGAATTCAACAAAATGAGAGATGAGGAAGACTTTACGAATGACAGTGCCACCTAGAAGTCCCGGGGGCGCAACAGTTAAAGGGCTCACCTGCTAACTGAAAGGTCAGCAGTTCCAACTCACCAGGCACTCCATGGAAGAAAGATGTGTCTTCAGTTGATTCTCGGGGCCACTCAGTCTGGGAAATATCTTCTATCTCATAGGATTATTGTGGGATTCAATCAAGCACCATGCAAATACCACAGTACAGTTTTTGGTGCAAAATAAGATAAACATTCCATGGCCATTGGTCTTGCTGTTGTAATTATTAGCTTGAAATGAGATGACACATGTGAAGATGCCTAGCCCTTGGGCCCTCCATTGTCTAGCCCAAAGTGGTGCCCAGAGGGTACTTAAGAATGACTTTGTGATTAACTGGTTGGCAGGGTATAAGTTTTCACTTTGGAGATGAGAAAAATGAGGTAACATTTCCAATGCTCTATAAGACACATTCAACACACAGAGTGTGAAATTCTATGGAAATGCCAACATCACGTGATGAGGGTGTGAGGCAAATGGCAGATGGCTGAAAGGCTCTCTCTTCCTAAAAGGCTATTTTGAGCCGATAAACAGAATCTTCTCCCTGAGCCTTGTATGGTGTTGGCAGAAGAGAAACTATCTGGCCATTGAGGGCTGTGCGTGCTTTCCATCTGATCCTCTGAGTATATTAACAGGATCCGTCAAAGGGGCCTGTCGGCCCCATGTCTTTATTAAGCATTATGATATTTTGGGGGCTGTGTTTTCCTTTACCTGCTGGCTAGTGCTTTTTGATTAGGAAGGAAGTATTAAAGACTCTGTACAAAGCTAGGGTGGGGTATGGGCTCACTCTGTCTCAAGATGGAGACTGACATCATGTGTTTTTTAAAAAAAATCCTCAGCATTTCTCAGAGATGAGAAATGTAAAATGCACCCTGTGAAAAAACTGCTTCCTTAAAAGACATTAAGGAATAATGAGATGGCAGTAGCATCATCTTGTAGAAGATATTGTACATTATATTTAAAAGAAGCCATGCAAAGAAATGCTGGGTTGGCCTTGGGCAAACTTCTATCTGCGGCAGAGAAAGCTCCTCTGTGGCAAAGATCTGCCATCACACTTCATCATCCTTCTGGTGCTTTTCTCCCTCATTGTAAAGGTCTGGTAGCTACTGATATCTCAAGCAGATGATGACATATTGAAGGCACCCACACTAAAGGTACTACAGTCAGATAGATGTGTGCGAGTCCCACTAAGGAGAAGTCCCAGCCTTTCCTCCACTAACTAGGACACTCGGACAGTGACTAGCCTCCTTGCATCTCAATTTTCCAATCTGTAAAATGAGGATAAATGATCAAAAACATAAAGCTCCTGGCATAAGACAGAAGTTTAATCAACCTTAGGCATCGTTACCATTTGACCTCGAGATGGAAGGAACGTGCTTGCTGGCTCTTCTAGACAGAGAGCACCAAGCAAATAACTTACACTTTTTCTGCTTCAGTTCCCTCATCTGAGCAATAGGAGTGAGAATCCACAGTGACCCAAAGGTTATGTGTGCCTCTGTTAAGTGAAAGGTGAGTGGGTCAAACCAGCAGCTCTGCAGGAAGAAGACCCAGCAAACTGCTCTCATGAAGATTGTTGTTGTTAGCTGCCCTAAAGTCGGTTCCAATTCTTAGTGACCCAACAGAATGAAACACTGCCTGGTTCTGCGCCTTCCTCACAATCATTGCTATGTTTGAGCCCATTATTATAGACACTGTGTCAATCCATCTCTTTGAAGGTCTTCCTCTTTTTCGCTAGCCCTCTATTTCACCAAGCATAATGTCCTTCTCCAAGGACTGGTCCCTC
>NW_006921656.1:8045560-8047313 GCF_000298275.1 Orycteropus afer afer | reverse complement strand
GTCCTCGCATCTAAGGAGCATTCTGGTTGTAAGAATTTGTTTGTTCTTCTAGCAGTCCATTCAATATTCTTCACCAACATCATATTCAAAGGTATCGATTCTTCTTTGATCTTCCTCATTCATTGTCTGGTTTTCACATGCATATGGGGTGATTGGAAACACCAAGGCTTGGGTCAGGCGCACCTTAGGCCTAACACTTTAAAAAGGTCTTTTGCAACGGATTTGTTCAATATAATACATCTGTTTGATTCCTTGACTGACATGAAACAGCTTAGAAAACACTATGGGACAGTTCTACTCTGTCACACGGGGTCGATATAAGTGAAAAATTCAACATCACCTTAGAATAATATCTTTATCGCCAGAGTAAAGTTCAAAGGAATTGAGAAGATCAAAAGATACGTAGATACACTTCGAACGGGCCAATGACGGCCCAGACGGAGTCTGCGCATCGTAGGGCAGGACACTAAGGAAGGGTCAGCCTAACGAAGATTTCACCAGCAGCAGAGTATGCACAGCACCAGCTGAATCAATATTCTAGGCTGAGGCGTTTCCCAGCACCTTCACACCAGAGCCGGGCTGTTGAGCTTGCCCACGGTCTCTAGGCAAGGTAGCTCTTGATGTGCATACTTTTCTGCAGCAAGTTTCAAAAGATTTAACCCTGGAAATTTCAAACAAAATTCAAGGAAGTCTCATTTAATTATTCTCAGGTAAAATCTTCCAGAGACTTGTAACACAGAAACAGGGACTGAATAATCCATGAAAACACAGATTTATGCACTTCTTTCATGACTCCCTTACAATAAAAGTTTCCCCAAACTGTCTGTAATAGGTGTTTCTTCTGGTGTAAAGGAGCTCTGGTGGTGTGGAGGTTAAAGTGTTTGGCTGTTAACCGAAGGTGGGAGGCTCAAACCCACCAACCGCTCTGCCAGAGAAGAATGTGGAAGTCTGCTTCTGTAAACATTTACAGCCTGGAACCCTTGGGGCAGTTCTACTCTGTCCTAGAGAGTCACTATGAGTCAGAATCAACTTTATAGCAGTGTGGGGTTTTTTTTTTCTTTCTTTCTTTTTCCTGGGGTAAAATTAACTTGGGAAACACTGAGTTAAACACAGTCAATTGCTTGTTGGCCTTTTCAGAGACTTTACTACTCCGATGGGCTTAGTAAATCTCTAAGAGTGGTTTGAGTGTACAGCAGTTCTGCCTTAGTTTACTAGGGTTGCCATAAATAACATTAAAAAAAAAAATAAAACACGAGGGTGGCACTAAAGAACAGAAATTTCTTTTCTCCTAGTTCCAGAGTCTAAAAGTTTGAACCCAGGGAATTGGTGAGGCAGGCTCTCCCTCTGGAGGCTCTAAGGAAAACTCCTGGTCTCTTTCAGCTTCTGTTGCTCCAGGTGGACGAAGCCATGGGGGCACCGTGGTTAAGGCTCAGCTGCTAACCTAAATGGCAGTTGTTCCATAGGAGAAGGATGTAGCAGTCTGTTCCCTTCAAGATCACAGCCTTGGAAACTCTTTGGGGTAGTTCTACTCTGTCCTCCAGGATCACGGAGTCAGAATATACTCCATGGCAATAGGTTTTCAATGGCGCTAAGGAGCCCTGATGGTATAGTGGATAATTGCTTGGCTCCTAAGAGAAAAGTTGATGGTTCAAACTCATCAGCCACACTGCAGGAGAAAAACATAGCAGTCTGATTCTGTAACGACTACAGCCTAGGAAACTGCAAAGCGATGGGTTTGGCTTTTCTTAGCCCC
>NW_006921656.1:8016413-8044810 GCF_000298275.1 Orycteropus afer afer | reverse complement strand
AAAGTCCATTTAAAAATTATTGAGCAGTGGTGAGCACAAGGGCTTAGCGGACGGTACCTTCCAAGTATACAGACTGAATAATGATCTCTCTGGAAGCCAGAGATAGAAACCACTTTGGAAATCATCTCCTTCAATGGTTCACAAACCACTTGTAGCATCATTAATGGAATCTCACGTGGAAGTCCGACACAGGAGAAAACAAGCAGCTCTCGCTGGTTGAAGCCCGCAAAGGCTCATCCTCTCTTTAGTCTCCTCCACCTCACCCCATGGGCCTGACCTGCATGCTCAGAACCCCTAGGAAGCTGTTAGTCCAACCCCTTCACTCAGGTATATGATCAAGGTGCTGCAGAGAGGGAAAATGACTTGTCAACTTCCCCAAAGCCTTTTAGCAGCGAAGCTAGGATTACGAACCAAGTCTCTAAAATCTAGCTTCCTGCTTCAAAAACTGTATGGTAAGTAATTTCAATGCACATTGCATCTCTTCAATGTCCCCAATCTGTGCCACTGGCCACATGTTTCCTACACATTCTGGAAAGAAAACTGGAGTCCGCTGGATTCCTAATAACCAGTGTTCACAGTTGTGCTGGAGTCCGTGGGTGGTGTAAATGGTCAATGCACTTGGCTGCTAACTGAAAGGTTAGAGGTCTGAGTCTACCCAGGGGCACCTAAGGTCTGGCATTCTACTTCCAGAAAACCACCATGGGAAAAGCTAGGGAACCCAGTTCTACTCTGACACACATGGGGTCACCACGAGTCAGAGTCCACTCAACAGTGATGGTTTTTCATTTGTTTGTTTGTTTACAGAGTTAAAACTCAAGCAGAACTCTTACAGACCATCTGGGTCTTAACTTTTCAAAGATTGCTGATTCTCTACATAGGGCCCATCTCACAATAAGGAAGTATTCCTTTGTATTCCTCCTCTTGGAGAATCAAATTACATATTTGTATGTTTAAAAAGAGGAGGAGACTCAAGAAGTCGTGCAGTTAAAAAAATATTAACATTTTGAAATTTATCTTTTATTAATTTTAGACACCTTGTCACTCCTTTTTTTTTTTTTTTGTAACATCTGTTAATATCTCAGGGAACATGACTGGGGAAATACGCTTAAGGTCTCTCGCTATGAGTCGGGGTCAACTCAACGGCACATAACAACAACAATAAATCAGAGGGGAATACAGTAATTGAGATGGGACATGAAGACACAGTAAGGGTAGGAAGAGTGAAGAAGTCCCAACAATCTAGGTGCTTGGCCTAAGGAGAGGCTTCTACCAAAGGTGTAGGCTGGACTCTATCTATGCTGTTCCTTCTGAGCTCACTCTCAAAAGGTGGCTAGGTAGAATGCTTCAGGGAGCCCTGGGGCTCCTTCCCCTCCCCTCTTCCTCTCATGGCATGCTCCCAGGGAAGAGTACTTACTCAGGCTGGCCCCCAAATATCTAGAGATTAACAAGATGATGCACTCTAACTTGATTAACAAAACAGTTCTTAAGGGAATCTCATAATTGTCTAGACTGTTGAAGATGGTTTTGCAAATGTCAACCAATCAGAATGATCTCCTTCTAAGTTTCTGAATTTTCTGTGCTTACACCCTATGAGAAATTCCTCTCGTCGGAGTACTTTTATGAATCCTCTTGAAGTGCTACCCTATCTGATTGTTCTACTCCTTCAATAAAACTATTGGGTTTCATTTTACAGAAACTCCAGTTTACTCTTGGACAAAAGGCATTCTAAGTTGAAAACAGGGAGGCTGCATAAAGGATAGTGTAGATGTGCTTTAGAATAATGGGCAAGAGTATCCTCCACAATCGTTAGAACAGAAAGTCTAGGGGAAGCATGGAAGGTCACAGCACTGAACAGTGGAGCCCGGATGGTGAATGCCTTTGAATTCTATGACAAGAACACTGGATTCTATTCTATTGTTTCCAGAAGTCCTACAGCACACCAGCTCCACTAAGTGCCCTTGAACAGAAAGGAGGTGGTTGAACACATTTGGAATCTGCTTTGTATTCCGCCTCTTGGAGAATCAAATTACATATTTGTATGTTTAAAAAAGGGGAAGGCTCAAGAAGTCCTACAGTAAAAAAAAAATATATATATATTAACATTTTGAAATTTATTAATTTTAGACACTTTCTCACTCCTTTTTATTTGTAATCCCTGTTAACATCTCAGGGAACATGATTGGAGAAATACATGTTAGGCAAAAAGGAGAGTTAAATGTTTTTGGTGGCAGGATTCACAGAACCTGGTCCTACCTCCCACCTCTAACCCCTGCTCCCAAGTCTTGCAGCCCCTCAACCGGGAGTGCTGTGCCTCCCTTCTAATGTCCAGTGAGTCTCCCCCAGGTTTGTCCCATCCCCTTTTTTTACCCATTAGTAAGAAGTATGTGAGAAACTTAGAACCAGAACAGACTTCCTTTTCAAATGGTGTTTTTCAGTTCTAAAATTTCCATTTGGTTCTTTTAAGTTTATATTTCTCCACTAAGACTTCCTATTTCATTATTTATTGCAAGCTTATTTTCTTAGCATAGTAATTACAAAATCTACTTTAAAATATTTGCTTAGTAACTTGACAGCACCTAACAACAACAACAACAACAACTCCAGCTTCTGAGTCATCTCGGATTGGTTGATGTTAATCATCTTCTCTTTTCAGAATGATGACTTTCGAGTTCTTCCTGTTTGGACTAATATTTTATCGTGCCCTGCATTTGGTTTTTGGACATGTTAATGTTATATTCAGAGACTCTCTATCCTGTTACAGGCTTCTGAAATATGACTTCGTTTGAGTGTCTGCTTGTTTGCTTTGTATTAACAGGTATTTAATTATTAGACTCAAGCTGCAGACTCTAGCTCTGAGGTAGCAGCTCAAAGTTCAGTTCAGTTCATTTCTCCTCGGCTAGACTCCATACCATCCTTGAGCAGTTCATGGGTCATTCAGAGACCTGAGCAGAGTTTATATTTAAAATTTCAGGCTCTCTCTCTCTGGCTCTCTCCTGTCAGGGATGTCCCCTCACTGCTAGTGGCTATGGGCATATCTCATCCCTGTCCTCCGGGTGTACAGGCAAGAAAGATGGTAGATTTCACTTATTTTTGTTTGTTCGCTTCTTCAATCATAATATCACCACGTAGTGTGGCACCAAGGAGTCCTGGTGGTGCAGTGGGTAAGTGTTCAGGGGCTAACTCTCGGTGGTTTGGACCCACCAGCCACTTGGCCAGAGAAAAAGTCTGCTTCCATAAAGGTTTACAGCCTTGGAAACCCTGTGGGGCAATTCTACTCTGTCCTATACTGTGACTGTGAATCAGAACTGACTCTACAGCAACAGGTTTTAATGTGGCTCAAAGGATCATTGATGGTGCAGTGGATATGCGGTTGGCTGCTAACCAAAAGTTTGACACTTCAAACCCATCAGCCAGTCTGCAGGAGAAAGATATGGCAGCCTGCTTCTGTAAAGATTAAACCAAAAAACAAACTCACTGCAATGGTGTCAATTCCAACTTCATAGAGACCCCCATTGGGTTTCCAAGGCTGTAAATCTTTATGGAAGCAGACTGCCTCATCTTTCTTCCACAGAGCAGCTTACGGGTTCAGATCCTTTGGTGTGCAGCCAAATTCCTTACCCACTACACCATCAGCACTCCTTTCTGTAAAGATTACAGCCTAGGAAATCAGTGGAGCTGTTCTACTTCACCCTACAGGGTCGCTAAGAGTGTAATTGACTCAAGGCCACAGGCTTGGTTTTGATGGACACTGATATCACCCACTCACAGGCTAAATCTGAAGAACAGATATCACCCACTCACAGGCTAAATCTGAAGAACAGGTAATTTACTCCTGGACACTCCATCTTCCTTCCAAAGTGCACCTGCACTGTTCCCTCAGTGACTTTAGATCAGTTTCAACAGTTCCTGCCTCTGCCCTGTTTATCATAGCTGTGAGAGGTCCAGAGCTGATATCATCTACTTAGCCAGACAGAAACACCGCCCTCAACACTTTTTGTTTTACTTGCAATTGCCTAAAGCAGATCCCAACTGGGTAGTTTAGTCAAATAATTGGTGGACGTTTTTGAGTCATCACTTTCTGTGTGGTACAATGTTATGGGGTAAGGGGGAGAAGCTCAAAATAAGACAACCTTATTGCTTCCATTCATTCTTGTAAGAGTTGTGTTGGCTTAAAATGTCTTCTTGGACCACCAAGATCCAGGGTGGAAAAACTCCTTTCCTGGGAAACAGCTCTCCCACTAACTAGCTGTGAACCTTTGGTAAGGCATCTCTTCTCTCTGGGATTCCGTTTTCTCATCTGAAATTAGAATCAGTTGTACTAGGGAATCTCTGACTTCCTGTCAGCCTCGTGTTCTTTGATTTTAATGAAGCCAAGTAGCTACTTCTTGGACCCTAGATGCCTAGAGAGTTCTAATTAGGATTTTTTTATGTTCTTGATTTTTCACGTTCAGGGTTATTAAGCACAACATCACACTACAAAGACACTAAGCAGAGGTGCGTCCCTCATCTGAGCATAATATATAGCATACTGGCTCTTCTTCTAATTGGGTAGGTCACTGTGGATAGGCTCTTATGCTGTCATAGAGTGAGGCCAGAGGATGGCACAAGGACCCATCCCATAGCACACCCTGGGGAATGGTACAAAGATGTGGGACAAAATCCAGGTTATAAACCTAAATTCATTTATGAGGCAACCATAGCCCAGGAATTAAATACAACTTAATTTTATTCTTCCTGAAAGGCAGGTTTTAGAGCAAGAAATATCCTATTTCACCATTTACTAACTATGTGCTGTGAGCAAATTATTTTGACTACCTATGCATCCGTTTCCTCGGGGTGTAAACTGAAGTGGTCATCCCTGGTTACACAGTAGCTGTGCAGACACAATTGGTAACAGAAGGAAAGTGTCTGGTGGTGGTGTTGCTTGGGCCAGGAGTTGAGACTCATGGCAACCCCACGTACAACAGAACAGTGCTACCTGGTCCTGCACCACCTCCATGACAGCGGGTCTGCTCAAATCCATTGTTATGGCCACTCTGTACTTTGAGTGCCTTCCAATCTAAGGGCTCATCTTCCAGCATTCTATTAGACAGTATTTTGTTGTGATCCATAGGGTTTCCATTGACTAAACTTTAGAAGTAGGTGGCCAGGCCTTTCCTTCTAATATGTCTTAGTCTAGAAGCTCTGCTGAAACCTGTCCACCATGGGTGACCCTCCTGAGATCTGAAATACCGATGGCATAGGTTCCATCATCCCTGCAACACACAGGCTACCACAGAATGACAGACTGACAGATGGTAGAAGAAAGTATCTAGCACATTGCCTAAGAGATAGTGTTTTCTCAGTAAATACTAGCACCTCTCCCACACTGAGCTAGACTCTGGGCAATGATACAAAAGATGGAACCAACAGAAGTCTGGTCTGCAAAGCGTCTATAGACCTACTTGGGGACAGAATATTTCACAGTTAGATGAAATCAAAGGTAAGTCCCAGACAGGTGGCTTAATTTGTGTGGATTTTAGGCTGTTTTGATTCACTGCAGATTATCTGAAGGTACCTGCAAACCTTAGGGCCCACCCACACTATCTCTTACCTACTTTGAAATTTCAGTTTACAAACACATTGTTGTCATTGCCGTCAAGTTGGCTCTCATTCATGATGACTGATGCAAAATGCTGCCTGGCCCTTTGATGACTGTTGCCACGTTTAAGCCCACTTAAGCCTTAGAAGAATGCCACGGTGCAGACAGGATACTTACTATCTCCGCCATGTTGCCGTGGAGGCAACTGAAACTTAGATGGGCCACATGACTCACCCAACATCTCATAACTAGAAAGCAGCAGAGCTGTGCCTAGAGTCTAAGTTTATCTGACTTTTCACCCATTTCTTTCCCCATTCCACAGCAGCAGTCAATTCAGACCTTTGAATGACTTCAACCAGGCCCAATTACACTGTGTTTAGTGAGACATTATATAACATATGCATTATGTATTGTACCAGATTTGCATGTAACAATATAGCCCATAAGCAAAGAGAACTCATTCTGAGGACACTTAAAGTATCTAACATTTCATAGACAGTTTCCCTAAATATAAGCCTGCTTTCCCTGACCTACCATTCTTCACGTTTCTCCTCACTAAAGTGCTCCTGCTAGTGATCCTTTGTGTGGCACTGAGGGAGTCCCTGGAGGTGTAAAGAGCTAAGAGCTCGGGTCCTGTAACTGAAAGGTGAGAAGGCCAAACCCACCCGGAGGTGCCCTGGAGGGATGGCCTGGCAATCTGCTACTGAAAAAACGATGGCAAACTGTGGTGCACAGTGCTACTCTGACACACGTGGGCTTGTCTCTATGGTAACTGTGTTTTTGAACCAAACCAAAAAAACAAAACTCACTGCTGTCGAGTCAATCTCGACTCATAGTGACCCCTCCTTGGGTTTCTGAGGTGGTATCTCTATGAAGTAAACTGCCCAGTCAGATAATCTGACTTTCACAATATTCCTTCTGTGCCTACCTCCCACCGTATACCTCCTTTGTGTTCTGGTTCTCATTGTTTCCCTCCTGGGCTGTGTCTCTATCCAGTGTACCTCTCAGGCTGTTACCAAGTAAGACTTCTAACTAAGATGCATATAAGTTCTGCCCACAGTCTTCACTGGCTCTTCATGGTATTGTGAATCCAAGCTCTTTATTTGCAAGACAGTCAAGATCCTTCTTGACTTGGGTCCTTCCTAATTCTCTAGTCCTACTTCTTGCATGTTGTCCCCACACACCCTCTGGTCCAACCCCCTTAAAAAACACACACACACACCTCAGTGCCACCCCTTAAACCTCCTTATTTCCCCAAACCTATTATATGGATTGACACAGTGGCTGCAACGATGGGCTCGTGTATAGCAAAGATTGTGAGGATGCCCACAACCAAATAGTGTTTTGTTGTTTTACATAGGGTCACTATGACTCAGCGTCGACTTGATGGCACCTAACCACAACAATAATTATGTGGTTTCACCCCTACATGCCTTTTCTCATTTCATCCCTCCTCTCCATCATTTCCTACTCAGGGTAAATGACTTTGAAGACTCAGTTGATGTGCTCCTTACTCGGCAAAGCTCCCCTACACCCAAGACAAAACTAATCCCGTGGTCTTCTATACAGACATCTCAGTAGCATCGGTCATACAAAACAAAGGCTGTATCAGTTGCCAAGGATCCAATTCCAACTCACGGTGAACCCATGTGTTGTAGAGGAGAAATGCACTCCTAGGTCTTTCAAAAGGTGACCTTTGGAAATAGATCACCAGGCCTTTCTTCCAAGGCACCTCTGGGTGGGTTTGATCTGCCAACCTCTCAGTTAGTAGTCAAAGTTTACCTAGTTGCACTGCCCAGAGACTCCAGAAAAGGCTATGTGCATTTAAATTTTAAACTAATATGGTAAAATTGCCTTCCAAAATTGCTCTACAAATTGACATTTCCATCATCAGTGCCTGATAGGACCTAGGTCTCTACATTGCCACGGACATTGTTAATATCACTCAGTTTTTGTTGTTTTGTTTTCATTTCACTAACACAATGGGCAAAAAATGACAGCATGGCATGGTTTCTACTTGTAAGCCATTTCTTTCTCTCCCATGGCTTGGTGTCCCCATCTTAGAATAGTGTTGTGCACTGAGACTTTTCCTGCTCTCTCCTCCCTTCCAGCTCTCCATCCTCAGGCATCAGACCTGAAGCACAGCCTGAAGGCTCGTGCCCTCCTCCTGCTCCCCTTCACTTTATCTTCCATAGCATCTACCACCACCACCACCCGCCCTGAAATTCTCTTGCAAGTCCAATTCCGCCTTGCATCTGCTTCTTTTTCTTTTTTTTTAAATTGTGAGTTGGGTGAAAGTTTACAGAGCAAATTCACTTTCCATACAGCAGCTCACACACACTTTGTCTCATGACACTGACCACAATTTACCACAATGCAACAGCTCCCCTCCCACTCCCCATAGTAACGTCCTCCCTGTGTCCTTCCCTCCATGCACTCCTGCCCCCTGAGCTGTCTCTCTGTGCATACACAATCCTTCTATTCTCCCATTGCATATGCTTCTTGGGAAACCTCCACTGGCACAATCAGCCTGGCACGTTCCACTGAAAATCCTGATTAAATTGCATTTTGACTTGTAATGAATTTATGGACTGATTTTGGGAGAACTACCATCTTTACAATATTGACTTTTTCCATCCAGGAACATTGTCAGTCTCTTCATTTGTCCACGTCTTCATTGATGCCCATCAACAAAGTTTTATTCATGTAAGACTTTCACATCCTTTCTTAGGTTGATTCTTAAGCATTTGAAAGTTTTGTGGCAGTTATTCAAGGGATATTTTTTCCTAATAGGTAATCAATCATTTATTATACTGCAGTGAGATGGTCTGCCTAAGACCTCCACCAGACTGAGTTCCTTCGTGAAGAAAACTGGGCCTGTTTTATTCCCCAGACTATATCTCCATTCCTGGATACACTAGCACATAACTAGAGCTTAATAGGCCTTTCCTTGACTAATGGTCAATAATTGCTAAAGTGTCTTCTCCCCAAACCTTTTGTTCTATCATGACAAGGAAAATGGAGTGTACTTATTTCCACCAGAGTTGGTCCAGCCTTTGGAACAGATCCTTTTGCTGCTGGAAGAATTGAGCACGAGCTGAACAGAGTCCCAGTCACCCGCTCTACAGGGCATTCATTTTTGGAAGTACCGGAAATTGTTCTGAGCCTTCTTGTTGACTACTGTGATGGTGTGGGGACTCAGAGCAATGCTGCTTCTATGCTTGTCCACCTCTCAACCGTGCTAACACTTCCCTGTGGCTGAATGAACTTTGCAAAGCCACTACCTCTGATCCCATTTCCCAGTTCTATTCATCCTTTCTCAGCTCATTTGTTTGTACCACATTAACCCCAAAGAGGCTTAGTGGCTAAGACACTTGCCTGCTAACCAGAAGGCTGGCAGTTCAAACCCACCAGCCACTCCTCAGAAGGAAGGTTGGGCAATCCGACTTCCGTAGTGATACTGCCTCGGAAACCCAAGGAGGGGTCGCTATGAGTCGGGGCCGACTCGACGGCACATAACAACAACAACAACAAGCTCCAAGAAATGCTTACTCTTCTTCAAATATAGGCAATTATGGTATTTGTGCTTACAGCTAATATAAACATGCATGTTTACAGACAGTAGCTAGTTACTGTGCACACATGAACTATTCTATCTCCAATGAAACAGAAAACTTATAAAGTGAAATGAAGTTACATGAAGTAAAAGTGGCCAGGAGGTTGGTATAGCCATGTCTCACTCCATCACTGTCCATCCCCTCGAAGTGTCTAGAGCTCAGTGAACATAGATGGTACTGAATAAGCTTATCCTGAACACTAATGATGTGCTGGGCATTGTGTTCACAAACGGCAGTGCATTCCTTCTGATGTACAAAAGGCTTCTGTGATTCAGAGTTGACTCGACGGCAGCTAGCAATAAGAAGTTGATAAGAATTTGTTATGCAGGCATAGAAACCTAATCTAAGAACTCTGAGGCTCGGCAGAAGATCTTGCTGGCTTCCAAAGGGAAGAAAAAAGAAGTTTTCATATGCAGGATCAAGAGCAGAAGGAATGAAGCTAGACTTTTCAACAGTAATAATGAAATCTAGGAGACATGGAGCAATGACCTCCCAATACTTAAGTGAGAAGTATTTCATGTTAGAATGCAAAGTCCAACAAACTATCCACTAAGCATGTGGGAGAAAATCTTTGCCCTGGAACATCTTGACAACTTTACATGCAGTGTTGCTTACAAAGAAGCTCATGGAAACTGCCCCATCTGCCGCTGCATCTAACCCAAAGAGGAAGAATGGGATTCCAAAACTGAGAACCCAACCTGAGAGGATCCCAGGGCATCCCCCGGGCTATGGGAATGCAGTTGCAAAGTTGACAGCCATAGCCATCAGCCCCAGAGAGCAAGCAGGCCAGATGGAAACAGGTCAGAAGGCTGTGGGAGAGATGCTTTCAAAAAAGACAAAGTTGAAACACTACCTAATGGATTAAACATTTCAGAGCAGAGTTTTATACCAGGGGCAAAATCTGGAGCAGAATTACTAAGAATGATATTTAAACAGTAAGTAAACGAACAGACAAACGAAACAATAACTTTGATGAAAGCAAATGTAGGATCTCACTAAAAACTCAGTGCTGTTGAGTTGGATCTGACCCATCATGACCCCTCCTGGTTTCCGAGGCAACTACAGAAGTAGTTGGCCCAATCTTCCTTCTGAGGAGTGACTGGTAGGTTTGAACTGCCAGCCTTCTGGTTAGCAGTCAAATGCCTGAGGCACTCTGCCACCAGTTGGCGTCAAGCTGACCCCGACAAGTGCTGATCTCATGTAGAACAGAACAGAACATCACCCAGTCCTGTGCCACCCTCTGGTCACAGGTGTGTGTGAGTCCCCTTGTGTGACTATTGTGTCAACCCATTTCACTGAGGGTTTCCACCCTTTGCACTAACCCTCTCTACTTTACCAACTGTGATGTCCTTTCCAGCAACTGATCTTTCCTGACACGTGTCCACAGTAAGCGAGCTGAAGTCTTGCCATCCTCATTTCTAAGGGGCACTCTGGTTGTATATCTTCTAAGACTGATTGCTTGTTCTCTGGCAGTCCACAGTCTATTCAATAGTGCTCACTAACACCACAATTTGAATCATCAATTTTGTCTTCCTTTTTCATTGTCCAGCTTTTGCATGCACATGAGGTATTGAAAACATCATGGCAATAATATGGGCATATGAATAACAGAAACGAATCCTGTCATTTTTTATTGGTGAATCAAAATATACAAGATTTAAAGATCCTACATGTAAGTAACAGTGAACTGACTCTCAATCACTGAAGAATAAAATTAATGTACTCTTGTAATCTAACCTGGTACCTAACACATAACATACTCACAGGAAATGTGGATTGAATGAACAAATAAAGGATTGAACAACTTACCCTACAACAGACAGCTTTTCCTACCTAGACCTTTTGTATCAATAGATATTCAAAGACTGTTCTACCCTCAACCACCATGAGAGGGTTTTATGTGTCTGTGTGTTGGGGTGTGGTAGTTAAGGTTGTATATCAACTTGGCTGGGCCTGGTTGAGTGGCTGGGCAGCTGGTGGTAGTTATTCCCCATGAGGAGACTGCCAATCAACTCTGTGGTGGGATCTACCACAAGCTGAGTAGCTGCTTTGGGTATATGGTCTGCTTCCCATATATAAGTAGCTGTTTTGGGAATGGTCTCTAGTTTATGGCATGCCTGAACCCTGTGTGTAGCTGTGTCATTGTTCAGCAGCCTGCCATGCTCTGCCAACCTTGAGATTTTTAGTGGACTTGAATGAATGGCCTGCCGTGTGGTTTGGTAACATCAGGACTGTGCCTTTTTACTTATAAACCTTGGGCTTGTCGGCCTCAGCAGCCAGCAGCTGAGTAAAGAAAAGCCTCCAGCTTCCGTGGGCCAGGAGTAGGTGGCAAAGATGAAGCCCAAGATTGAGGGGCTTTCATCCAGCCCCTAGAGCCTGGCATTTTGAACTCAGACTTAAAGCCTCCAACTATAAGCGAATAAACTCCTGTTTCTTCAAGCCATCCCATTTGTGGTATACTCTTGTCAGAGTGGTACTAGGTCACCAGAACACGGAGGATAGGGGGTAAATATATATGTAACAAAACATTTGCCATTTCAACATTCTTCATCTGTACGAGTCAGTGACATTAATTGTGTTTGTGTTCATCATGTTGTATGACCATCACCATTTTCTCTTTCCAGATTTTTCCATTACCTTTCATAAAAGCCCAGTGTCCACTAAGCAATGAGTCCCCATTCCCTCCTCCCTCCCACCCACCCACCCAGGGTAATCACCAATAAACTTAGGTCTGTACACATTTACCTATCCGAGCTATTTTATGTAAGTGAAATCATACAATACTTGCCCTTTTGTGATTAATTTATTGTACATACCTGACAATTTCCCATGCTAATCATGTGGATGGTCTTATGGAAGAGGAATGACTAGGGAAAGAGGTTCTTGAGCAGACTAAAACATAATTATCTATGACACATCAAAACCACATATACAATGAACTGTTTTCCCAAAGGATACTCCCACCGACCAACATCACCATGCATCCGGTATCGTCGAAATCTGAGATGAGCAAAGGAGCCCCAGAGGAAGGTTCTCTACTCAAGACCCCGACACTCAAACCCTCTCAAGTAAAGCATTGTCGACAGGCTGCTGCAAAGGCCTAGTGTGAGGCAGAGCAACAGCCCTGGTCAATTACATCAGCTCACTTCGACTTACAGGACTTAGCGCATTTTCACAAATGAAAATTACAAACCCAGAGGAAATATTATGAAAATGAATCTGTAAACATTGAAATTGGATGTAATCATGAGCAAGTCATAGCTTAGACTAATGAAGAATAAATTATGCTGGAATGTAGAACAGGCTTTGTTTTCAGATTGACTGAGAAAAACATAATATTTCAGCAATGGGAGGAAGACCTCTGTGACTCTGAACTTGGAGATACCCATCCATGAAGCACCACAACACTGACCTCTGAACTGGTCCACTTGGCCATGAGTGCAGGCCAGCCACCAGGAATGGAAAATCATGAAATACTATAACTTATTTGCCAGAGCTAAGTTTCTTGCTCTCAATCCTTCCGTCTTGCCCTCCTCCACTCTTTCCTACTTAAAAGGGATGTGTTGTTGTTGTTGTTATGTGCCATCGAGTCAGCCCTGAATCATAGCAACCCCTCCTTGGGTTTCCGAGGCAGTATCACTATGGAAGTAGGATTGCCCAACCTTCCTTCCGAGGAGTGGCTGGTGGGTTTGAACCGCCAGCCTTCTGGTTAGCAGTCAAGTGCTTTAGCCACTATGATACCAGAGCTCCTAAAAGGGATGTAGGCTTTTTAATTCTTTAGGATATATTTGACCCACATTTGCTGCTCTAAATATCTTTTTTTCCCCCAAACACATTGCCAAATAGCAACTTTTGGGTTTAGAACCAGATCTTCATTGCTTCCTCATTATCAAAATCTCTTTTCCCCCTCCATTTTCCTTCTACGTAACTTGCAGATTCAGTCCAGAGGCCATCTCTTGGGCCACGTGTGGCATTATTTGATATATATTGTCTTTTGTCTCTTTGCTAACTAGATCATTCACTTTTAAATTTTATTCAGAAGGGAGTGCTGTATTTATACATTTCTCCCTGTTTGTGTACCTGAGATTAATGCTATCTATGTCCTTTACACCCTACCCCCCCAATATTGCAAAATGAGAATTCAAGTTTTCAAAGAGAGTCTGCCTCCATATAGACGACTGTCATGAACTCCCACCCTAAATCACACACCCATCGCCACATAAAATCTGGCTTCTGTCACCTTGGCATTGCTCATATCTTTAGTCCTCAACTACTTACCCAAGGCATTCTGAGCCATACTAACTAACCGTTGTATGACCGTCTGAACCCCGCTTGGGTAGCCAGTCTCCCAGATGGCTCCAAGGGGTTCTCACCTGCTGATACCCATGCTCTTGAATAGAGATATAACTAACGAGACATGACAAAAATAACACTGCGTGACTTTAGTGGCTTTTACCTTGCTCTCTCTTGAACCACTCAGGCTGGGAGATGCCAGCTGCCATGTGTGGGAGCACATAAGCACCCTAAAGAGAAGTACATAGGGCAGGGAATCAAAGCCTGCTGTCAACAACCAGTAGTGACCATCAAGTATGAGCCATCTTGGAAGTAAAGATCCTGTAGTCCCAGACAAGCCTTCAGCTGACTGCAGTCCCAGTCAACATCTTGACTACTGAGAGATTTTCAACCTGTAATTAAAACTTAGGGAGTGGTGAAGGGACTGGTGAAGCCCAAACCTCAGCTAGCCCTGTTGTCACATCCATTCATTTTGGGTTCAGTGACCAGTAAGAGCTGAGCTGGGGGAGGAGCAATTTGAGAGATGCTGAGCCGAACCACCCAACCAAGCCATTCCTACATCCCTGATCCACATCTGTTATGTGAGATAGTCCGTATTTACTGCTGTTTGAAGCCACGAAGTTTTAGAGTGATTTGCACAATAACAGATGACTAATAGATGGGAACATTCTAGATAATGCTTATACAACTTCAGCATTATTTTTCCTGTTAAAATAAGACATTTTGGAAAATAAACAGTCATTTAGGTATTTAATTCATGTGTCAATAGTATTAAATAACAAATATGGATCAGAAATTGTGATTTAAATGACTTACACTACATATGCATCTACCAACTCTTTATCAACTGAATTATAGGGATAAAAGAACATGCACACTATAAAGTGTTTATTAGAATTAAGTAAGATCATGTATCTAAAAAGCTTATGAATAAATGGCACACAGGTAGCACTCAGTGAATGGCAGTAATAACAGTAATACTTACTACTATTCTCATTATTCAGTAGGCAGGTAGCAGATAAGGACTCAAACCCCAGTCTCTATGAATCTGCCATCCATGTTCTTGAAAATCAATTGTCTACATATATATGATCTCTTATTTTCCCAAGCACATTACTGGGCATTTAGGATAGAGACGAGAATAGGGCAAGATCTGATGGTGATGTAAAGGCAACTTACATTCCTTAAGTTCCACCATTCAAGCCCACCCACGGCACCTTGGAAGAAAGGCCTGGCGATCTACTTCAGAAAGGTCACAGCCTTGAAAACCCCATGGAGCAATTCCACTCTGCACATGGGGTCGTCACGAGGTAGAATCCACCTGATGGTAACTAATGGCAACTGACAACAGCAAGCCTTCTGCAGAGACACTCTACTGAGCCAAAGAGTTTTCTTTCTCACCACTCACAATCCCTGGCTTGCTAAGCCCTTGGCAGCTGACCATTACTGCAGAAAGGAACATTCCCAAACATCACTTACCATACCAAACTGCTCTTTCCCCAGCTCAGGCCCCACTGGTCTATGAACCCAAAAGGATAATATGGATATGGCAACAGGACCAGCTGAGGTTTTGATGTCTCCAGACCCTTCCCCACTCTAACTTTTAATTACAGGGATGGCATTGTGCCCAAGGCTATAAAATGTTTCAGGGGACCAGACAAGTGGTTAAAGTCCAGAGGACAGAGAAAAGGCTAGCAGTAAAAGTGGGGGAAGAAACTGTCATCACTTGCCTTGTAAATGCAACCCATTTGATCCATGGGACATTGACAGACAATAAATATGGAGCTGCGTGATGTCATTTTTATAGGCATTTTATGAATGTCATAAGCCCATGACTGAGATGCAGTTGAGGTTTATGGAGACGGCCACGTGGGATGGTTCTCCTTATATATTCTCCTTTTGCATTCTTTATAGAGAAATGGTCCTAGTTCTATATAAATATATCATGTTTCTCCTTCTGCGGAAAGCCAAAATGAACTGGAAATCTTGCCTATGTGCAGTTTTTATAGTAATTAATGTGCTTTTATTGCAATCCATTTATAATTAATGATGCATCCAATAGCAGTACAATTTGGAAGATGTAACTGATGTTATTATTCTTTTTATTTTTTCCTTTTGTAACTTTTAACTTTTTTTAAGTTATATGTCCTGAAAAAGATGGAAATGATCAGCCTTAGTTCATCTTCTAGGCTAGAAAAGACCACTTTGCCACTTCCTTTCTTAATTGAAAGTCCAGTCCCTCCCCGGCCCTGGCCCTGCTTAATTCTTCCAGCCACTTGGGCTGCCAGAGAGGCGGTTTAGCAGTCATTACCACATGTGAATGCATTTACTTGGAAATTGATTAATCCATCATGTGAACGTTTTCAACCCTTCCAAGGCAGACAACCCAATTCTAATGAAAGCCCACTGCACGTGGTGAGGGACAATGCCCCCAGACAAGTGCTTTCCATCAATCTGGCCCAAAGGCCTCAGTTAACCTTCCTGGGAGTTGCTTTTGTTGTGCTTTATAGTTCAACAAGTCTGAAGACATGACTGGGCCAAATCAAGCAAGGTATCATCTGTGCTTCAGAGCACAGTTGGTCTGTGACGTTAAGTGGCTGGGGGTAAGGGAGCAAGCATTCAATGTGGGGGTCCAGAAATGTTGCCTTCCTTAACAAATGGAAAACCAAATACCGCCTCCCTCCCTGTCTTCATCCTTCTCTTTCTCCATCCTCGGTCACCACTCTCACAAATTGTACTTTGTACGGTGTGTTAGAAAACAGCTACACACACCTAATCCCTGGAAACCAACTTATGAGAAGTATTCTGATTTTCAATTTGAGTGATGAAGAAATAACAGGTGGAGAGACCAACCAACAACTAAGGGCTAAGCCTGAGACTGGACCCAGATTTTATATAAAAAACCATTAGCTGTCGAGTCAGCGCCAACTCCTGGCAACCCCCCGGGTGTGAGTAGAACTGTGCTCCATAGGGTTTCAATGGCCAAGTTCTCAGAAGCAGATCACCAGGCCTTTCTTCGGAGGTGTGTCTGAATAGATGGGACTTCTAACCTTTAGATTAGCAGCCAAGCTCGTTAACTGTTTTCACCACCCAGGGACTACTACCTATGTTTATAACTCATAAAAGTCCTCTAAATTATATATGATCTCATGCACAGAAGATAAAACAGGGGAAGTAAAAGGCCTTGCCAAGGTCACTCGGCTATCAAGTGCAAAAGTAGTATTGAAACACCAACTCTGTCCAAATCCAAAGATCCTAACCATCTTGCCCCATTGCCTCTGAAGAACGTATATTGGCTAAAATCTCACAGAATCTTTTCTGTGTTATTGCGACAGAGGATGAGATCCATGCTGAGATAAGGAATCCGAGGCCCTGGATCTCTATCAATGGACATTTGAGGAGACATACCTAACAACTGTTATAAACTATTCATCGTGGCCCAAAACGCCTTTCTTTTCCTAATGAACATGTTAGTTGCAGTCAAGCAGATTCTGACTCATGGTGACCCGTGTGTGCGGAGCAGAACTGTTCCACAGTGTTTTCAAGCCGGTGACCTTTCAGAAGCAGTCACTAGGCTTGTCTTCCAAGGTGCTTTGGGGTGGGTTTGAACCATCACCCTTTGGTTGTTAGTCCAGTGCTTAACCACTGTACCACTGGGAGACTTCTGTGATTAATAAAATTAAGATTATAAAACACATCTGGAAAAAAAAAAAAAAAAGTATCTCACAATCCCTTCAAACTACCAAAAACCTATCTAGATGCTTCCCTTACCTCCTCCTTCTGATTTGTGATTTTCTAAAAAATCCAATGAAATACTCTGTCAGTCTTCCTTCACAATTGATTTAGGTAGAGCACACAAGTCCATGCATTGCCATAGTAGAAGGAAATTCATGGATAGACATCACTTATGGACCTACCTTGCCTGATGACCAACTGTGTGATCAGAGCAAAGTGGCTCTGGGGAGAAAGTGGGCAGGATGGGAAACGGAACAGAAAGGCTACCATGAGACCGAAATCTATGTCAGCATTTGGCATTTGAGGAAATTTATATTATGAATCATTACAGGAAAAAAAAAAAAAAATTCAATATATTGTGTTAGGAAAAGTGGTAGTCATTTGCAGCCAGATATCTCAAAGCTGATACGAAATAAATTACAGATGGTCCAAAACTTATTTAAACAGACAAAAAGCATGCCATGACTAGAAGAAAATATTTCTATATAATCCTGACGTGCACAAGACAGTTTTGCGTTTGGCATAAAATCCAGACTCCCTAAAAGTTTGACAGCACAAAAACAAAAATAAAGTCTGGACAAGGGGAAAAACATAAACAATGGGAAAAGAAAAATGGGAAAAAGAAAGTGAAACTAAGAGCCAAAATCAAGTTCAATTAAGGAAGGTTGGGCAATCTACTTTCATAGTGATACTGCCTCGGAAACCCAAGGAGGGGTTGCCATGAGTCGGGTCCAACTCCATAGAACATAACAACAATGATAAATGAAGAAATATATGTACAAGGAGAAAAAGACCTTCCTCACAAAAGGGAAAAAAAATGGGCAAAAGGGATGAAATTATTGACATTCAATAATAAAAGTACATAGATGTCTTAAACAATCAAAAATAGAGTATGAGCTTTTTACAAAGACTTGAAAGTATGTTGTTGTTGTTGTTATGTGCCATTGAGTTGGCCCCAACTCACAGCGACCCCTCCTTGGGTTTCCGAGGCAGTATCACTACAGAAGTAGATTGCCCCATCTTCCTTCTGAGGAGTGGCTGGTGGGTTTGAACCGCCAGCCTTTTGGTTAGCAGTCAAGCGCCTTAGGCACTATGCTACCAGAGCTCCCAATTAAAAATATAGGTGTATTTTTAAACAATCAGATAGGCAGCGTGAGTAGGTGATACACACTCTGCTGAAGAGGCAGTGGGGTCAATCAGTGTATTCACATGTGACTGTAGGAGTGTAAACTGATAATCCTCTAGGGAAGGCAGGTACTCACTCTCCCATTTTCTACCCACCTCCCCTCATATTTCCTCTGCCCTTTTGTACACCTGTCCTGTGTCCACAGAGGCTGACCTCTGTGGACAGTGTGACCAGACCTTCTCACCAGTAGGTTCTGATTAGGTTCAGCTACTGGGAGATGCCAAAGAAGGCAGTGTATCTCACTCCCCTCCCTGGGGGTGCATCTGATAGGCACACCATCTGACGCTTACATGTTGGCAATTTTCTACTCTCCTGTGGAAGAGCTGAGCACTGACGGAGGGTTGACCTGGAGGCCAAGGATCTTTCACAGAATGTGGTTGCTGCCAAATGCTCTGTAGAAAGTGCTCTTTGTCAAAAGTGTGGAACATGGGCATCATAGCACTCTCTCTCAGAGATTAACTGTGCCCAGTAACACAGGAAAAGCCCTGAGGAGCCCTACAACCACAGAATCTTCTTGGATTTCTTGACTCTGGAATTGCATCATCAGCAACACCATGCTAACATCGGATTCTTGACGGAAATGGCAAGTATCTGAATAAACATGGGTTGGTAACTTCCTCAAACAGTCAAGAGAAACAAGGGCTGTGACACAGACTGAAAAACTCAGTGTCTGTAGAACTGGAAGGGTGTGAATCCAAAGCAGCAGTGAAAGGAAAGTTAGGCTGCAATCCAGTATGTTATTTGCCTGTTTCTCAATGAGGAGTGTTTGGAATTATGTGTAATTACAGTTTCTTATACAAAAAAAAATGAGTTTAAGATAACTGCACAGTAAACTGTTTATCGATTCCCATTTGAGATGCTTCTTGTATTTGCTGATTATTTTCCTCTGCAGTGGGCCAGGCTGGGTGGGGGAGGCCAGAGATTAGAGGAAGGGCCTTCCTTCCTACATTTTTTTCTTCTTTCCTTCCTGTCTTCCTTCCTTTCCTTTCCTTCCTGTCTCCCTCTCCTCTTCTCCTTCCTTTCTTCCTACCTTCCTTCCTTCTTTCCTTTCTTCCATCTTCCTCCTTCAAGTCCCTCCAACCCAGGCCCACTGTCCCTTCTTCCATAGAGTTAAAAGCATTCTACATCAGACTGAAGTGGATAGAAAAGATAAATCACCATCCCTCTGCTGAACACAGAAAGCTAAAAGGGAGGAAGAAATTGCATTTGCCTTCACACTCAATATATCAAAGTAATTTATGTCAGAATTACTCTGCCTGCTTTCATACAGATTCGGTTTTAAATAAAATCAATCTCTCCAAACCCGTAATAGCTTTCTTTGTAAGGCTCTTTTAAAACAAAGTGCTGAAATCTGGTTCCATTAGAAGCAAAGTTGGTTTACTGCCTCACAAAATCACTCATTCTAATGAAGTGCAAGGTTAGGCGACATTCCTTGAACACATTAAACAGTTAATGAGCATCCAGGAGCTGAGAAAGAGGCTGTTCCATCCAAACTGGGCAGGGAAGGGTTAACTATGCGAGTTTTGAATACGCAGAGGGAAGGTGGTCTAACTTACAGAAAGTTGGAACAAACTCTGAGGAAGTGGTACTGAATGTTGAGCCCAGAGAACTGCAGCAAGCAAAGTGTCATGAGGACCAACAGGTGGACTGGCTATTTGTCTTCTGGAACCTTCCTAACTAGGGAAAGAAGAGGTGCCATAATTTCCACACTGGGGAAACCTATTTTCAATTAAATTCATCAAAGCTGTACTAAGAGCCTTCTATGCCTGAGTACATTCTAAATCCTTCAGAATTGAAGGAGAGTAAAACTACGATGAAGGCCACATAGTAAAGTGTCATTGACTAGAGGAAGAATATAATGAGGTGGTTTATAGCAAATCCTGCACCAGAATTTCTGCCTTCAAATCCAGCTCCATCACTAAAAAAACCAAAAAACTAAATCTGCTGCTATTGAGTCAATTTCAACCCTACAGATGAGAGTAGAACTGTCCCATAAGGTTTCCTAGGCTGAAAACTTTAGATGAAAGCAGACTGCCACATCTTTCTCCTGCAGAGTAGCTGGTGGGTTTGAACCACCAACCTTTCATTAGTAGCCAATTATTTAACCACTGAGCCATCAGGGCTCCTTGTTATTGTTGTTGTTATGTGCCATTGAGTTGGATCCGACTCGTAGCAACCCCTCCTTGGGTTTCTGAGACAGTATCACTATGAAAGTAGATTGCCCATCTTCCTTCCGAGGAGTGGCTAGTGGGTTTGAACCACCAGCCTTCTGGTTAGCAGTCAAGTGCCTTAGCCACTACGCTACCAGAGCTCCCTCAGGGCTCCTTACTAGCTGCTAAATATTAGCTCTGTTGCTCAACTTCACTGAGCCTGTAAAAGAAGGACAAATGGGCTTACATAAGATAATAAAAGTAAAGTTCTCAGAACAACCCATAGCACATAGACAGTAATGTGTAAATGGCAGACATTGTTATCCCTGAACTTAAAGCTAGAAAGAATCTTAAAAATTAACCAACCCACTAATTTCATCAATAAGGACACTGAGACTCAGAAAAGCAATGTGAAAATTACATTCCAAATGAATTAATGACCAAGACGTAAAACTTTAGAAATATAAGAAAAGGGTAAAGAAAAACACCCAGATGATCTTGGAACAGGAAGCAATTTTTATAAAAGAGCCAAAAAAAAAACATAAGGAAGAAGAAATTTTTTAATTTGACTACATCAAAATTTGAAAATCCCATAGAATGAATGATAGTATGAAAAAGGTAAAATATAAAGCACAAACTCAGAGAAAATGTGTAACTCATAAAACTGATGCAGAATTAGTATCCAGAACATATAAAACAATCTTACAAACCAACAAGACGACAAACAACACACTAGAAATATGGACAAAGGAAGTGAATGAGCAAGGCTGAGTGGCCAGTGAGCACACATAAGACACACAACTTGAACAGTGATCTAGAAAATGGAGATGAGAAGAAAAATGAAACACGACTTTATACCTAGTAGATTATTGAAGCTCAAAAAACATTTATTATCAACTGTCAAGAAAGATGAAGGTGAACACGGACTCTGGGGCTGGGGCATCCGTTGGCACTAGTGCTTTGGGCACTGTCTCACTTGAGTTCCCACCAAAATCAAACACTGAGACCGAAAGGAAGGAAAGAAAGCGTAAGCCACATAACTGTTGAGTACCAAAATATGAATTGAATCCAGCTCACTGGATTCCATGTCCAGTGCTCTTTCTACTACAATTTACCAGCCTCCCAAGGTGGATGAAATAGGAATTGATAGTAAAACCAAAACCTATGGTGCTTTTAATGTCTCAAAACACTTCTCATCCATGAAGTCACTCGATTATATAAAATCCAGGGGAGGTTAAATACAGCAGTGTGGAAAGGCTTAGGTCACTGAGGATGAACCTGAAGGTCTGGAGAGTTTTCAGAGAAGCAAATGCAAATAGAAATGTTAGGAAGACAGGGCTTATCCAGAACACACCTCACAGAGTGGGGAGATTAAGCCCAGCTTTCTTACCTGTCATATAGGCATAAGTAAAAGCCACCACACTCAGAGTTGTTGACATGACCATGAAATGCCAACCTCAAGTTCCATCTCAGTACTAGTGATGCTGTTCATTCATTCTATCATTGAAGATCTTCAATGAGACATGTGGCGCCCAGCACTGTGCTGGATAACACGGAGTCAAAGACAATGAATCCCACAACAGGTCTACTGGGGAAACGAGCACATAAAATGCCATGTAAGGTGATAATGGGCCAGTACAGGCAGTCCTCAGGATATGAAGGAGACCACTTCCTAAGTGTGTTTTTAAGTCAAATTTGTAGGTTGGTGGGAATAGGTTCATGTGATTCTTACTTAGCCCTATTTAGTGCAAGAAAAGGTTCAAAACCTTTCAATAATTTAAAAACTGCGCATGTAGCAAGTGAAGGTGATTGCTGCAAATAGGGGTTGATTCAATCATTTCAAAGTGAGGACACATTTACACCACATTAAAGGGCAAAGAGGAGTTGTCCGTAAGTCAGATGTTCGTAACCCAGGGACTGTCTGTAGTAGTTCAGCGGTGAATTCTTGCCTTCCACCCAGGAGACCTGGGTTTGACTTCTGGACATTGCACCCCACGTGTAGACGCCACCCATCTGACAGTGGACCCGTGAGCATTGCTGTGATGTTGGAGATGCTTCAGTGGAGCTTCCAGACTAAGACAGGCTAGGAAGACAAAGTCAGCCACTGCAAACCCTATGGATCCCAACAGACCAATCTACAGCCAATAGTGGGCATGGCACAAGACTGGGTGGCATTTTGTTCCACTGGGCATGGGCCACCATGAGTCAGGGCTGACACAGCAGCCAACAGCAACCAAGTAATAATGCTGCAGACAGAATGGATGCTCACGGAAGAAAACCTCTTCTTTAAGTGTGGGGAAAGGATGCAAAGAAGATGTAATGTAGGATAAGGAAAAGTCCACCAGGGAGAGAAAAGGAAGGAAGCATTTGAGGACAGAAAGGAGAGAAATGAAGGCAGAGAGATGACCATAATGACCCAGCACTCTGTACCCTTAAAGGACCTAATATCAACAATTCCTTGCTATCTTTCAATGATATGCTTCAGAATATTCATTTTTCTTAATTATAATCAAGGACTAACTTTATTATTAATATTTTAAATATATAATTTGTATTTCTATGATATCCAAATATATTTAACTTTATATTTATCTTTGGCATTTGTGTTTTCATGTAAGTGGTCTCATTGTACATATACAGTCCTGTAACCTCATTCTTTTCCCCAGTGGACAATGGATCATGAGCGTCTTTCTATGTCAAAGACATTGATCTGCCTCCTTCTGTTTGCAGAAACACATGATGTTCTATTGACACTACAAGAAATTGATGTTTTCATTTCCTATTTATGAACATTTAGGCAAGGTCTATTTTTTGTTTTGTGTGCAATTGCAACCAAGTAAGGATTCTCATAAATACATCTTTTCACATTTATGCAAATATTTATGCAAACAAAACCTCACTCTACTCTAGGACACCGACCCGTTACTTTTCCTCAAACACACCATTACCACCTAAGGATCTTTGCAGTTGTTCTTCTCTCAGTCTGAAATGTTCTTCTCCCAGTGAGTGCGTTGTACACACTCACTGAGGCCTTCCCTGACCTCATTATCTCCACTCATCCACCTCTACACACTCCTTCTCCTGATTTATTTTAACCAGTTGTTGTTGTTAGGTGCTATCAGGTGGCAACCCATAGGGACCTTACGTACAACAGAATGAGACACTACCTGATCCAGCACATCCTCTCAATCCTTGCTACGCTTGAGCTCATCATTGCAGCCACTGTGTCAATCCATCTCACAGAAGGGCTTCCACTTTTTTGCTGCCCCTCTACTTTGCCAAGCATGATGTCATTCTCCAATGACTGGTCCCTCCTAATAACATGACCAAAGCACATGAGACAAGGTCTCACCATCCTTGCTTCTAAAGAGCAATCTGGCTGTACTTCTTCCAAGACAGATTTGTTTGTTCTTTTGCAAGTCCATGGTATATTCAATATTCTTCACCAATACCATAACCCAAGGTACCATTTATAAGATTACAGCCCATAAAACCCTCTGGGGCAGTTCTACTCTGTCCTATTGGGTCACTATGAGTTAGAATTGACTTAACAGCTCACAACAACATTATATTCTATATTCTTTTATTTATTATCTATCTACTAGACAACAGTAGTAGACTTGGTAGAGGCAGGGACTACTTTTTTTATTGGCATCTATAACTCCAGCATCTGATAGTATCTTGGCATGAAAGCAAATAACCAAACCTGTTGCTGTTGAGTCAACTCCAACTCATGATGACCCTATGGATCTCAGAGGAAAACTGCTCTGTAGGGTTTTCTTGACTGTAAATTTCACATAAGAAGAGCAAGACCTGTATTCCACAACACAGCTGGGTGAATTCAAAGTACCAACCTTTCGATTAGTAGTTGAGGGCAGAACCATTTGCATATCCGGGGACCTATTGATCTTGACACACAGCCATCAAAAACTACTTGAAAGAAATGAATTATAAATAAAAGAATGAATTTGTGAGTTAGGTAGACTTGCTGGGTCAATGGAAATGGGCATTTACCATTAACAGACAAGGAAGAATAGAGCAGAATGAGACACACCTAATGGCAGGACGTGGTTAGTTTGGGGTTAAATCTTAAGTTATTTCTTCCATCCAGTTCTTGCTTGCTTTGGGTCTTTTGTGTTCCTGCATTTGCAGAGGCAATGGATAGGTCCCTTTTAACTGTGGGAAGTCATGCTGATGACTGCCTCTTCATTCTCAGACTGCCCTGCTGCTCATGCCTGGCAGTACAAATTCAGGAAGCAGGTGGGCTCTCTTCCCTATTCGAGGTCATGAATACACACTGCTAGAAGAATTTTAGGGAAAATATGTGGCATTTTTAAAAGATATCCTCAGTATAAATCAATCACCACAGTTGTTTCCCACATTTCAGTACCCAGTTGTTAACCAAAGTTTGGAGGTTTGAGTATACCCAGAGACACCTTGGAAGGGAGGCCTGGAGATTGGCTTCTAAGAAATCAGCCATGGAAGCCCTATGAAACACAGTTCTGCTCTGACCATGTGGGGTTCGACAGAGTAGAACTGCCCCATAGGGTTTCCAAGGCTATAAATCTTCATGAAAGCAGACTGCCTCACCTTTCTCCTGTGGAGAAGCTGGTGAGTTTGAACCACCAACCTTTTGGTTCATAGTTGAATGCTTTAACCACCACAGCACCTTGTGACACTGTGCAAGTCAGTGAAATTCTCTGGCTCTCAGAGTCTACATCTCTGAAATATGTAAAATTTTTAGCAAACTTTGTAATTTTACATTACAATGGGTCTAGATAGTCTTAGAGCCCTTCCAGGTCCATCTCTTGGGGAGAGGGTGGGCTGTCATATCACCGTCTAGCACTGTTTTTCCCAAATCCTCAGCTTTAATGTATCATTGGGCATCATATAAACAGAAGCACTGTGTCTCCTGGATGTGGATGGACAGAGGTGGGGACAGCAAGGTGGGAGCAGGTATGGAGCCCGTTACCCCGGCTCAGCTCCCATCTTCAGTGGCCGTGATGTATGGCACTGCTGCGCAGCCCTGGCTTCCTCCCTTCCTTTTTTAATCATTAACCTTGAGAGCAGAAGCCTCCTTATTTTAATCATCAAGGTTGCAGCAAGTCACCCATCTGTAAGCACTTGGTGCCCAGATGGAAGCCAACAGAAGTTCTCTCTGCTGTCAGCCTAGCAACATGATGCGATTGACAGATCTTTTTCCAAAAACAGAACATGCTATTTCCCAGGAGTGGCGGACGGGACACTTGCCGTGGAGCACCAGTCACAGAGGTGTGTGAGGCTCCCACTCAGAGGTACTCAGGGTGTGGACACCAGCTGCAGGGACATGAGGACAGGCTGAGTCAGGGAGTGCCAGAAGAAAGGAGCAGTAGAAGGAAGAGCTCTGAGTTTGAAGTTCAAAACCTGGCTCTGCTTTTGTGAGCTGTGTGGACCCCTGGCAATTTACTCCTGGGCTACATGTCCCTCGTCTATAAACTCATTTGCCAGCAGGTTGATTCCTACTCACGGCACCCCTATAGGACTGAGTAGAACTGCCCCATAGGCTTTTCAAGGCTGTAATTTTACAGAAACAGAGTGCCACATCTTTCTTCTGTGGAGCAGCTAGTGTGTTTAAACCCCTGACCTTTTGATTAACAGCCAAACCCTTAACCACTGCACCACCAGGGCTCCTTCTTCAGGTATAAAATGGGAATGATACCAAAACCAAAAACAAACTCACCGCTGTCAAGTCAATTCTGACTCACAGTGAACCCTCTTTAGGTTTCCGAGGTGGTATCTCTATGGAAGTAGATGGCCCAGTTTCTTTCTGAGGAGTGGCTGGTGGGTTTGAACCACCAGCCCCCGGTTAGTAGTCAAATGCTTTAGGCACTAATGGGAACGATAGTGCTTGGAAAGTAACATGGACAGAAGCAGATGCATCCCTGGACCACTGTGAACTACACAGAAGTTCTGAGGAAGCATCAATTGACTGGGCTCACCTATATTTTTATTACATTATTTTCCTCAGTTTGTCAATTTGTTATTTGAAATAATGTAAAGGAACACACAGACATTGTTTTCTTCCTGGTACTGTTATATTAAAGAGCACCATCAATACCCTTTGCTGGGGAGTGAAAATATCTTCCCCAAGGTCTGCCCCTGTTCTGACAAGAACAACTCCAGGAGCCAACTGTGGAACAGAGCATTCATTGTTCATATGCAAGTTCAAGCTGCAGCTAAAAAACAAATCAAAATAAGTGCATGAGAACCAAAATATAACCTTGATTATGTCCCACCTGAATTTAGAGACCATCTGAAGACAGATTTCATGCACTGAACACCAAAGGCCCAAGACTAGATGAGTTATGGGATGACATCAAGAATATCATATACGAAGAAAGCAAAACGCCATTAAAAAGACAGAAAAGGAAGAAAAGACCAAAACAGATGTCAAAAGAGACTCTCAAACTTGCTCTTGAATGGAGAGTAGCTAAAGTGAATGGAAGAAATGATGACATAAAAGAGCTGAACAGAAGATTTCAAAGGGTGGGCCAACAAAACAAAGTATTACAATAAAAAAGAGCAAAGACGTGATAAAAACCAAAAAGGAAGAAGATAATTGGTATTTCTCAAGCTGAAAGAACTGAAGAAAATTTTCAAGCTTCAAGTTATGATATGGAAGGTTTCTATGGTCAAAATACTAAACGATTCAGGAAACATCAAAAGAAGATGGAAGGAATACACAGAGTCACTGTACCAAAAAGAATTGGCTGACATTCATCTATTCCAGGAGGTATCATATGATCAAGGACCAATGGTATTGAAAGAATAAGTCCAAACTGCACCAAAGGAATTGGCCTAAAACAAGGCTCAAGGAACTGACAGAATACTCATTGAGTTGTTCCAACAGATAGATGCAGTACTGGAAGTGCTTACTCATTTATGCCAAAAAATTTGGAAAACAGCTATCTGGTCAACTGACTGGAAGAGACACATATTTGTACCCATATCAAAGAAAGGTGATCCAATGGAATGTGTAAATTATTGAACAATATCATTAATATCACACTCAGGTAAAACTCTGCTGGAAATAATTCAAAAATTGTGGCAGCAGTACATTGACAAGGAAATGCCAGAAATACAAGCCAGACTCAGAAGAGGGTGTGGAAGGAGGGATATGATTGCTGATATCAGATGGATCTTGGCTGAAAACAAAGAATACAAGAAAGATGTCTGCCTGTAGACATTGTAGTTTACTGATAATGCAAAGGTATTTTGACTGTGTGGATCATAACAAATTATGGATAACACTAAGAATGGGAACTCCAGAACCCTTAACTGTGTTCATGAGGAACCAGTCCATAGACCAAGAGTCAGTCATTCAAAGAGAACAAGAGAATACTGTATATGGTTTATAATCAGGAAAGGTGTATGTAAGGGCTGTGTCCTTTCACCAATCAGTCTGTTCATTCAATATGTATATAAGCAAACAATCTGAGAGCTGAATTATATGAAGAAGAACGTAGCATCAGAATTGGAGGAAGATTCATTAACAACATGCAATATGCAGATGACCCAACTTTGCTCAATGCAAGTGAAAAGGATTTGAACCATTCACTGATGAAGATCAAAGACTAAAGCCTCCAGTATGGATTTCACTTCAACATAAAGAAAACTAAAATCCTCACAACTGGATCGAGAAGCAACATCATGGTAAATAAAGAATGGATTGAAGTTGTCAAGGATTTCATTTTACTTGGATCCACAATCAATGCCCATGGAAGCAGCAGTCAAGAAATCAAATGACATATTGGATTGGGCAATTATGCTGCAAAAGTCCTCTTTAAAGTGTTAAC
>NW_006921656.1:7982539-7993178 GCF_000298275.1 Orycteropus afer afer | reverse complement strand
AAACCAGTTGCTGTCGAGTCAACTCAGAGTTGATAGGCCAGAAAATGAAAGAACCCTGGAAGAAGAAAGTCTCTGAGTGTGCCACTCAACAAATGCTCCACATTTATTGAAAGCCTACTATGTGGCAGAGACTCTTCCAGGTGCTTAAAATATGGTATTGTTGTTGGCTGGCATTGAGTGGGTTTTGACTCCTGGCAACCCCTGTGTGCAGAGTGGAAGTGCTCCATAGGGTTCTCCAGGCTGTGACCTTTTGGAAGCAGATTGCCAGGCCTGTCTTCCGAGGTGCCTCTAGGTGAGTTTGAACTGCCACCGGTTCAGCAGGTAGTTGAGAGCACTGAAGAAAATTGGTAACAATCTTGCACTCACGAAGCATACATTGAAATGGGGAAGATGGAAAATAAGCAGGAAAAACACCAACAAGGGAATGCCTAGTATATTGGAAGGTGATAAACTTTAGGAGCAAAGCGTCATTATTCCTTAATTTAAAATGTGAAATCTGAAGTTCTAAGTAAGTAGTTCATGATGTCAAACCTAGTAAGACACAAAGCTGCCACCAGCATCCTAGGTTGGTACATGGGTGTGCCACAGTGCAATACAGCACTTGAAGTCACTAAATAATGACTAACATCTCAACAAGAAAAACCACTCTTATTCAGGTAAGTATCATTTGGCTCACAGAACACGGCCAGACACATTTTGCTTGCTGAGGTACAAAGAGGAGGAAATAAGTAGATGTTCCTCAAGCAGGTTGCTGCTCATGCATTTCCTGGACATAACTGAGTTTCTTCTGTAAGAGGGTCAGGCATGACCAGGAGAGGCAGCAGTTGGAACCAGGGACATGACAGAGCCTAGAGCAACCAACTGAGCAAACGATGTCTCATGCAGGTAGGAGGGGCACAGTGACCCTAGAGGCAGGGCCACCAGCAGCAGCACCACAGTCCCATCACACAGATGCTTACGGAGCACCTGCCTTGTGTTTCTGGTATTGCATGAGCTGCTAGAGCAAACAGAGAAGTTCAAGGCAGTCAAAGCTTCCCAAGGCTCTCATGGCCTCATGAGGCACCAGATGGGTCCTCAGACTGGTGCAATCCATGACTGCAAGTGCAGAGTTAGAGGAAAGCAGAGGAAAGACGGAACCTTGGCAAACAGGTACTTGGTGCCATCTTAAAGTGGTCCTGATGTGGTTCCCAAGGCAGTATTCATATTCTTTTCCTTGCAGATTTTAACAAACCAAGAATTAGACACACATACCATAAAATACCATAATCAAAAGAAGTATGTTTTTCTTTTGTTTTAGTAAAAACTGTATAGGTAACTCAGCTTGGACCAACAGTCAAAACCTGTATCTGGAATGAACAGAAGGGGAGAATCAAGTCTGAAAAGTAGACCAGATAGCTGTAAAAGCTCACCGGCTTCACACCTACCAAGCATCAAGAAGGTAATTCCCTTGTTAGCCATAAAGCTGACTAGCTACTGAATCCTGTTGAACTTTTTTTTTTCAGTTGATTAGGAAAACAGGTATAACTGGCACTTCACACTGCCCTAAAGATGCCTGAGCTTAAAGGATTCATGCAAGAGAGCCAGATACTGTCATCAGGAAAAGCACATGGGGGTGTCACACACTCCATCACACTGTTAGACTCACACGTCTTCAATGTTAGGGAGGAAGTGTAGTCTGCCACCAGAGTGCAGTATCAGGAGGGCAGGTACCAGTGGGCAGAGGACAGGACAGGGATGGGAGACTCAGCACTAGCTCTTGGAGGTCGGAGGTGGGAGGGGTCAAGTGGCCCCTGGAGCCTGACAGTTGGGAGGAAATATGATGCCACGTCCATCTGAGATGCTACCCTGGAGTCTCCATCTACTCTACCGTGTTCTCGAGGCCATGTTTGCTAGGCACACAGTCCCCGTGTACCCCCTGTTCATGACTCAAGACCCTGAGGTGATGAATTTTGAATTGAATGTATTTTTCCCAGGGACAATCACTGCTAACATTCTCAGGGAAAATCAGTTTCCACTTTCTTACAAAGAGCTCCTCACCAGCAGTGTCTGTAGAGCAACGTGGAGCTGAACCCCGATCAGGATCCTCAGGCCACTTGGGATTGCCCCTGACTGAGTCACAGGCAGGATCTCACATCCACAAAGGTGGCACTGCCAAGCACTTTTCTTTTTCAACTCAACTGCAAATGTGCACTTTTCCAATGACTGGCTTCAATTTGCCACGCACTTGCCTTCTTTTTCTCTGGGCCCGAGTCAGAGTCCCAGATCCAGACTGCCAGGTGTGATCTTCGGCAAGTCTCTGAAACTCACTGACCCTTAATTTTCTTATGTAAAAATTGGACACATGAATGTCCAGGATTATGTGGACTAATAAAGGAAATAGCATTTATAAAACAACCACCAAAGTGTTTGACATCAAGCAAGGCTGAAGCAACAGCCTTTTCATGGAGCCTTTCAATTACCATGCAACAAACTATCACAAAATTTAGCAAAACAATGATCATTCTATGGTACTCACTATCTGCGGGTCAGGAATATGGGCAGACAATGGGAAGACGGTTCACCTCTGTCCCACAATGACTGGAGTCAGCTGGGGTGACTCAGATAGCTGGTGATGGCTCAGATGCCTCAGCTGGGGCCTTGCGTCTGGGACCTCACTCTGGCTGCCAGCTAGGTTCCTTGGTTATTTTCCACATTGTGTCCGGAAATGCTGGACTGCCCAAGATGGCTTCTCCACTCATATCTGAGCCCCTGGATGGGATGGCTGGAGCAGAAGGAGGCTGCCTGGGCATCTCTCTCTTTCCACATGGCCTCTCCACATTGGGCATCCTGGCAGCATGGTGGTCTCAGTATAGTTGGACTTCTTAGTGAATTCTCTTCCCCAGAGTGAGCATTACAAAAAAAAGCCTGGGTATAAGTTCTAAGTCCCCTTATGACCTGACTTCAGGATCCCAGAATGTTTGATGAGTCAGGCAAGTCCCGGGGCACCATCAGTCAGTCCAAGCAGAGCGGAATTCCACCCCAGCCCTCAACTGCAGGAGCACATAGAATGTGCAGCCGTGGACCTGAGTACAAGGCACACGCACCAGCCTCTCTGGTACCCATCACAAAATCCTTTAACACATCACTGGATCTTGCTGTCAGAATCTCTCTGGTTAGATCTTTTCCTTTTCCACTCTCTTCACTTCTGGAGTTTACGGCAAATCTTACATGATACATACTTCTTCCTACTTCTGGTATCTTAGAGGCACAGTCATTATGCATCAACTGAACCTAAAAAGGATGTAGAAAAAAAAGCTGTTGATTCAATAAGCATATTTTCACTCAAAGCAGCCAGAGCTTTAGATAAAACAGGGGCAAAGATGATAAATCACCCAGGTTACAGAGCAAGCTAGCATCAGAGCTTGGAATGAATTCCTCATCTGCTTGATTCCCACCATCTGTTCCCCCTCCCCCATTCCCAGCCCCTTGTGTCCACAGGGAAAGCTGGGCTTGTTTATGAAAAGGTCCCAGGTTCTCTCCCATTAAGGCTTTCCAAAACCAAACCAAACTCACTGTCATCAAGTCAACTCTGACTCACAGCGACCCCCATTGGGTTTCCAATGCTGTAAATCTTTACAGGAGCAGACTGCCTTGTCTTTCTTCCATGGAGCAGCTGGTGAGTTCGAACCACCAACCTTTTGGTTAGCAGCCGAACGAATGCCATAACCACTGCACCACCAGAGCTCTTTCCAGTAAGACTTTGGCTGCATTTAAACAGGATATGATCATTCTTTCTTTGCATTTTTCCAATCATGTACTAAGTAAACCATAACTACTCAGTTCCAACTATATACCAAGTTCAGTTTTAGGCACTGGGGTGTATCTGCAAATGAGTAAGTTCTTCACTCTTGTGGAATAATAAGTCTAATGAAACAAAAATCATAGCAACAATAAGGTCATAATAATAAAGGGAACATTTACAAACTGACAACTGTGACTAAAAAGAGACTAATGTGGGTGCAATGATGTAACAGTTTTGGAGAAGATTTAGGAAACTACCTAAGAAATCTGCATTCCTGTTGCTTTTCAAGGGTTTTTAACCCCCTGCTCCATGTTGACTAAGAACAATAAAAATAAAACTACACGTGGGTGTCCTGTAGCCACAGTTTATCCACTGGCTTGTGGAGCTGTGCCATAGGTCACAGGCCTTCTGAACTCCTTACACAATTATTATTCCATATACTTCTTATTCTGTCTTAATGGGTTTACTTTAAACCTTTCATTCATTAAAACGTATCCTGTAGTAAAGTGCGAGGTAAGAGTCCAACCGTAACTCAGCTGTTACTTAGTCATCTCAACAGCATTAACTGAATAACCTCATTTTTGAAGTTAGTCAGTCATTTGTCAACAGCTATTTGAGCACTACTATGAGCCAGGCAAAGGAGCTCTGGTGGTGCAGTGCTTAAGCACTCGGCTGCTAACCAAAAGGTTGGCAGTACGAACCCCCCAGCTCCTCCATGGCAGAAAGATGAGGCAATCTGCTTCCGTAAAGATCGGCAGCCTTGGAAACCCTATGGGGCAGTTCCACTGTGTCCTCTAGGGGCGATAAGAATTGCAATCAACTCCTTGGCAGTGGCTTTGGTTTGGGTTTTGTTTCCATAAAGATGACAGCCTTAGAAATCCTTTGGGGCAGTTCCACCCTGTCCTCTAGGGGCGCTGTGAGTCAGAACTGATTCAGTGGCAGTGAGTTTATGTGCCAGCCACGGATCTAGGTGATGGAGAGAGCAGTGAAACAGAACAGAAATCATTCCCTCCCTGTGGAGCTTAGCCGGTAAAACATGCCTCATCTCTGAGGCATTCGGGTCTATTTGTGGACTTCCTATTTCACTCCTTGGAACTGGATGCTACTTTATGTGCCAGTACCACTCACTGTAATGGTTAGGGCTTCTAATTAATGTGCTTCATACCAAATAAGGGGGGTTTCTCCTTCGTACATTTCTTTTTGAGGATCCCTGGTGTCTCAATGTTTAAGTGCTCGGTTGTTAATCAAGAGCCAGTGGTTTGAAGCCACCAGTCACTCTGTGGAAGAAAGATGTGGCAACTTGCTTCCATTAAGATCACAGCTTAGGACACACTTTGGGACAGTTCTATGCTGTCCTGTAGGGGTGCTGTGAGTCAGGATCAGCTCAACAACACACACCAACAACACACTTCATTTTCATAGTTCTATGGGCATCCTTAGGAGCTCTGGTAGCATAGTGCTTAAGGCACTTGACTGCTAACCAGAAGGCTGGCGGTTCAAACCCACCAGCCACTCCTCGGAAGGAAGGTTGGGCATTCCTACTTCCGTAGTGATACTGCCTTGGAAACCCAAGGAGGGGTCGCTATGAGTCGGGGCTGACTCGATGGCAAATAACAACAACATGGGCATCCTTACTTGTGTATATTTGCACAAGATGCTTCAAAGCAGCATGACTAAATGCAAAGGTAAATGTCTTTTGATGATTTCATTGCAATAGCATTAAATACATAATTTGTATCATTTATCTTAGGGATAATAGACATATGATATTGAGTCTTCCCATTCAAAGTTACTCTGATGGCATAGTGGGTAAGGCATTTGGATGCTAAGCAGAAGGTCAGTGGTTCAAATTCACCAGCTATTGCACCAAAGGAAGATAGGGCAATCTACCCCTGTAAAGATTTATGGCCTCAGAAACCCAGTGGGGGTTGTTTGAGTCAGAATTGACTCGATGGCAGTGAATTTTGGTTTTCTCCCTATTGAAGAACATGACAGGTTTTTCCAACTTGAGTCATCTTTTATATCCCCATGGAGCTATTTTTAGTTTTCTTCATAAAGATCTTTCAAATAGCTTGTTTATTCCTAGAAATTTTATCTTTTCTGTTCCTATTGTAAATGTCACCTTTTCTTCTATTCAGTCAACTAACTGGATATTTTGTACAGATGAATATGGACTTCCCCATATTAATTTTGTTTCTAATTGAATGTTCTCATTATTTGTACTAGGATTTCCATTGATTGCCTGTGTTTTCTAGGTAGATAATGTCACCATCTGTAAATCATGTTAGTTTTACAAGAAGTACTTGTAATAGCCCCACAACATTCTACCCACCTCCTTGCTGGTGGCTTCCAACCCAGTTCTCACATTGCTGCTAGACAGAGCTTCATAAGCCACGAATGTAATCATGCCGCATCTATCACACCCCCTCCATTCCATCTACCACACCTCCCCTATTCCATCTACCACACCCCTCCATTCCATCTTCTACCACACCCCTCTGGAGATTCCATCCATCACATCCCCCCATTCCACCCAACACACCCCTCCATTCCACCCACCACACCCCTCCATTCCACCTACCACACCTCTCCATTCCATCCACACCCCTCCATTCCACCCACCACACCCCTTCCATTCCATCTTCTACCATACCCCTCCACTCCACCCACCACACCCCTCCATTCCACCCACCACACCAAGCCATTCCATCTACTACACCCCTCCATTCCATCTACCATATCTACCACATCCCCACCATTCCAACAGGTTCTCATTTTCCTTAAGACCAAAATCATCAACATGACTATATTCATAGGTCCTTATCTAAATCTCTAGTCCTGTTCCTCACAAAATATTCACTCTCTTTTCTCCAGCCCCTTGACTGTGTCAGGCTCCATCCCAACATAAGGAATATGACAACGCCTTTACCTCTGTCTTTAATGTTTTGATACTTATTCTTTGCCTGGTTAAGGAGCTTTGGTGGTGTACTGCCTAAGTCATTTGACTGATAACCAGAAGGCTGGCAGTTCAAACCCACCAGCCACTCCATGGAAGGAAGACTGGGCAATCTACTTCCATAAAGATTTACCATCTCTGAAACCCAAAGGGGGACGCAATGAGTCAGAATCAACTCGATGGCAGTGAGTTTGAGTTTTTTTTTTTGGTCTTTGCCTAGTTAACACTTACCCATTCTTTTGATCTCAACTCTCAAAACTTCAGTGACTATTTCCTTGACTTCTTGAATTCTGGCTCATATTCCTATTATTCACTTTCATAGCCCAGGTATCTGCCATTCGTATGTTTCTCAGTCATAGTTCTATGATGGGCCACCTTCTCACAATTCTAGATGCTATGTGACAGAGGAGTCATGTCTAATTGCTTTTGTCATTATTTCCCAAACTCCTACCATAATGCCTGAATCATATATAGCAGGGCATCAATGAATGTTTGCTGATATTTTGCTCTGGTAGCCTAGTGCTTAAGGCACTTGATTGCTAACCAGAAGCCTGGCGGTTCAAACCCACCAGCCACCCCTTGGAAGGAAGGTTGGACAATCTACTGCCGTAGTGATACCACCTTGGAAACCCAAGGAGGGGTCGCTATGAGTCAGGTCCAACTCGATGGCACATAACAACAACAACAACATCTTTGCCCTCTCTAGCAACATTATGAATGTTTAGAAGGAAGAACCCACGTCCTACTCACTTTTTGTATCTGTCACCACAGTATCTATACAATCTGATCCAAAGTGATATTAGGATTTTAATATCTTAATTTATAATTTGTAAGATTAGCACTTATTACTTAGATGCTGCACAAGTCAATGAAGTTTAGGAGATGCAAGAAATGGAATAAGGATGAACACAAACAATAGGAAACCCCCAGCATCAGGGTATTTCCTATTTTTCGTGGATGGAGATAGCTTACGTATTAGCCTTGCTTGTGTCGACAGTAAACAAGTGACTTCGGAGTAGTCTTATCTTCGCCATCCAGACCCCATGCGTGTCTCCATTTTTCTTCATCATTTGTAAAACATTTATTCATTCTACTACATATACATACATACACACATAGGTCTACATATACAGATATGTGTTGCTTAACATTCACTTGGGTAATAGCCAACCTCATCTACATCCAGAAGGCTATAACAGAACTCAGAAATCCCAATCAGAAAACAGGTTACAATGGATATACTTTGCTAAGTACAGAGATCTGATCTGTCTCTCACTAGCTGTCCAGGTCCCATGCCCACCTGGGCCCTGGGGTACAAGGGGGAGGGGTCCCAGCCCCCACTTGCATCTACTGTCCCACCTGCATGTGATACAGGGTGTGAAATATGCCTTCAGTTCAGTGTGACAGTTGCTGAGTGGCTCCTGAGTCCACAGCACTGTTTACCAGTCCCCAGGGTTCAAAGACTGTGAGGAAGATCTGGTCCTCATTTAAGTCAGAGGTGACTGGGACAGACAAACCGATAAATGGAAAGAACAGAAAGGCAAGGAAGCAAAACATGAAAAACTGGGGGTATGGGAACCGTATTTATGAGATACTTATTTTTATTGGGTGGGGTGGGTGTGATTGGAAAATTGTTCAGCCTAAATGTACCTTAAAAATTAGAAGCCTCTCCCCAGGCCTCCCCATTCTAAGCCTCATGCCATTCCCCATTTTGAAGTCATAATTGTGGGTACCTGGAGATTACACAAGTACTAGTCATCATCGCCTTGGAAATCCAAGGAAGGGTTGCTATGGGTTGGAACCAACTCAACAGCAGTGAGTTTGGTTTTTTGGTTTGTTTTGTTTTTGTAGTCATCATATGTCACCAAGAACAACCAAAAGCAAAGGTAAAAGCTGATTGTTTTCCAGCACATACATAAAATTACCAAGAGAAATGTGTTGTAATAATAAAAGATATAATTTGAGTCCTTACTATATGCCATGTGTTGTACAAAGTGTTTTACCATCGCTATTGTAGCTAATCCCCACAACACCACTATAGATAATTATTACCCTGACTTAATGGGAAGGAAACTAAGGCTCAAAGAGATGAAATAAATTTTTGAGTACTACACAGAGAGTAGTAGAAGGTCAGCAAAAAAGGGGAAGAATCTCAAGGAGATGGACTGACGCGGGGCTACAGCAATGGGCTAAAGCAAGGTAACGAGTGTGAGGATCAGGCAGCATTTAGTGCTGCTGTACACAGGTCACTATGAGTTGGAGCCAACTTGACAGCACTAACAACAACAACAACACAGATAGTAAACAGGAGAGCCAGGACTCCAACCTAGGCTGTGGTTATGGGGTCAAAACAAAACCTCCCCACTTAAGTTCAAACCAACAGACATGGAGGGAGACAGATGGAAATGACAATGCGAGCTCTAACACCAGCGAAAACCAGGAAGGAGGACACAGTAAATCTGTGCAGCTCACTTCACAGAAGGGTCCAGATGGGAATGTTCCAAAGAGAGAGGAGGGCAAAGGTCAGAAACTCTCCAGTCCAGTGTGCTGTGAGTGAGGGGCAGCCAGGCCAGCAGTACCATATTATGGCTTGTAATCTTAACCCGTTTGAGTTTGACTTTCAGTCTAACCCCAACCAGGAATGAGACTATTCCCCTTGTGGGAAGGACACAAGCAGCCAATTGGACCTCACCCCAGTATCAGATACTGTTCCTCTGAGAGTGTCTCCTGGAACTGCTGGTGGTAGTTTAGATTTTGTCCCAAAAGTTTCTGAAATAGTTCAATTAATTACATGAACTCTAAAAACTCCATACCCACCCCCTGAAAGTGTGCTCCTAATCCCACCCCCAGGTATGTTCCAGCAAGCTGTCTAATATAGCTCGTTGGAAGTTGTGTGATGGATTTAAGAATGGCTGGAAGATACTCTGATCATTAAGAATCAATCACACAGAAATGCCCTACATTTGAGGAAAAACCATCCCCATTATCAAATTTGCAGAAAGAAATTAAACTCCTAAGAAAATATCCTCTGGTAAGATAAAACCTGATGAATTTAAAGTCCAAAGGAATTAAAGGCTAAAATCAAGTTTTCTACCTTTATCAGCTAAAACCTGTAGACTATGGCAGAACTGTCCACCGAAAATGCGGGCTCCCCTTTCACAACACAGACTTGTTGCTGGGAAGTGGCTGTTGACTATATTTCCCAGACTCCCTTTCATCAACATGTTGTTGTTGTCATGTACCATCAAGTCGACTCGACTCACAGCAACCCCTCCTTGGGTTTCCAAGGCGGTATCTACAGAGCTGAGTTCTGTCCAGTGGATTGGCGGAGGTCATAAGTGGCCCTACCTGCACCCAGGCTCATGAGCGCTTCTAGATGATCCTCCATTCTCTCTCACTTCTTCCCTCTGCCAACTGTATGTGGCCTCCAGAGTGACCCAAAAGACCATGCACCAGTATTACCAGAGGCTCCATCAACGTGGATTTCCAAATGACTGCATGGAGCAGAGGCTCTGTGCCCCCGCCACAGAAGGTCCTTTATGTGAAGAGTCCAGGGTTTGCTTGGTACAGCAACCAGCATTCACTTAACCAAGTTAAATAAAGCCTGAAACTCAGCACCCCTAAGGTTTATTTTTAGAAAGCCCTGCTAGCAAAATGGTTAAGGGCTCAGCAACTAACCAAAAGGTTGGTAGTTAGAACCCAGCAATGGCTCCACAGTAGAAAAGGCCTGGGGATCTGCTCCTGTAAAGATTGTTGTTGTTGTTGTTATGTGCCGTCGAGTCGGCCCCGACTCATAGCGACCCCTCTTTGGGTTTCCGAGGCAGTTATCACTACGGAAGTAGGATTGCCCAACCTTCCTTCCGAGGAGTGGCTGGTGGGTTTGAACCGCCAGCCATCTGGTT
>NW_006921656.1:7981961-7982439 GCF_000298275.1 Orycteropus afer afer | reverse complement strand
GTAAAGATTACAACCTAGAAAACCCTACAGGGCAGTTCCATTCTACCACATGGGCTCTCCAGGAGCTGAAAATCAAATTGACAGTACTTAACAACAGCAGCAACAAATTTTGTTTTATGATGCTCAGCTTCAGCCTCAATGTTGACTCAGAGGTGTAGGTGGAGTTCAAGTTCCTCCCAGGGTCCACTCTGAGCTTTTTCCACATCAATGGGATCTGTTCGTTCAACACCTCAGCAAACAAATCTCCTTGGAGCCCCATTATAATATGATGCAGAGGACTGTCCTAGCCCTGGTCCCACACCTGAGAAATGCAGAGGACAAGCAAATCCCCAGCTCTTAAGGGAGTTTACCAAGTGGAATGATGTTTCCAGAACCTAAGAAACTTAACTACTGGGAGTTCCGGCAAGACGGCGGACTAGGCACAAGGACTGCAAAGACGCTCTTCAACAAAGAAAAGGGAAACCAATTAACACAGACA
>NW_006921656.1:7976523-7977553 GCF_000298275.1 Orycteropus afer afer | reverse complement strand
AAAAAAAAAAGAAAAGAAAAGAAACTTAACTACCAAAGATGAAACAGGGAAGGAGGGTGCAGGGGTGAGGAGGATCTTCCCTGGGTTGAGTCTGGCCAAATGACCACTCTAATGACGGCTGTCCAGGGCCCAAGACACTTGATACAATTGGAGAGCTCTCTCAGAAAGAACAATTACAGCCCCCTGTTATGGCAGCATATTTTCCCATGTTGGAGAGGCAGAATCTACCTATGCACTTTCTCATCTTCCAGAGAGTTCATGTTTAGCAAAGTTTCAAATTTTACAATGGTAACATCCCTGATCATCAGACCACATTCAAGGTGCTTTTCCTTCCATCCTTCCTAGTCAAAATCTCAAATTCCATTGCCCTTCTGAGCCGCCAACTGTCTGGTGCCCTTAGTTTAAAACTGAATAGGCACTACAACAAGCAGAATGCCTCCACGGTCTCCTATGAGCCAGCCTCCGATCCTGTGTCCCAATGGCTGTTCATTCTGCTTCATGATGAAAATTGCTTAGATTGAAGATGTTGGCTTCCTAGGGTATTTTTCCCTCTAGTCCATATTTGTTCCCTCTGGGAAATCATCAACAAATTCCTAACCAGAAACAACTGTGATGTTGCTGAGGTCCATGCCTCCAAGGGCACAGGAGGACAGGTACCTCCACCATCTGCCCTCAAGATTTTGCTTCATCTCAGATCTCCAAAGTTCCTATCTTGGATAGCAATTGCTGTGGAGTCCACTGCACTCGTGGTGACCCCATGGTGTCAGAGGAGAACTGTGCTCCGCAGGGTTTTCAATGGCTGATTTCTCAGTCGATCACCAGGCCTTTCTTCTGAGGGTTCAAACTGTCAATCTCTTGGTTAGCAGTGAAGCACTTAATCATTTGTGCCACCATGCGTTGGAATTGACTCAATAGCAATCCAAGTTAGTCTTGGATAACATATTTTCCCTCTTTATCTTCTTTTTTCCTGTTTTTCTGAACATACTCCTATGGATTCATCCCCATCTGCTGTTCCTCTACTGCTCTCAGG
>NW_006921656.1:7957064-7976208 GCF_000298275.1 Orycteropus afer afer | reverse complement strand
CACACACCTCAGCACTTTGGCACAACTGCCATGACCACTGAGCTCTAGCTCACATCTCAGCAGGATCCTGGCACTGACGCAGCCAGCCTGATGCTCTCACTCCCACCGTCATCCTTGCTAGCTCCAAGGAGTGCCGAGCGCTGCCAGCAGCTCTTTTGATGACTTGTAGACACGTGGGCTGGGCTGGATCTGTTAGTCCCTTATCAGCTGACAAATGGCTTTGACAAATTTTCTTATGTGATTTTTTTTTTCTTCCTTTTGAGGGAATATTTGGATTCCTATTGCATAGTCTTGTTTATATACCAATTAAAGCAGAAAGCAATTATCATCAATTATCATGTGAGACTAGCTACTGTCTGGTAATTACTGTGTTAATTGACATTAAGTTTAGATAGAAATTATTGTTGCTTCTTTCTAACTAAAAACTAGAGAATGGCATGTCAGAAGGGAAGAAAGTACATCCAGAAACACATTCTCCCTCACTAAGAAAAGGAAGAAAGTACATCCAGAAACACATTCTCCCTCACTAAGAAAATCTATCTAGAGGACAATGTCCTGAACTGTTGTATATCTCTCATTGTTCAAGTCATTCATTCATTCAAAGATTTACATGATTCCCAATAATCCATGCTTCCTGGTCTTTTTGTCCTTGTATAGACTTCACTCATCAGTAGGACTGACCCATATAACCAACAGGACATAGGGAAGAAGAATACAGGGAAGAGTTAACAACAGGGAGGAAGTCAGAAGAGAGCTGTTACATTGTGGGGAACTACAGTTAATGTCATGAAACAAAATGTGCTTAAATGACTGTATGGAAAATAAACTTGCCTGTAAACTTTCACTCAAATTACAAAATTAAAAAAAAAAAAAAAAAGTAACATGTGTGACTTCCATGATTAAAACATTGTTAAAAACACTGAAGCTTCTACCTGGCTTCTTGAAATCTTCTCTCAGCCACCATGTCAGGAGGACCCTCAAAACTCCTCTAGGGGGAGGTCAACATGGCGAGAAACTGAGGCCTCCTATGAATTCCCACCACCAACTTGCCAGCATCAGAGTGAACCAAAGTAGAAACATCAGCCCAGTCAAATCTTCAGAGGACTGCAGCCCAGCCAACATCTAACTATGATCTTATGAGAGACCCTGAACCAGAACTGGCCAGCTACGTTGCTCTCAAATTGCCAACTCCCAGAAATAGTAGCGTTTAATTAATATTTTTTTTCCTAAGTTATTATGTTTTGGGTTAATTTATTACACAACAATAGGTCATTGATCCATATGGTGATTATTATCATCAATGGTGATAATGGTGATGCTAACTTCCATTCCCTAGGTAGAGACAATATACAGTCAGACATAGGCATCTTCCTTTAAGAAAACAGTAACTTAAAGATAACCCACAAAGCAAATCACTTGGAGCTAAAATGACATTGCTTCTTCAGATTCTGGATGCATATCTTGGTGATAACAACAGGTAAGAGTCCAGATATTTTTATTCCAGAACCTAAAGGCATAACGTATTTTCTAAGCAAGGAGATGGAAGCAAAGTTCTTAGAAAGAAGGAATCACGACAGGGCTCTTCCAGCACACCAAGATTTTTCTCTGTTGCATTTCCCACTACTCAGTGTGAAGAGAGATAAGGCCTCACTGTCAACCTGTTTTATTATAGAGCTATCTTTCCCCATCTGAAATGTAAACCTCTATTTACAGATATTGAAGTTTGTGGAACACTTTTTAGGTAATTATATGAAGTGATAAACCACTTTTATCTGATAAAACACAGTAGAGGAGATCATCATTTTTGTAAGTTGTTTCTTTTGTTAATTATTTCAGATACAATTGAACTTGAAGTAAACCTACGTTGTTCGGCTTTTTCTCCATAAGCTGAAACCAGTTATTCAGTGCACACTATTACAAAGCAAATGACAAACCATGCCAGGCAAGCAGTATAGATTCTGGCCTTCTGAAGTGACCATTATAATTTTCTGTACTCTTTTTTTCAGCAGTTTGTGAGAAAGCTTGATCCAAGTAACAGAGTACTATTTATAATGTACTCTGTTTATAAAGCACTCTCCGATTCATTTCTCACTTATTTTGCACAAAAAAATGTAGGAGAGTAACAACAATACCAACAACCATCTAGAGATACTGATGCTCATTTTACAGATAAGAAAATTAAAGATCTGAGCAGATTAGCAGCTGGTCAAAGGTCACAGAAATAGAAACCCTGAGCAAGAACTGGCCTCCAAGGCTAGTAAGTAACAAAGCCTGAGCTGAGCCTATGGTTCCCTGATTTTAGTCTGTGCCACAGGTAAGGTAAATAAAAACCAACCAGTTGTCCTTGAGCTGATTCTGATGCCTGACGACCTCCTATGTGTCAGAGTGGGACTGTTCTCCATAGAGTTTTCCATGGCTTTCTTTCTGTTCTTCAAATATGCCAAGCTCAGAGCACCTACTACCTTTGCCATGATTCCTCGTGTGGTGGTTCTCAGTGGGGTCCCACTGGCATTTTAAGTGGAACAATTTTTCATTCCAAATGACTGCCCAGGGCACTGTAGGATATATAGCATCCTGCACCCCTAACCCACTGAATGCCAGTAGCATCTCCCAAACATTGTGATAAGCAAAAATATCCCATCTGGGGACACACCCACATATACACTCCAGTCAAGAACCACTACATGGAATGCTTTGTTCTAAAATCTTTGCATGGCTGTTCCTTCTTTTGACTCTAGCTTCATCTTTTAAGACATTTGCTCAAGAGGCCTTCCTAATGTCTGATCACTCAACCTAGTGTGACCAGCTCTAAGGAGCCCATAAACTTCTCCTTCCCTGAAAGTACTGTATTTATTCACTGTTAAGTAGCTTCCCTCACCTTCCACCTTCCACTGAAGGCTCTCCAAGAGCAGGAAATTTCCTTGCCTTGCGTTCTGTTCTGTGCCAGCATCTAAAAGATTTGGCCTATGGTAGGCATTTTATGATAACTGAGTGAATCTCCTTGCATGCTGGTATGATTCCCAGTTCATGTTGTTTTTCTTTTTCAGTCTGTGTGTTATTCTTCTCTTCTCCCATTACAATTTTATGGGCATAGGTCATATAACCATGAACCTTAGTCTTCCCAGATGGAAGCGACCCCATCTTTTCGGTCTGGTGTCCAAGAGCAAATCCCCACACTTCTACACAACCCCTCATGACTTTGAGAGGAGAATTTCCCCAGCACTTTGACATAAAAGAATAAGCATGGACTTTGAAGCCAGACAAAGAGATTTAGCTTCAGTCTTGAGTTGTTCACCAGCTGTGTGATACTGCACAGGTTTCTAAGTTTCAGGTATATCTGCAGGAACAATGGGTCTTTAATGCCTACTTCTCAAGGTTATTGTAAAGATTAATCAAGACAATGTATGTAGAACACTTGGCGTACAGTAGTATTCAAGAGCTAACTCCCTTCCCTACTCCCTCCAAGGGTTTATCTTTGCACTATGAATATCCGTATCTCTTTCCAAGAGGTGAATATGTTCTGTTCTCCATCCCTTATTTGTAACCCTCTCTGTAATGGATCCATCCAGTAGGTCAACTAGGGACTGCTGTAAAGTAGGTCATGTGCAGGAGTAGCTTTATCCCGTGAGCCTTGTAGAACCTGCATGCCCAAAGCTAAAGCTTCCATAATGAAAAGCATCGACATTGCAATATACAGATGCACTTGGGGTCCTATTAAGATTCTCTCTCCTAGTAATTTCCCCTCATGAAATAATCACATATATTCTGCTAGCTACACTCGTGGAGTTTTTGTGCCCCCTCAGTTGCTGTCTGGTGCTCAGATTCTTGTTCCTGCTTCAATTCTTCTCATTCTCTAACAGTTTTATGTCACAAATATTGTGGACTCTATAAATAGGGAGAATCATTATGCTGTAGTGGTTTGAACAAGTGATTGTGACCAAGCAACCTGAACTTGAGGAAGACCTTTGTAGCTAAATGGCTACGTGATGTTGAACAAGTCTGAAAATCTCTGAGTCCCAGTTGACTCACCAGGCAGATGGGATTCGCAGCACTTAACTGACCATTTTACAAGATTGTTAGGAGGGGAAATGAGAAAATGTAAGTGAAAACTCTATGTGAACTAAAAAATATTATAAAAACTAAGTTACTGCAACAGGGCTCTGAGCACAGCACATAAGCAATAATGATCTCTGGAATAGATGAATAACAAAAACAAAACAAACAAACAAAAAAATCAGTAAATGAATGACTACATAACCACGCACCTTCCCTGCTATAAAGTCTTTGGATGGCTCCATCTGGTCTTCAGGAGAAATATAAACTCCTTAGACCCATGCCAGATCCATGCCTCTCTGCTCATCCTCATCTTCTGCAACTGTCTGACCACATCCTCCAGCCACACTATCAGCTCACTCTGATTCTTCGTGTCTCCACACGTGGGCTCATGTTTGTCCTTTGGAAAGCTCTCATGTTCCCTGTGCCTCCTAGATCCTCCCCATTGAAGTCTCTCTTGGTTTGTAGAAGTTGGCTTCTTCCCCAGTGCTCTCATACTACCCAATATGACTCTTACTGCACAACATTTCTGACTGTCTTGACATTGGTTTTCTGCTTCCCAAGTGATAGAGGAATGTTATGGATTGATCAGCTTCTAGAACATTGTATCAGATGCTGGGGAAGTATAATGTAGCTTCCATTTGTCAGGATAAATGGGGTAAGTCAAGTGAGAAGCTAAGCAAGGTCTAGAGTTTGTTTCCCTAACCATAGAAATGTGATCACACAGAATGTGGAAATTATTGAACAATATCATTAATATTACACGCAAGTAAAATCTTACTGAAGATAATTCAAAAATGGTTGCAGGAGTATATTGACAGAGAACATTCAGAAATACAAGCTGGATTCAAAAGAGGAAATGGAATGAGGGATATCATTGCTGATGTCAGATGGGTCTTGGCTTAAAGCAAAGACTACCAGAAAGATGTTTACTTATGTTTTATTGACTATGCAAAGGCATTCAATTGTGTAGATCATAACAAATTATGGGTAACATTGAGAAGAATGGGAATTCCAGAACTCATGAGGACCTGAACATAGACCAGGAGGCTGTCGTTCAAGCAGAACAAGGGAACACTGTTTAAAATCAAGAACGGAGTGCATCAGGGTTGAATCCTTTCCCCATATTTATTCAGTCCGTATGCTGAGCAAATAATCCAAGAAACTGAACTGTATGAAGAACGTGGCATCAGGATTGGAAGAGGAATCATTAATAACCTGTGATATCCTGAAAACACAACTTTGCTTGCTGAAAGTGAGGATGACTTGAAGCACTTACTATGGAGAGTGAAGAATACAGTCTGCAGTATGACTTTTCAATATAAAGAAAACAAAAATCCTCACAACTGAACCTATAAGCAGCATCACAATAAATGGAGAAAAGATTGAAGTTGTCAAAGACTTCATATTACTTGCTTCTATAATTAACACCAATGGAAGCAGCAGTCAGGACATCAGACAATGTATATAGCACTGGACAAATCAGCTGCAAAGGACCTCTTTCAAGTGCTGAGGAGCAAAGATGTCTCCTTGAGGACTAAGGTGCGCCTGACACAAGCCATGGCATTTTCAATCACCCCATATGCATGCATGTGAGAGCTGGACAATGAAGAAGGAAGACTGAAGAAGAGTCAATGCTTTTGAGTTGTGGTGCTGGTGAAGAATGCTGAGAGTACCATGGTCTGCTAAAAGAACTAAGAATTCTGCCCTGGAAGAAGTGCAGCCCGAATGCTCCTTGGAAGTGAGAATGGCCAGACTTCGTCTCACCTACTTTGGTCATGTTATCAGAAGGGACCATTTCCTGGAGAAGGATGTCATGCTTGGTAAGGAGGGGGGGTCAATAAAAGAGGGGGAGCCCCTCAGTGGGACAGATCGACACAGTGGCTGCAACCACGGCTCAAGTATAGCAAGCATCGTGGAGCTGGTGCAGGAGCCAGCAGTGGTTCGTTCTGCTGTGCATGGGGGTCACTATGAGTCGGAGATGACTCGACGGCACCTAACAACAACAACAACCTGAAAGAAGCAAATAGAACAAAGCAATGAGGCCAAGTCTTAGAGGAAGTTAAGTTATCTCCAAACTTCTCTGCTCATGTACACTTACCAGTTAAAAATGTTGAGCTTATGCCCCAATATACACTTGTTTGTAAGCAAATTAAATAATTGCATTATACACTAGGGTGTATATTTGGTCTTCATTATTTGCAGATTCCATATTTGCAAATTCACCTACTCACTAACATTAGTTTTTTAACCTGCAAATCAATACTCATGGCACTTTTGCAGTCACTAACATCTCCTTCTGCCAGATAAAAGATCGCATGGGTCAGAGCCAACTCAAGAAAAACCACCAACAAGAATTTGTAAATAAAGTCTTAGGTGCTGTTGAAATGACTCAGGCACAACAGGTGAAGAGAGAAAAGTAGTGAAACAGAATTGTTGCCTTGGGTCCCTTCACAGTCTATGGTCTTGTCAATTTCTCGAGAGTAATGACTCAGTCATTCACCTTCGTGTGTCCAGTCTCTGGAACATATGCTGCCTGCACTTTGCATACCACAAATGTTTGTTAAATAAATAAAGTAATCCATCAATCGATGGAGGTATAAAAGAGAACTCTTCCTTGAAGCTTTGTTGAAGGCACAAATAGTCCTCCTCATTTAGGAACAAGAAACAAAAAACAAAACTCACTGCCATCGAGTCAATTCTGACTCATAGTGACCCCCACTGGGTTTCCAAGGCTGTAAATATTTACAGAAGCAGGCTGCTTCATCTTTTTTCTGTGGCGTGGCTAAAGGGTTCGAACCACCAGACTTCTGGTTAGCATCCAAGTACCTTAACCACTACACCGCCAGAGCTCTTTGGAACAAGAGGTCTTATATACCTCACTTCACAGTCTTCTCCCAACACCAGAAAAGCATCTCACGTCACTCAACCAGCTATCTGATGTTCATGCCTTCATTTGCTTTAATTCCCTAGGACCCATCTACATCGTATTTGACTGTGCTAAATTCTGAAATGTTCCAGGGGAAAGGAACACTAGGGATAGGTGTATCAGACAAGGTAGGCTAACATGAATTAGCCACAACTCCAAATCATAGTGCTTTACCACGCTAAGCATTTGTTACTTGCCCATGACACATTCTCCTGCAGGTTCAGTGGTGTGTAGAGCATCGAGGGTCCTTTCATCCAAGACTGTCATACTCCATACCCCTATAGTCTCCCAATGGGCCATGCAGAGAGGTGAGAGAGTAAGGCGCCTTATACAGGAGAGTTTATGGGCCAGGCCTGGAGCTGGGCTTCCAGCCACGTTCCCTGACCAGCATTCAAGCCCAGGCTGCATCTGCCTGTGAGGGCAGCTGAGGAAAGGTGAGTTCAGCTGAGCTGATTTATCCGAGTGAGGGGTAAGAAAAGAAGCACGCTTCCTGGCCGTCCTGCCAGTCTGTCTGACACTGAGGTGAGAACCTGCCCAGCACACCTAGCCTTGGGGACCTAACACCTCAGGACACTGAACTCACTACTATGTGAGATATTCCATTCAGATGGAATTTTCAGATGTTTGGGACCTATTAGAAGGTTTTTAGTATCCACCTGGCTAACATCTAACAATCTGCGGTGGCAGAAAGCACACTCCCATTAGGATGTCTCTGCCTTGGGTTCCAACCTCAGCTCTGCATTCACCAGGTGTGTGCCTTCACATGAGTGACTTTGACTCTCAGAGCCTGAGCTGCCTCATCTGCATTGTTGTTAGCCGCCATCAACCCAGCCCTGATTCACGATGCCACCATACACAACATAACAAAATGACAGCCAGTCCTGCGTCACCTCCATGATCAGTCACAGATCAGACTGTGAGCCACAGGGCAGATTTTCTAAAGTGGACCACCAGGCCTTTCTTCCTAGTCTGTCATAGTCTGGAAGGTCTGCAGAAACCCGGTTAGCATCACAGCAGCAGGCAAGTCTTCACTGACAGTTGGGTGATGGCTGTGCGTGAGGTGTACTGGCCAGGAACCGAACCCGGCTTCTGCGTGCAAGGCAAGAACACTACTAATTAAACACCATTGACCTCCTCATCATCTACATAATGGAGGAGATAATGCCTGGCTCTGAAATTAATGAAAATATGAAAGAAGACAACTGTGAAGCCCCTGATTTATTTCCTGCTTTATAGAAAGTTCTCAATGAGCGTCAGTCCCTTCCCTTTAACATTCAGGTGTTTGCTCAGGTTTAAGCTTCTCATCCATCACAGAATGTGTTCTCCTTCCTCCAAATGACCGTTGTTCAGATTGTTCACCAACCACAGTATCCTCCGTAGTGCTCCACTCCTAACAAAATGGACCAGGTCCCTTCAACAGTGAGCAATTTGACATAGTTTATGATCTCTCTTTTTTATTTGCTGCACAGCAAATAAGTGAAGTAGATTTCATAGGCTTCAGCATACTTCTTCAGGAAGAAATTGGACCAGAAAGGTGGTGATTTGTCTGAGGTCACATAGCCAATGATGTGGAGAACTGGAACGAGAAGCCAGCCCCACCCCCAGCCCTGTCTCCTTCTCACCTGCTCCTTCCCTGCCATGACCAGGGCAGACACTACGTGCTTTCAAGTTGCAGTCACTTTCAAGCCTCAAATTGAGAAGTTGTTTTCACACAGCCTTGCCATAATTAAGTCATCAGAACAAAACATGAAAACAAAACTGTGCCTTTTTAATTAGTGTCTTGAATGTGAATGAATGGCTCATTATTCTTTCCCATTTCAAGCTGAGATCATTATTAAAGTCTGAAGAAAGAAATAATTAATAGCAAGACATGGGCATTTGAAGCAGCATGGAGAGGGTCACTCTTCCAACCTGGATTCCAGGAGCACAGGAGTGACCTGGGAGCCCAGGCCCAGTGCCAAAGAGCAGGGTGGACAGTGGGAAGCCAAAGAAGGCTCCCGACACTTGAGTGCTGGTCCACCATCAATGAAGTGAAGATCCACCCTCTGATGAATAAAGAGACGTGCTGGTAAGCTCCACCTGGGTCTCCTTGGAGGTTTCCTAGAAGGGTGGTTATTCATATAGACAGATGACAACCAATCCTTTAAAAGTCCAGTAATCTTGACTTAGGAGCATAGAAATAGAGTCATTTGTCCCATCTCTCCACTCCACAAACACTTGTGAGGACCTGCTCTAAGATGCGGTTCTTGGCTTCAAATATGATGGAGGTGGTCATGAGAAATGATTGTAGCCCCTATAGCAAGTTCATACAACAAGGCTGATTGCCTGATTTCCCAGTGTACAGGGAGGTCTTTGCAGAGGAGCGGATGTTTGAAGTGGATTTTGAAGACAGAGACTGCCAGCCAGTTTGATGGCAAGGAGGGAGAAACTTCCAGCAGGACAGCACAGCATGAACAAATGGGGGGGGCATGAAACAGCAGACATACTCACCGTCAAAGTCAGGAGAAATGGGATATGCATCTCATAAGCTAGTGTGGGTCCCAGGCCAGCAGACCCTCAGATCTATTCATCTTCCCTGACTTGCTCTGAATCGTGGAGAGGCTCTTATGTCAACTGGTTTCTAGCTGGAGTCGGGTCATGGGAGAAGAGGGGTGGAGCAGTGGGGAGATGGAAAAAGTCAGGGTATTTCACCCCTCCCCCTGGCTCTTGTGGCATCTCTGGAAGCAGCTTTGTCTCTTTCATGCCTCTAGCTCTCATTGGATGCCCATGATGGTCAGTGCTTACAAAGTGACCTTAGCCCATAAGTGCCAGTAACACTACCTCCTCCCTCTGTCCCTCTGGCTTAGGGCCCTACTGTCACTAACCTCTAGGTTGCCTCACTGCCCCTTTTCTGCCTTCTCAGCAAAGCAATCACCTCTGTAACTAATTCCCTGCACTGAAGACCCTCCATATGAAATATACAAGTGGTCTCTGTTTTCTGGTTAGATCCTGCATAAGACACCACTATAAAGACCTTGGGCTTTATTCTGAGCTTATAGGGGGCCACCAAGGGTTTATGTACATTGGAGTGACTATGAGGGTCATTTTGGAAAGCTGACTCTGGCTGGACTGTCAAGTACAGATTAGAATGGAAATCCTGGAGGCAGAGAGACCAGTGAGCAGAGTAGTAAAGGGTGCAGGTGAGCACTGTTCAGGGCTTGAACCAGAGCAGAATGGGCAGGCTGAGCCAGGAACGTAAGCAGAGACTTCCTCAGCATGTTCCTGCTAACACCCCAATTTGTGTCACCTCTGACATCCTTAACATGGTCAGAAGTCAGTTAAGTGGAATGCAAAGTTAAATGGACTAGAAATCAGAGAAACTGAGGTCAAGTGCTCACTCTCTCCCAGTATGCTATGGACTAACTGGGCGAGTGATTGTGTAGGAACTCAATGTTCAGGGAAGATACCTGCTACTACTGAGTTTAAAATCATCTGCCAAATAGTATTTTTGATATTCTCTATTTTAAGGGGAAAATAAAAGTGTTGGGAGGGGGTTAGGATTCCAAGAGGGTAAGCAAAGGACCCAAGACTTCTTACCAAGCAACGGAAGCAGGAATGCCAGCGGGCCTGTTTAACCCCAATGCCTGTAGTTTCTCCACTTTGGAAGCCTATCTGTGTGCTGCTTGTGTAATTCATGGACTCTCATAGAATCTTCTGGCTAGATGGGACTGCAAATACTGTCTGCCGTAACGGTCTTATTTTAGAGATAAGGAAGCTGGGATTGAAAATGGGAAGAGGCTTGACCTGACTGGTGTCAGGGTGCAGAAGGGGTGAGAACCTCCAAAGATAGCTTGCTTACCCTTAATATATTACAGATGAGCTTCTCAGGTAAGCTAGTGACGGGCCTGGGCCTCCAGGCCACCTGACTGGCACCCACTGCTGTTTCCATGCACAAAGCTATCTTTTTTATTTTAAAGTTGTAATGCTTTTGTCATTGTTATTTTCCCCACAATGATAAAAGGAAAGATTATTTGTTTTCAATTAAGAAAATAGATCCTATGTTACTGATTCCGCAAAGGCAATCATTCTGGGCTTTCTCCAAGAAAGAAGGAAGGAAAGTCCCCAATTTTGTTCACTCATAGAGAACCCTCATACTGAATTGGGTGTGTTTTTATAGGTAGACGGAGAACATTTTAATTTCCCTCATCAAGTCTCAATCTTCAAATCCCAAGCCCAAGACTACAAAATCAGTTTCATAGTCAAGCTTACTTTTAGGTGTACCTCTACTCATTGTTTATTCAACTTCATAATACCTTTTTACCTCTTTGGCTAACCTTTAAAGAACTACCTTCTTTATAGAGTTAAGTGAGAGTATGTCCATAAGTTAGCTGATGAAAATCAAACAGTGACTAGTTATGCCCTTCCCTCTGCCAGCTCTTAGATAGCACACATTCTTTTTTATATCCTCCTAAATATTTCATGATGTCTACTTTGGAGGACCTGCTATATAACCAAGTAAAGGTAGTGATTCTACTGAGAACCTTTTGGGAGCTCACAAGTGTGCTAGGCACAGTGGGGTTCTAAGGGATAGAGCCACAGGGTGCCAGCCCATCACCAATCGTCACTGTTCTCCACAGAAAGAAACAGAATAGCAAAACTCATCTTGTTCTACGATCAACCCAGTGATGTGCTCATTCCAATGGTGAGATTAGCTTGGGCAGGGGACTTTGCCCTCTGAGGTTCATCTGTAAAATGAAGAGATCACAATTAGAGACTCTGAGTACCTTGCACTGTGAGTCTATGATTCCACAATTTCTATGAAATATGTTTCTGCCTCCGAAGCGAAGTCCCTGAGTGATTCCACCTACAAGGACAGCACCGAAACTCAGTTAAATGCCAGGGTGTCTGATGGGCGAGAACAAAATCCATTACCCCAGAACATTCAAGGAGAATTGAAAAATTCCATCAGAAAGTAGCCAGCAACCTTGCTTGTAATTGTGAGAAGGAGACAGGCCTCGTGTGCCAGCCCAGGGAACCGGGTTGTAAACGAGGACACGTCAGCTGGATGAAATGCTTGCCAGGAGCGGGGACCCATAAATATTCCATGACACCCAATTGATTTCTCAAAATGAGTTCCATTTCTCATTTGGAAATCAAGCCGATGAGTCTTTTGGCTGCTCTTTAGCCTCCGCCATCTACTGCACTGTGTCTGTGGCGAAATTTCTTCTGCTCCAGTCAAAGAGTTGACCTCAATCTACCCTCCCTTAACACTACCAAGCCTACTGAAGTTTTCTAACATTTGACTTATAAAAGAGTCCCATAAAGTGGACCGGGACACTTGAGGAAACTGGAGCAAAGTAATAAATAATAAAAAAAAAAATTCAGTGAGGGTGACACAATGAAATCAAAACAGTTCTCAGAAAGGAATACCAGTTTCTCCCAATGCCTGTGTTTAGTTCTTTTCACATACAGTGTTTCTCAGTGAATGCAACTTACAGCATGCAGAGAAATGATATTCATCTGACACGGTGGAGTTCATCATGTCAGATGCTTGAAACTGGGAAAGATAGGCAGAGAGGTTCTGACTGCCAGGTATCTCATCCCAAGGACGAAGGGAAGCCATGGCTCAGCAAACCTGTTGTATGAGTCAGGGAATTCATGCCAGTTGCAAACAGACAAAATCTCGGTGGTTTAACACAAACAAGGCTTTTTTCTTATTTGGACCATTATCCAACGATGCATTCAACAAGTGGCATTCCAAGTAGTAGCTCAAGTATCACGGCTCCTTCAGTCTTGTGGCTCTACCAACCTCTAGACCTTCCACTGGGCCTTTACACACAGCCCCCTGTGTTTCCTAGAGCTGCCATAACAAAATGCCACACAAGAAAAAGGAGAGTCACCGATTTCCTCATAGTTGTGAAGGTCAAAAGTCCAAACCAGGGTTCCAGCCCTGTCAATTCCTTCTGTGGCTCCCTCCCCTAACTTATGGTGGCTGTTGATAATCCTTGGCATTTCTTTGCTGCTTATAGATGCACCTGCCTCCACCATCACACGCTGTCTCTCCTCTCCCTTTTCATAAGACACCCCTCAGAAGGAAGCAGGACTAGGACCCACCCTACTCCAACATGGCCTCATATGACCCAATTGGTAACAAAAGAAAAACTTATTTCCTCAAAAAAGGTCACATTCACAGGTCCAGGGGCTAGGATTTTCATGTATCTGTTGTAGGGAACAAAATTCAACCCATAAAAGCTATTAAGGGACAAAGATTGAAAAGAGATTCATGGGACATTTTATAGCCTGGTATCTGTCACTTCTTCCCTTCCTCCACTGGCCATATGATACCAGTCATATAGCCTCACCTAATATCAAGAGAGTCAAGTGTCCCTGGCTACCCACAGGAGAGACGGGGTGGTTGACCATCAGCCAGTCTTGCTACACTCAGCTTTCTCCTTAGACCTCTGCTCCTTAAAGTACAGTCCATGACTAGCAGCACAGGAATTACCTGGGAACTTTTTAGAAAAACAGAAGATCAGGCTTGTTGAACAGGACTCTACATTGTATTAAACTCCCCAGCTGATCTTGTCTTGAGAAACCTTGCACTCACACTTTCAGTCACCATACTGAACCCATCTAAACAGTAAAGAACTATAATCTATGAAGGTTTTCTATGATTACTCTCCCCAACTCAAGTGATGTGATTATAACAAAAAGGGAAATGCACCTATCATGCAAGGAAATCACTATTTATAGGCAGCTATGCTGTGTCGGGAACAAAACTGGACTCATCGCATGTATTACCTCATTTAAGAGTCACCACAATGCTCACCGACTCGACGGCACAAAACAACAACAACAATGTTCACCAGCAGAAGCAGCAGTCAAGAAATCAGATGACGTAGTGTACTGGGCAGATCTGCTGTTACACACCTCTTTAAAGTGCTGAAGAGCAAAGATGTCTCTTTGAAGACTAAGGTGTGCCTAACCCAAGCCATGGTGTTTTCAATACCCTCATATTCATGTGAGAGCTGGACAACGTGTAAGGAAGACCAAAGAAGAGTTGATGCTTTTGAGTTGGTGTTGTTGAAGAATACTGAAAGTATCATGGACTGCCAGGAGAGTTAAGAAATGTGTCCTGGAAGAAGTGCAGCCAGAATTCTCCTTGGAAGCAAGGGTGGCCAGACTGTCTCGTCTACTTTGGCCCTGTTCTCAGTAGGGACCATTCCCTGGAGAAGAATATCATGCTTGGTAAAGTGGAAGGTCAGAAAAAAAAAAAGGGGAATGAGATGGATTGACATAGTGGCTGCAATGGTGGGCTCAAGTATAGCAAGGATTGTGAGGCTGGCGCAGAACTGGGCCATGTTTTGTTCTGTTGTAAAGAGGGTTGCTATGAGTGGGAGCCAACTCGACAGCACCTAACAACGACAACAGAACAATCCTGAAAGAGGAGCTGTGGTCTCTGCTCAAGAAACAACCAAACAAAAAGACATATTTGATGAAAGAAGAAACTTACCCCAGATCACTGACCTGGCTAGTGAGAGTGAGAATGAGGTCATGTTTCTCGTCTGCTGTTTTCCTCTCTTTGCCATGTGGTAGCTAAGCTACATCTCAAGTTTGTTCTTTAGAAAGTGGCCCAGTGGATAATAACTTGCAAAGGGCTCTAGAATTGTGTGATTTGGAGAAGAAAATGGAATGCTCAAAAGAGACATAACATGCAAATTTTAAATTTCTGAATTATTCAGTGAAGGAGGGAAAAAAAAAAAGGGGAGAGAAATTTTCTTAAAGTTAGATTAAAAAGAAGAAATCTTACAGGCTGTTCCAGCCAATTTTAGCCTCGATGGGAGATGTAACGTTGCCTGTGTGTATGTGATTGGGAGTCCAGAGGGTTAGGACACCCTGACCCCCATGGATTTCCATGAGAACTGTATGGCTGTGGAGCTAGTTATAAACAAAATCTCATCCAGCAGGAACAAGAGGAAGAAAATGAAGCAGAGCCCAGTACCCCAAGGACATGAACTAGCCTTCAGTCATCCTCTGTATCACCACCATCATTTGGGCCTCTGAGCTCTGAAATGCCCTTGCCTCCTTGTTCTCTGCTCAGTTCCCTCAAAGACCTCATCAAATTCTGTCTTCTCAAGAATGTTCTCTCCACCTTACCCCCATAGGAATGTTAGCTATTAGCTTTTTGCATATGCTGCTGTAGGGGCAATGTCATAATCACCAAAGTTACAATATTTGTTTACTCCTCCAGCAGATATTTGCTCTTCACAGGGGTCAGGCTGGTCCTCGGGTGGTGGAAACAGTTTGCTACCAACTACTAACCTAAAGGTTGGCAGTTCAAACCCACTCAGTGGTACACAAAAAAAGCCTGGGGATCTGTTTTCAAAAGATCAAAGCTTTGAAAAACCCTCTGGGGTAGTTCTACCTTGTAACACATGGGGTCTTCAAGAGTTAGAATCAACCCAACAGCAGCAGGTTTGGTTTGGGTTTGGATGGGGTGAGGCTGGAGTTTGTAATGATTTCAACAAGCAAAATATGTCTCACAATGTTGATTGACTAGTCATTCTCAAAAGTAAATAATCATGAGAATCTGGGGAAAAGATTTGGCACAGTATGTCACTGTTGGACTCAGTAAGATCAAAGAGAAGCCAGCTGAAGGTATCAACAGGAAGGTTTGTAGGCCAGGAAGGAGGGGTAGGCTGGAGGGTCCCAAATATCCAAGGAGAGGGAACAACTGGCAGACAGTATATACAATCTTATGTACCTACTTGGTGACTCTGAAGAGACAGAAATGTGCAATCTTCAGTATTGCCTCCTATGTAACATAGGAAACAGTTAAAGACTTCCTGTCTTTCCTCCAATATGACATTTTTGTTCTTAGATGTTGGGAATTTATAGTGATCCTATTCCGACTCATGGTGGGTGACCTTATTGGACAGAGTAGAACTGCCCCATAGGGTTTCCAAGGTTGTAGTCTTCACGGGAGCAGATCAACAGGTATTTCTCCCCCAGAGCCACCACTGTATTTGAGCTGCTGATCATTTGGTTAGCAGCTGAGTGATTAACTGTTGACTGACTGGGGCTCCTTCTTCAATATAACAGCTAATTTAAAAAAAAAAACCCTTGAGGCTTGAAAAATACCAATTAATTTATGAGTGTCTACTTGTGCAATGGGCCTGTCATTCCAATGATATTTGCTTATTGTAGCATCCACTGATGGTCAAGTTCTGCCTCTTCTTCTCCCTGAACATCTCTTGCACCAGTCTTCTCCACTTTAGTTCTACAGCTACTGTCCTAGTTCTGCCTGGTTAATTCCCTCCTCATTTCCACTCCCATCCTCTACATACAGTCTAGGACTTCCTTCTTAAATAGCTATCTGCTCACGCAGTGGCTTTGCAAAACCTCCAAGTGAAAGGCCAACCTCCTTGGCCTACCAAACCCTTCCACCCTCAGACTCCAGACATTTCTCCAGTCTCATGTCTCAAAGGGCACCCTTTTCACTCCCAAGCCCTACTGTTATCCTGTTACACACAGTTCTCCAAGCTTCCTGCTACTGTTCTTGCTGTTCCCTCTGCCCAGACTTGTGAATCCACGTTGAACTCTCACTAAAGTTAACCTGTGCTGCCTCCTCTATGATGCCTCCTACCATAATGCCAACAGTGCAAGAACTGCCTGCCTTCTTCCTTGCACTATCAGGGTGGACATTTTCCAGCAATGTCTCTACAGTCCTGTACTACACACATTACAGCTCTGTCTCCCTATGATGACCACCTGTTTTTGTAGGGGACTGTAAAGCTCAGTCACAGAAAGCTTCTTTCCCAAAGTGGGTATGCATGGAGGTCCCACAAAATCACCTGCCCAAAGTCACACCCAGAGCATACTGGGAGCAGAGTGGGCACTTGACCCCAGCTTCTCTGACTTCATGCAGTCCATTGAGCTTTCTGATATATTAACTGCCCTTCAACAATGTAAGAAAAGTGCCTGTATCTTACTTATCTTTTTCCTGCTCAGCACCTAGCAAATGGTGCCCAGTAGGCCCTAAAGAACGGTGACAGATGAGCACAACAAGATGACTTAAATCCTGCTGCAAGCCTGTCCTCTGTGGGAAGAATTCAATGTGAGTACCTTGGGACTTTCCCAGGAGGACGAGGTGATTTATGCATTGGATGATTTATCAGGCTTCCTGGACCAGGTGTCACCTCTGCATTCAGCTCCACTGATCAAGAAAATGAATTCGATCCTGAATCTCTGTCCTCCCGATAGCAGCTTGCCAGGAGAAGTCGTTAATGCAGTAAATTATCTTCCCAGCTGTTAATATCATGTACCCGTCTTGTTTCCCTTCTTTGAGTTCAGCTAAGCATCAATTTGCTCAGTGATATTTACATGAATATCTTCATTTCGTTGGAACAATTGTCCATCTGTTTGGCTGGGGGTTGAACTACCAGGCTATGGCCAAGAGTGGAAGCATTAGCCAGACCGAAGAGCAACCTCTCCCCAGAGAGAAAGGCTGCCCCGTTTCTCATTATCCAGCCCCTGCTCACAGCTGAAATACAGCCTGGCAGACACAGAGCAGAAGATTAGAAAAGCCATCCTTTAGAAGACAGTGAGAAAATGAGGGGGCATTTGTCTTCTCTGGAATAGAGGTTCCGCCATGACAGCTGAGCGGAGAAAACAAAAAAAGCACCTTGGCCTTTTGAGCTGAGTTTCCAGGGTGCGGTCCCTCATCTATCAAATGCACGTTTTCTCATTTATACAAACACACACACACACACACACACACACACATACATGTTTATGTTCTTGTGGATCTACTATGTGCCAGACTGAGCATGAAGGATGCAAGACAATCTCTGAATTCACTTTCCTTCTATCCCATTAGGTCAATAAATATCTGAGGATGAGCACGGATCAAGAACAAGGTCATGTGCTTGGAGTCTGAGGAGTTGGTGTTTGAGTGGAAAGCTGCACGGTGATCATTACAGAACAGTCTTCTGAAAAGAAACTGTGTTTTATGCCAAGATCCTGAGACAGAATGAGCTGGGCAGGTCCAAGGTACAGAGAAGAGGTGGCAAGTGGGAGTGAAGCAGTGTCTGGAAAGACAAGGTCTAAGAAACCAGCATGACACAGCATGGCTTTGGGGTTTCATTTTAAGTGTGACGGGAAGATATTAAAGGTCTTATGAGAATTGCTGGCATGATTTGAATTACCTTTAAAAAGGACCACCTGGGTTGCCTCTTTGTGCAGCATGGACAATAAAGAAAGAGGGCTAGAGGCAGGGAGACCACTTAGAACTATTGCTTTTGTCAAGGTGAGGAATGAGGTTGGCTTCAACTGGGGTTGTTGTCATGAACACGGTGAGAAGTGATTGAATTGGGGGTATACTTTGTGATAAAGTAGACAAGTCTTCCTAATGAAACAGAATAGCTTATGTGTAAAAGAGGGAACCTGGCTAACTCCAAGGTTAGCCTGAGCAAATGTGTGGATGGCAGCCCCATTTATTAAGGAAAGAAGGGCTTAGAGTGGGGAGCAGATTTGGAGAGGAAAATCAATAGGGCTGTTAAGAATGTGTTACATTTGAGATGCCTATCAGACATCCAAGGGGAGATGTCAAGTGTGTGATTGGAGCCTAAGGAATACAGAGAGAAGACAGCCAGGTGAGGGTGTTGAAACAGGTACAGGCAGGGTGGCTTAGAAACATGGCACAGACTGAAATGCAACTCATATTGGCGAGCATCTGCCATATGTCAGACATTAGACTTTAAATCTCATTTCTCTCACACTGCAAGGGAGGTGTGCTTTCCAGAATGACGGAGGTCTCAGTGTGAACACTGCAGGCTGTCTACATTTGTACTCCAGCTCCACAAATTTGTTTGTGTGACCTTGGGCCAGTTACTTAACCTCTCTAGGTCTCTGTTTCCTTATCTTTAACCTGGAAACACTAATAGAACCTTGATGAGGAGTAAAAGAGTTAATACATGCAAAACTCAAATTACAGGAGAGTTCTGGCAAGATGGTGGACTAGGCAGAAGGACTGCACAGACCCTCCTCAACAAAGAAAAGGGAAACCAATTAACACAGACACAGAAGATAATCTTGTACCCCTGAGCCTTGAAGGGAAGGATACAAAAGTGGACTAAACCCCAACTAGCAGAATTTGCGTGAAAATACCAAAAAAAAAAGGAG
>NW_006921656.1:7893999-7955089 GCF_000298275.1 Orycteropus afer afer | reverse complement strand
GGGAACGCTGTTAGATAGATAGAGATAAATACTGATTTGGGTGAAGAGAAGGGCAATGTACCAAATGTGACTGACCAATATGGCAGCACTGAGGATGAAAAATACATAGAGAGGTACATGGGAAGTACAGACAACAAATATGAACCCTTTTACACATACAGTACTGAGTTGTCAGTGAAGGCAAACATGGGTATATGGATGGATATACCCTCTGTCAACAGGGTCACTAGGAGTTGGAATCAACTCGATGGCAAACAGCAACAACCAAGATACCAGAAAGTGGCAATGAGAATATATGAGCCATTCTGACTCAGACAGTGGTCAAAAACTTAACATAGCATGTGAAAGAACTGTGTGAACTAACATAGAGAAGAACAAATGTAGGAGTTAAAAGGAACAGGTGTGTGGCCAGCACCCGTGAAGTCTGGGAAAGAGCACTGAATATGGACTCAAGCAGGATGTGTTCCATTTGGACAGTCTGCCTTGCACTCTGCACAGACCCTTTACACATACTGTCCCACTAAATTCTCACATCAGCAATTTGAGGAAGGTGCAATTATACGTATCTTGGATACATGAGAAAACTGAAGCTTGAGTGGTTGAGACCCTTGCCCCAGGTCACACAGTTATTGCCTACAGCCAGGAATCATAGGTTGTCCTTAGTCCAAAGACCTTCTCTTCTAGCCATCATGCTGTACTAGTTCTTATATTAATTAGTAGTGAATAGTAACTTTCATTATTCATTCATTTACTCAACCAATGCTTGTTGGTCATCGACTAGTGCCAGACACTAAGCTGGGAATATATTGGTGAATAAAACAGACATAGTCCCTGCCCGCATGAATTTACAGACTAGTGGAAAAGACAGAAATTAACCAAGCAAAGAAATAACTAACTTATAAAAAATTATGTTATGCTAAAAAAATAAATAAATAAAGATGTGGTAACATAAAAATGGAAAAGGGCATTTGTTCATATTGGATGAGGAAGATCATTCTGAAAGGGAACATTTTAGATGAGTCCTGAAGTACAAAAAGGGGCCAGCCACGCAAAAAGCAGCAGGAAGAAAATTCCAGAAGGCCTGAGGAAGAGAAATGTACTTGAGAATCAGGAAGATATCAATGAGACTAGGGGCAGAAAGTGACAGGATAGTAGCACCTTTTTACCTGCGGGCTGGCAGGACCTGGAGAACAAGATATAATGAAATGCTAATATTAACATTCCCGTAATAATAATGATAATGAGTTCCATTTATATAGTCCATTATACTTCAGAATGCACTTCCCACCTACATCTCATTTATTTCTAACCCACAATCCTGGGCATGAGCCAGCAGGCACTAAGGAGTCCTTTCATGTGAGTTAACTGAAATCTGAGAGGTTTTTGAGCCACCAAAAACAGAGCTGATGGTGGAAACAGCAAGCAATGGATTTAGATCTCCAAGATCTAAGTCCAGGCTCACTGGAGTCTTTAGTTAATGAGACTGGTCTCCATTTTTAACCCTTCACTTAAGTCATTCAATGCCTCTGCAGATCCCAAACTCCTCAGTAGAGGCTGTTGTCCCTGGACCAACAAGACCTGTGTGAAGCTCCAAGTCTTCGAGTTTAGAATACTTCCTGTAAGCAGGGCTCACGTTCAATGTGACTCTACTAATCAAGAAAATAAATTAGATCCCAGAATCTTTTACTCTGGATAATAGCTCGTTCCGGGAAGTCATTAAAGCAGTAAATCAAACTCACAACTATTGACACCATGAAGGCATGTTGTTTACCTTCCTTTGATTTTGCTGAGTATCAATTAGCTCAGTGATATATACATAAATATCTCCATTTGGAGGGAAGCCTTGTCCTTCTGCTTCTGGAAAGATTTAATTAGTTCGTGTTGCTAGGGAAGAAGAAATTAATCCTTTTCAACATTAACCTTTTCAATTAATGTATGTTTTGCAATGTATTGTGTAACATGCCTTGTTATGTAAATTGGACAAACTAGAACATTTCAGGCTGGGGAAATGATGCCTGTTAAAATTGCAAACACAGAAGGATGAATAGAAACACAGAACCCAGAAAGGAAATGGGAAAAGTGCTGGTACATTGAGGGGGCTGCACTCAATATCATGAAACAAAATGTGTATAAATTGTTGAATGGAAAATTAATTTGCTTAAACTTTCACCCAAACTACAATTTAAAAAAAGGCTGCAAACACATCTCTTTCCAGCTCTTGAAAATGAATGTATACTTAACTATATGCTTACATGCATGCATTTCCTGTTTGATGATGGTTATCTTCACCCCACTTTCTTGGGGCTTCTCTGTGACATTGCACATGTCCTTCAATTTCTAGGGAATGCTCATGTCTACTCTATCCACCTGGTTAACTCCTGCTGGGCCTCCCATCTCAACATTCTCCCCTCAAGGCATAAGGCCTTCCTTGAGCCATCCAGTAGGAAACAGGATCCTCCTTCCTAAGCCTTTAGCTCCTTTGTCCTTTGTCCTTAGAGCATGCCTCCCTCATAATAGTTCTTTTATGTGTGGTTCAAGGACCATGGATTCCTTGTCTAGAGCTGTTTGCCTGGTGCCTAGCAGAATGCCTGGTACATGGAAGGCACTCGATAAGTGCATGTGGAATGAATAAACAGGTAAAATTGAAGTCATTAGGTGATTTTCATTGTTCATTGTATACAGAAGAATCACCTGGGGATCTAGAAGACTCACTTAGGGATCTTGTTAAAATGTAGATTCTGATTTCATGTATCCAGGGTGGAAAGGCAAATTCTCAGCAGGGGGTCAAACTGGGATGAGTCAGTTTGAACCCTGAACAAACTTGTTTAAGCTATATGAACTACAAAAGTAGAGAGATCGAAATGCAAAATTCTCTTCCCTCCCTTTCATCCACATCCTGAGAGCAACAGGAGCTCCTGCCCCCAGAGCATCCTCATAATCAGCCCTGCTCAGTCAGGTGAGTTCATTGAGATGCTGTATTGCTCACATCAACGTTTTCAGGGTCTCCCTGTTCAAGAAAAAGATCTCTTCAACTTCATTCCTTGGAATCTACCTCCTCTTCTCTCCCTTGTCTATGCTCAAAGTATTTTTCACTCCCCCTAGAAGCTTTCCACTCAGAAGGAAGGTTGGGCAATCTACTTCTGTAGTGATACTGCCTGAGAAACTCAAGGAGTGGTCGCTATGAGTCGAGTCCTACTCGATGGTATATAACAACAACAGAAGCTTTCCACAAGAGCTAAGCATTTCTCAAAATCTTCACCCAATCCAAGAAGGGGGACTCATCATGCTAATTATAGCCTCCACCTATCAGATGCCTACTATGTCCCAGGCACTGTTCTGGGTTCATCCACATAAACCCTTAAATTTACAATGAGCCTGAAATAGGTATCATTATCTACGTTTCATAGATGACAAATCAAAGACTCAGAGAAGTAAGTGACCTGCCCAAGGTCACATTGCAAGTCAGGCAGAATTTTAAACTCTGACCTGTCTCAAAAACTCTCCCGCTTGCCATTAGAGCACCCTGCTTCCAGGGTTCCTGCTGGACCAAAGGCCTGTGTCTTCAGTTAGAACTGTGTCACACCAATTATTCAGGACTGAAAAGGTTCAGAAGAGCTGGCCTCTAAAGATGGGACTCTACGTTATTGCCTTTGTAAGAAATCAGCCCTTGTGTTAAATTGGTTGACAAAACTTGACCATATGGAACACCCCATGAAGAGTGAGAAAATAAATACTTTTTACTTTGCTGGTCATAAAGTTGCTGTCACAACTACTCAACTCTGACACTGCAGAGAGTAAGTTGTTGTTGTTATGTGCCATCAAGTCATCTCCAACTCATAGCGACCCCTCCTTGGGTTTCCGAGGCGGTACCAGTACAGATGTAGATTTCCCAACCTTCCTTCCGAGGAGTGGCTGGTGGGTTTGAACCACCAGCCTTCTGGTTAGCAGTCAAGTACCTTAGGCACTATACCACCAGAGCTCCCAGAGAGTAAGTAGCCTTAGATAATACAGAATGAATGAGCATGGCTGTGTGCCAATAAAACTTTATTTACAAAAACAGGCAGCAGAATAGATTTGGCATATTGAGCTACAGTTTGCTGATCTTTGAAACAGAGGGAAAATTGACTTGGTATTTTCAATACTCTACATTAAGAATATCATTTAATTCTCACATTATTGCTTTAAAATAAGTATTATTTCTGCAAGTTAAACAATTGGCTCAAGGTTACACAGCTATTAACTGTCTATCTGTAGTCATGACCCCAAGTAAGTGTCTAGTTTCAAAGCTGGGTTGTCAATCCTTTTCCAGTAAACTAAGAACGTCTTCCAATTCAGGTTGCATCCAAAGATCTAGCCCTTCAGGGATCTCAACTCCTCAGTATTCCAAGTGCTTTCCCTTAGCTTCTGCAAAGCTCTCCATCCATGGTGGGAGTGGGGGCCACAATTCATGAGCTATTATACAAAGGTACCAGAGACCTGATTTCCCAAGGGAGTGAAAAATAGGGACAGCTCATGAAAGAAGGGGCCATGATAGCCTTGAAGACTGCCTGGCAAAAGGCAATGGTCAATAGTTCAAAACAGAATGATTTAAGGGAATAGGGTAACTTTATATGAGAGGGTCAGCTGTGTCGATTGGGGTTGAGACAGATCATTAGATTAGAACTGTGGCTTTCGGTCAGACTGACCTCCTTCAAATCCTGATCTTGCCATATATTAAGCAAATGGCCTTGGGAGAGTCACTTACATTGGTGGACCTCAGTTTCTTCATCTGCAGAAATGTCAATAATGTGAGTACCATTTCTAAGTTGTGAGAATTAAATAGGATAGTGAGGTAGGTACACAGCTCATGTTCTAACCCAACAAATGGAAGGAAGGGTGATAATTGTGATTGCCACTATTATTTGCTCTATTTACTGCGTTTGTAATTTTGAGCTCTCTTGAGCTTCTACAGCCATCATCTTCCATCTTAGAGAGAAGAACCATGTTCAGGGGCTAGGAGTACAAAGTCCTGTTACATAATATACTAAATCACTGAGATGTTGGTTTCAATCTGGTTGAACTTATCACCAGCCTCTGCTTAAAGGTCTAAATTCTAAGACAGTGGTGTAAAAATGAACCATATTGGAACATAAAATGATGGATGGATACCAAAATGGGAAGGTCCCTGGTGATACACTCTGTACTCAGTTGGTAACCGAGACGTTTGTGGTTTGAACCCACTCAGTGGTATCACAGAAGATGAAGCCTGGGGACCTGCTTCTGTAAAGATTACAGCTTTGAAAACCCTATGGAGCAGTTCTACTCTGTAATACATGGGGTTGCCAGGAGTCTGAACCCAACCAATGGCACAAGACAATAATATCAATATGGAGACTAAACAGGAAGAAGAAAGAGGAAATTTGATTTACTGTGGATTATGAGATTTTTTTTAGGGGTGGGTGTGGCTTTTACTGAGTTCCATTAAGGTAGCTACAATGTTACTTATGAGCTAAGAAAAACAGAACAAAGAAAAATTTCAATGAATGTCACACTGAAAAATCAATGATATCTAGCAGAAAATAATGATGAAAAATATCCCCAAGCTCTAAAAAAAATCCAGTTTTATTAAGTCAAACACGCATAGACTCGTGATTCTGCTAACTCCATTGAAGAGAGTTTCACCCAGTGCGCTTTTCTCAGTCTCTCCTGAATTTCTGTGCCTCTGCTGAGGGGTCACAGACAGGCTGCTTAGCCATGCCTCTCCCTTCTCCTTCATGTTTCCTGTTGATTTCCATCTAGCAGAGAAGCAGGGAGGTCACTGGGAGAACTGACAATCATTCTCATGAGTTATGTCTATGCCATCACACCGACTCCATTAGAACTTCAGAGACCAGTGCAAGTGGATAGTATTCAGGGCAGAAGGTCATCCACCTGCTACTCCAAATAACTAGGCCACCCATTGACCAATAAAGCAAGTAGCTCTTAAATATTCTGACTGTGCTCTTGAGTCACACAATTTCCTATTCCCACAAGAGAGGAAGAGGGAAGTATCATACATTCCTCTGAAGACCCAGACCTTTCTTATCACTGTAAGGGTGATCTAAATGGAGTTAACAGAGCTAGGTTCAAGTACAACTTCCTCATTTATTAACCATGTAACTTCAAACAAAACCCTTAATTTCTCTGTGTTTCAATCATATGAGCTGCCCTACACATCTCACCAGAATCATGTACATAAAATGGTTTTTAATCACAGTTGTTCTCTCCTGAACTGCAAACTGATGAGGTGCCAGGCCCTGTGTAGGTGTTTAGGACCCAAAATGGAAGGCAGAGACCCTGCTCTTAGGAGTTCAGTAGGAAGACAGACACCCAGACAGACAATCCAAATAGCAGTTGCTAGCATAGTGCCTAAGGCCCACCAGCCACTCCTCGGAAGGAAGCCTGGGCAATCTACTTCTGTAGTGATACTGTCTCAGAAACCCAAGGAGGGGTCACTATGAGTCGGGGCTGACTCGACGGCACATAACAACAACAACAACACGGAGTCCTCCCCTTCCATGTGGGAGACCCAGGTTCAGTTCCCAACCAACGCACCTCACGCACAGCTACCTCCTGTCCGACAAAAACCACCCCTCTGGCTAGTCCCCAGGATGAACATGAGGCTGAAAGGAAGGAAGAACACTGAAAAGAAAAGCTTACTCTCCCAGGCCAGCCAATTCTCATGTAACATGCTATCCAGACTGAATGCCAGGAAAGTGGAAATGTGATGGGATCACTAACAGTGTTTGGTTCTGTTCTGAACTGTAGACTGGACAGCACACCATCACCAGCACCCACCAGCTTCATCCTCCTGACATTACTAGGGGGTGGGAATTTTTCACATTTTGCAGATGACAATACTGAGCGCCAGAGAGATTTAAGTGTCCTGACAAATACGACATGGCAACTGGTCTCTGAAACCAATCCGGGGGACGTCTCAGCCCAGCAAAACCCACCCAAGTCTCCTATGGCTCTGATGTCAGTATTGGGGCACAGAAAAGCACTGGGGCAGCTGGCGTAGGTGGCCTATTCCAGACCCCTGAATAGTGTGAGTAACGAGTTTCATCCTCCCAATAACTACGCTTACAGCACGTGACTGGCAGCCAAGATCGGGACTGAAAATGGAGCAGCAGTACTCGAACTGTGGTCCCCAAATCACGTGGGTGCTTGTTAGAAATGCAAATTCTCAGATCCCACACAAGCGTCAGAATCTCTCAGCCTGGGGCTCAGAAACCTCTTTAACAAGATCCCTAGGTGACTCTTAAGCCCCAACATTTAAGAAGCCCTGGGCTGGAGGAAAAGTGTCTACATGGCTTGTTGCACTTTTGACCAACTATATGTGTAAGAGGTGGCTGGGAAGAGGCATGTGAAATGTCTCCTGTGGGTGATTTGTCTGCCCTGGGGATGAGGAAGGGGGAAAAGCTAATGACAGTGATCAAGCACTTACTGTGTGCTACGAAGACTAAGGTGTGCCTACCCCAAGCCATGGTATTTTCAATTGCCTCATATGTTGCCCAGCATGTGAAAGCTGGACAATGAATAAGGAAGATAAAAGAAGAGTTGATGCCTTTGAATTGTGGTGCTGGTGAAGAATACTGAAAAAAAAAAACAAAAAAAAACCATGGACTGCCAGAAGAACAAACAAATCTGTCCTGGAAGATGTGCAACCAGAATGCTCCTTGGAAGCAAGAATGGCCAGACTTCACCTCACCTACTTTGGTCGTGTTGTCAGAAGGGCCTAATCCCTGGAGAAGGATGTGATGTTTGGTAAAGTGGAAGTTCAATGAAAAAGGGGAAGGCCCTCAATGAGAGGAATTGACACAGTGGCTGCAAGGCTGGGCTCAAGCATAGCAAGGATTGTGAGGCTGGCTCAAGACTGGGCAGGATTTTGCTCATAGGGTCGCTAGGAGTCAGAGCCAACTTGATGGCACCTAACACCAACAAAGGAGCTCTGGTAGCATAGTGCCTAAGGCACTTGACTACTAACCAGAAGGCTGGTGGTTCAAATCCACCAGCCACTCCCGGGAAGGAAGGTTGGGCAATCTACTTCCGTGGTGATACCACCTCAGAAACCCAAGGAGGGGTCGCTATGAGTTGGGTCAGACTCGACGGCACATAACAACTACAATGTGCCAGGAACTGTGCCATGCACTGAGGATACCCTAGGGAGTAGAAACAGACTTGACCCTTGATGCCTTAGAACTTAAGTCTTGCATGTCTTGTCATGTGGGGATGGAAGGGGACAGGAGAGAAGTGGCATAGGTGGACAACCTCACAGTCAAAAGTCAGCCATGTTGCCTGCAGAGTGCCCTCATGTGGTCCAGGTGGGAGTTTCAGGTAGAGAGACTGAGGTCTCTCGGTGCAGCATCCCTGTGCTTAGGAGCAAGGTTTGTCACCCTTAGACCACCAGTGGTTATGGGCCCAGAGGCAGTGCTGTGATAGACCCTCGCCCTCAAAGCCCACCCCCCACAGCCTTTCCAGATCTCCTCTGCCACAGCACCTCGCCAGCTCCCTGATGTTCTGAGGAACTGTCTTAAGTTCTGCTTGCTCAGAAGCCAACCCTCAGGCGAGGATTTAGTGCAGGTGGTGTATCTGGGAGATGATCCCAGGAAGAATGGTGTTGGAGCAGGAGGTAAGATGAACATGGAGAGAAGCCAGTGAATCCTGCATTAATGAGCAGTTCACTGCAGTGGGCAACCGGGGCTCCGTTCTAGAGGGCACCCTCTGAGAGCCTGCAGGCACACCTCAGAAATGGATTCCCAAAAGCTAAGGGAGCCAAGGTCCCCATCGGCCAGCTCTTCTCCTTCATTAGTTGGGGAGTGCTCTGGGGGCTTTACTTCCTGACTCTTGGGCCTGCCCTGTGCATGGACCAAGCACACTCCAATAGCCAGAGGATCCACGAAACTGCAGGGGTGTGGTGTGTGTGTGTATGTGCACGAAATGCCTGTAGTGACCTCTGGGGCATCTGCTGAGTACAGGTGAGCACCAAGCGTTATCCTACAGCATGTTTTACTAGAACACTTCCTAGAAGCAAACCCCCAAGACGTCATGTATCTGAGGCCGGCATCTTTGTCACAACCAGGAAAACCTATCATTATCTCCTGCTCATGAACCTCAACTGGGGCAAGTCTGAGTTCTTTCTGACAGTTTCCACAACGAACCCTGTGTCTTATGAGATAACGAGTATATCTTCCAATGAGAGCTGCAATGGTAAAGCAGGTAATGACAAAAGAATGGTATTTCCATTCTCCTGCACAATCTCATTAAGGTTAAGCATAATGGGACATTTGTTAGGATTTTTGAAATACTGAGAGTTACTGGAGGATCCTAATCATGGCCTACAAAGACACGTGGACTGTCTTTGGATGCCATTATAAGGGCCTGACCCACAGGACTCAAACACTTTCACCTCTGTGACCCTGGAGCCCATCACAGTGCCCTGCAGATCAAGAACTCACTGGCAGTATGGGATTTGCTGACTGCAATAGACTTTCCAAGCTTTAAAGGGCTCTGGGTGTGCCTCATTTCACAGAAGTCTAAATTGCTTAAAAATACTTAGAGTTTCAAACAGACATGTTGAAAATTCACGCTTTCATTCACTTTTAATGAGAACTTTCTTTTTTTCAAGAATAATCTTCAGGCTGCCTTGCAAGTAATTCCACAGCCATCTGGAAGACTTGTGCTGCTACTTAGAAGTGCTAAAAGGGATATATATGGAGGCTGGCTCCAGACAGGATCAGAAAGGAAGGGAAGCGGGCTTGAGCGACACCCCCTCCCTGCCCGCCTCCTGTCCATGCCTCTTTATTCCCTAGAACCTGGGCTTTGAAACCAGGGAAGTCTCCAAACCACATAAATGCTGCAGGTATTTAAGACAGGACCCATCCCACAAATATATTTTGCTTTACCAAGGACACCTGGAGGAAAAAATACTTATCTTGTAAGAATGCCTCAATAGCCTAGTAATTCCAGGCAAGAAAGACAGTCAAGGACAAAATACTCTATCCAGAGCTCTAGAAGTGCTAAGGCATGAACCAACTGCATCTGTTTCTAGCGAGCCCTGGGCATTTGTTAGGATTTTTGAAATACTGAGAGTTACTGGAGGATCCTAATCATGGCCTACAAAGACACGTGGACTGTCTTTGGATGCCATTATAAGGGCCTGAACCACAGGACTCAAACACTTTCACCTCTGTGACCCTGGAGCCCATCACAGTGCCCTGCAGATCAAGAACTCCATTTGGTATACATGCCCTGAGTAGGTACAGGGTGCCAGGCACTGTTCTAGGCCCTGAGGACATGAGAGATGGACAATCCATGACCTTAAACAAAAGGTGATGCAAATGGTTAACATGGTCACTGCTAACTGAAAGACTGCTGGCTCATGTCTACCCAGAGCCAGAATATCAACCATTGAAAACCCTGTGAAGTATAGTTCTATTCTGAACATACACTCTGTACACACACAAAGAGTAAGAAAAGAAGATACCTTGATTCCACCACTCATCTGTCAGTTTGTTGGACTGTGGTGGTTTGCATGTTTGCTGTGGTGTTGGAAGCCATGCCACCAGTATCTCAAGTACCAGCAGGGTCACCCATGGTGGACAGCTTTCAGCAGAGCTTCTAGGCTAAGACAGACTAGGAAAACAAGCCTGGTGATCTACTTCCAAATATTAGCCAATGAAAACCCTCACGATAGACCACTGCCCAATGCAGTGCTAAAAGATGAGCCTGCTGTGTTGGCAGGCACCCCACATGGACGACCACAATGAACTCAAACACACCAACACTCATGAAGATGGTGCCGGACTGGGCAATGTTTCATTCTTGTATGTAGCGGTACCAAGAGTTGGAGCCGACTCGATGGCAACCAACAACACACCTAAATCAGTGCTGAGGTCTAAGCCCTGCTGTGGGTGTTTTACAGTCCTGCATTCATTTCATTCTTACGAGACCCCATGAGGTGGATGGGAATCAGTCCCATTGTGTAGGTGCTATAAATGAGGTAAGTAGAGATGAAGTGACTTGTCCTGTTCACACCACTAATACATGGTACAAGCAGGATTGGAACCCTGCTATCAGTTCTAGGAGCTATGTCTCTAATCATTGCCCAGAGGAAGAAGCAGAGAGAAGACCAGGCAGATAACAACAAAGAGGAAACATTTATGGAGCTTTTGCTATGTGCTCTCGTGGCGTAGTGTCTATGGCATTTGACTACTAATCAGAAGGCTGGCGGTTCAAACCCACCAGCCACTCCTTGGAAGGAAGACTGGGCAATCTACTTCCATAGAGCTACTGCCTCAGAAACCCAAGGAAGGGTCACTGTGAGTCAAATTGACTCAACAGTGGTGAGTTTGTTTGTGTGCACTATGTGCCGGTCTGGCTCCAGGCAAAGCACTCCAGAGTCTCATAGTCCTTGACTTCACACAAGGCATCCAGTACTAACATCACCCCCATTTCACTGCTCAAGAAACCAAGGCAAGAAAGAGTAAGTAACCCACCCAAGGTCACACCACTGCTGAGCTGGAACTCTTAACCACTGGGCTGCAAGGGGCAGTGGGAGCAGACAGTGGAGACAAGAGAGGTGGATAATGGAATGGAGGAAAGCCACATCAGTGTACCTTGTCTCCCCAGATAAGTGGAAGATTCATAATTGCCCCTCCTTGGTTCCTAGCATGAGGCTGAGCACATAACCTGCTGCTAAATTTAAGGGGCGACACTCTCCTCTCTGTGGAAGCCTGGCTTTGGCACCTGAGCAGCCAGGAAGATGAAACTGAGAGCAGTTTGCTCCACCAACTGCATATTCCACTGGCAGCTGGTGAACGCTTCTCCCAGCCAGGTCCTTTCATGGTCTAATCCACTGGCTGTTGTAAGACCTAGATTTATCACTTTCGTTTGTGGTCCAAAAAGATGCTGATAGCCCCATCCTTCTCTTTTATTATCTTCACACATCCTCCCACCTAATTCTCGGGAAGTGCACAATTGGGGGTCGCTTTCTGTGCCAGCCCTGTCTAAAGATAGCCGGCCACATGTCCTGAAAACAGCCCGCCCGGGCTGCAAAGTGACTTGAGGTCAGCACCATACTGTGGTACTGTAGGCCAGGGAAGAGGGACCATACTATTCACTCAATGGCAGTTGTGCTCTGAAATGGCTATTTTAAAGAAATTCCTTTCAGTTGAAACAATGACATAAATTTGATATGACAAAGTAAGTATGGTGTGCTCAGAAAACTTTGCACTTCTAGAGTTTTTTTTTTTTGTTTTCTGATGCAGATCTACAATTCATTTCTAGCAAAGAGAAGGACAAAAATGTCATTTCGTTATGAGAGCCTGACACTGTAACCCCAGAACTATTTGTTAGGGATTAACAAGAAATAGAACCTCATATTTTGGAAGGAAGGTTGGGCAATCCTACTTCCGTAGTGATACTGCCTCGGAAACCCAAGGAGGGGTTGCTATGAGTCGGGGCCGACTCGACGGCACATAACAACAACAACAACAACATTTTGTGTTGGACCCATCTCAGGGGGATTTTGCTAGAGAAAAAATAGAATAAGCAGAAGAAAACGGATACAGAGACAGACGCAGACATAAAGATACAGGTAGAGATGCTGGAGAGAGAGAGTGTGTGTGTGCACATCTGAGTGCATGGCTCTGTGTACACATTCCTAAAAGGACCTGAGGAAGCTAGCAATATGGGGAATCTACCCAGCAAGAGTAAGCCTAGACTCCACATAATAAAATTGGAATGACAGAATTAGAAGGTTGCTTTTAGCAGTAATAACTGATTCAGGCCAGAATCCTTTCACTGATATTGTTCTGGATACTATCTCTGCATAGCAATTACCCAAAACGCAGGCGCTAAAATGACCATTTTCTCTGGTTTGTGGTTTTGTAGGTCAGGAATGTGAACTGCCTTTTGTCTGGGCAGTCCTGGCCTGCAGCCACTCATGCGGTCACAGTCAGATGCAGGATGGAGTGTCAGTCATCTATAAGGCTCACCTCAGCTGGGGCTATCGTCACAGCTCACTCACATGGTGGTGGCTGATGCCCACTCCCAGCCTCCCCAGGATGGCGCTCAGGGCACATTAACTAATGAGCAAGATGTGGGGAAAACCATAACTGTTCACTGCAGATTAGTAAACTCTTCCACCCATGCTGACCTTGTTCACTCACTGCAGACGCCACCCCGGCCAGGGATTGCAAATTTGAAAAAAAAAAAAAAAAGGTGCTGTGGGACTGGGAGAGAAATAGATGCCAGCCATAGCTGGAAGCAGAATCTCTGATGTGGTGGAAACCTGTGTGATTGTTCATGACAGATTGGTAAGTAAGCACAAGTAAGCCCATGCTTACCTTGCTTATTGGGTAGTCTGCCCCAGGTGGCATTCCCAGGGTGGTCTGATGGCTTACATGGCACTGAGCTTTTCCCAAAGCCAGCATCCTAACATTACAAAGCAGAAGCCCATGAGCTTTGGTGAGGTAGCCTCAGAAGTCACACTTCTCAGAAGTGACCTTTCTCTTGTACTCAAGTGCCACAGCTATCAGATCTGCCCCCAGACTCAAAGGGAAGGAACACAGGCCCCACCTCTCAATGGGTGGAGTCTCAAAGACTATGGGACCATGTTCTATACATGGCCGCCACCCAGCTGACCTGCTTCTGTAAAAATTACAGCCTAGAAAACCTATGGGGCAGCTCTGCTGTCACATAGTGTTGTTATGAGTCCACCACCAATTCTACCGCACTGACCACCACCACCCATTCCTAGCATGGAGGAGAATTGACTGGGAAAGAGGGCATTTGCACAGCCGCAAAGTGTTTCTCCCAGATTATTTGCTGCTGTTGCTGTGGTTCTGTGCTGTCAATTCCAACCCCAATGACCTGTGTGACGTAGTGGAACAGCCCCATACGGTTTCCTGTGTTGTAACGTTTATAGGAGCAAACCACCACTTCTGTGGAGCCACTGGTGGGTTCAAACAGCTGACCTCTCAGTTAGCAGCCGAGAGCTTAGCCATTGTGTCACCAAGATAAAAGATACTTTTACAGTGACAAAATATGACAAGTACCACATTAATGAAGTGATCCAAGTTGCTATTGCCACTAAGGGGCATACCGTACCACAGGTCTTGGATGTTGTGTGCTGAGAGGACATTTGGGTTTAAACAGGAGAAAACAGTAAGACCACCCCTAACTAAGGGACATGCTACAACACATGTCCTGTCATCTTCAAAACTGTCGATGTACCTGCATACTGACAGTGTCTACCCCACTGCCCTTGATGCTTACCCTTCCAGTCTTGTATCTGGGACTCTCCAGGGCCAAGCTGGAAGCTGGGGAGGTTAATGCCCTGGATCAGCCTTCATCCAATAACAGAGGGTGTTAGGATGTACACTCCTGCTTTCCTATCTACCAGGTGGGAGAGCACTGTCCCTAAGAGTCCCTCACTGGAAATTAGGGTCTCGGTTGCCTATAATGGTAACCTGCTTGATTACACACCTACACTGGCTTCCTTCCTTTCCTTCTTCTACTTCCCCACTTTCCATACTTTTTGGACTCACCACCTGAATAGCTATGTGTGTTCAAATCCCCACCTCAGCATGTGCTTCTAGAAAAATCCAACCTAACACAGTCATTAAAACCGTAAGAGACTGAGACATCACCTAAGTTAAAGGAGAATAAGGCAATACAGCAACAGACACAATGCAGCTTGGATTGGAACCTAGGAAAAATTGCTATGAATGGATGGGGTGCATTAGCAAAATTGATAATTAGATAATAGTATTATATCAGTGTTTTCTAAATTTTAGAAAGTTTAAAAGTTTTAAAAGTTTTCTAAATTTTAAAATTAGATTGCAGTTACATAAGAATATGTCCTTGGCCATAGGAGGTGCATGCCAGCGTATTTATGGGTCATGATGTCTGCAGCTTCCTCTTAAATGGCTTAACAAATAAGACGATGAATATGAGAGGTTTAAAGAAATGTGACTAAACATTACTAATTGGTGAATATAAGTGAAGGGCATATGTGTGTTCACTGTTTTGCTCTTGCCACTTAAAAAATTATTTTTAAAATCACAAAAGATAACTAGAGTGATCAACATGGTGGCATTGAGGAAGAGAAAGACATAGAGAGGTGAATGGGAGGTACAGACAACAAAGATGAACCCTTTTGCACATACAGGCCTGCGTTGTCAGTGAAGGCAAACATGGATATATGGGTGGACAGGTAGGTGGACGGGCTGAACTATTAGGTACGTCTATGCAGGGAGTAGTGTGCCCAAGACCATAGACAGGGTTGAAAGACAATGTTTCTACAAGTGTATTTGTATGTTCTCTAAGAATTCCCAGATATATAGTAGAGCTGACAAGGGACAAGGTTGGAGTTACTTCTTGCCCACAGCCAGCTACACAGAGGGAGCAAGTAGTTGGACCTGTGGGCTCGGGACCATGGTCTCAGGGGACATCAAGCTCAATTGATATAACACACTACACAAAACATTATTCCACATCCTACTTTGGCAAATAGCGACTGGAATCTTAAAAGCTTGCAAGCGGCCATCTAGATACAACAATGGGTCTCTCCTTGTCCAGAGCAAAAAGAATGAACAAGATCAAAGATTCACAGAAACAATTAGTCCAAGCAACTGGTATACCATGTGATCCTCAGCCTATATGACTATAAGACCAGAAGAAACAGATGGTGCCCCACTACCACTGTCAACCACTTGGAGGGGGATCTATGTAGTAGATCCTGGATAGAGTGGGAGAACAATGTGGAACAGAACTCAAAATCATTTAAAAAAAAAAAATGGTTTGCTGGTCTGAGAGAGCCTGATGGAACCACTGAGACTATGGACTCTAGTTGCCCTTCAGGTCTGGAATTGAACCTACTCCTGTGGCTTCCAGCCAAACAAAAGACAGGCATATGAAATGAACATTTACATTAGGTAGATACAGTCCTTGGGGAGAACAATCATGCACAGGGAAACAGCTTGGGGCAAGGGGACAGGAGTGCATGGGAGGGAAGGACACAGGGAAGAGGTAACTATGGGGAGGAAGTGGGAGGGGAGCTGTTGCATTGTGGGAAATTGCAGTCAATGTCATGAGACCAAGCGTATATGAGCTGCTGTATGGAAAGTGAATTTGCTCTGTAAACTTTCACCCAAATCACAATTAAAAAAAAAAAAAAAAAAACACAAAAGACAACTAATGATTAAAAACATGATCAATGTAATAGAAATTAGAAGATACACATATGAATTTGGAGAGTAGCAGCAGCTGGTGATAGAGAGGAGGAGGGAGAGAGAAGGGAGGGGGATGGAGGGAGGGAGAGAAGAGGGAGAGAGGAAGGAAGGAGCAAGGGAGAGAGGGAGGAGGGAGAGAGGGAGGGGATGGAGGAAGGGAGAGAGGAGGTAGAGAGGGATAGAGGGAGTGACGGAGGAAGGGAGGGAGGGAAGGAGAGAGGAGAGGAGAATGGAGGGAGGGAGGAGGGAGAGGGGTATGGAGGGAGGGAGGAGGGAGATGGGATAGAGGGAGGGAGGGAGGAGGGAGATGGGATAGAGGGAGGGAGGAGGGAGATGGGATAGAGGGAGGGAGGGATATTAGAAGAGGTGGTACATGCTAAAGAGGAGAAATCTTTCTCAAATCTGAGATAAATGTGAAAATGTGGGCTTGTAATGTGTCACCAAGGCAAATGCCATCGTCAGCACTGGCCTGCAGGAGCCACTGGGCTGACTCCACAGGGCAGTACCTATGCCCTTAGGTAAAGGGAGAAGTCCACTGATGGGAAATGCAGGCCCCACCAGGGTTTGGCTACTGTGAAAGTATAGCCCCCTCCAGAACAAATGTATTTGATTGTGGTGTTGGTGAAGAATACTCAATGTACCATGGACTGCCAGAAGAATGAACAAATCTGTCTTGGAGGAAGTACAGCCAGAATGCTCCTTAGAAGTGAGAATGGCCAGACTTCATCCCTCATACTTTGGCCATGTTGTCAGAAGGACCAGTCCCTGGAGAGGTATCTCATGCTAGGCAAAGTAGGGGGTCAGCGAAAAAGGGGGAAGACTCTCAGCGAGACAGACTGACTCAGTGGCTACGGAGATGGGCTCAAGGTATAGCAAGGACTGCGAGGCTGGCACACGACCAGGCACTATTTCGTTCTGTTGTACACAGGGTTGATATGAGTTGAAACAGACTCATGGACACCTAACAACAACCCTGCCCGCTTAAGGGAAACCAGTCGTCATCGAGTCAACTCCAACTCATGGTGACCCCATGTCCGAGTAGAACTATGCTCCACAGGGTTTTCAGTGGCTGATGTTTTGGGAGTAGATCACCAGGCCGTTCTTCTGTGGGACCTTTGGGCGGGTTCAATCCTCCAACCCTCTGTTTAGCAGCTGAGCATATTAACTATTTGCACCATCCAAAAGCTCCTCTGAAGAGACGGGTGACTCAGCCACCTGCCTGCTGATTTTTACTGATGAGGAAACTGAGGCCAAGGGAGAGTGCGGCCCTGGATGGAGCTGCAAGCTTCATAGCAGGAGAGACCAGCACAGAGCCTCTCAACCAGCAGGGCCGGTTCCCCGGGAAAAAAGTCACTGGCATTCACTCCCAGGCTCCATTTCTCTTTCTTTCTTTAAAATCATGTTCTTCCCCTTTTACTGAACTAGAAATGCTCTGACAAGCTTGGAGATGTTGACAGACTGACAGAGAGCTGGTACGAAATGCAGCCGAAAACGTGGAAAAGGGCCTTGAGACTCTGCCTCTGTGTCCCCTCAGTGGAGCCGATCTCTTCCCACAGGGGAGTCTCAGGAATGGCTTCACGTGGACTTAACCAGTTGCTGTCAAGGTGATTCTAACTCATGGCAACCCCGTGCAGTCAGAGGAGAAGTGTGCTTCATAGGGTTGGCAATGGCTCTTTTTTTCAAAAATTTATCCCCAGGCCTTTCTTTCTGTTGAGGTGCCTCAGGATGGGCTCAAACTTCCTACCTTTCAGTTAGGAGTTCAACACGTTCACTGCTTGAATCACCCAGGACTCCTCCTATGGACTCGGTGACTATAGATGATGTACAGGCTTAGGGCAAGGCAGGCCCTGCTACAAAGGCCCATGATACTGACAGTGGAGTCAGGAGGTCAAAAGGGCCATGGACAGAAGTACATCCTTGAACCAACTTGGTGTCTTGGTTTCCTTGGGCTGGCATAAGAAAACACCACAAAGTGTTGCCCCATCTTCTTTCTGAGGAGTGGCTGGTGGGTTTGAACCGCCAGCCTTCTTGTTAGCAGTCAAAGCACAAAGTGGTTGGCTTTCAAGAACAGAAATTTATTTTGTCACAGTTAAAAATCCAAACCACCCTGTGGATTCCTTTCAAGGGCTCTGAAAGAGGAACTGTCCCACGGCTCTCTCCCAGTGTGTTAAGGTTATGTGTCAATTTGGCTGGGCCATGACTTTGAATAGATTGGCAGCTGGATATAGTTACTCCCCATGAGGAGACTGGACATCCTGGGGACCTTTCTGGCTTTCTGCTGGATTCTGGTCCTGCGTCGAGTCTTCATCTCCAGTTGCTGGATTGAACCAGTGGTCGGCCATGATGCTTGCCAACCTTGGGATTGTTGCCTTCCAGCCCGTCAGCCAGCAATCTGCCATTTTACCTGCTGATCTTGGATTTGCCATCCAACAAAACCAGCACCCTGCTATACTGCCTAACTTGGGTTCATCAGCTCCTACAGCTTCAAGAGACAGGAAAAGCCTCCAACTTGACTTTTGACCCATGAACTTGGAATGTGTCAGCCTCTACGACTGTGTAAGCCACTTCCTGAGATAAATTTCGTTCTTTCTCTCTCTTTCTCTCTCTCTCTGTATGGGTATGTGTAGACACACACACCTCTCTGGTTTTGCTTCCCTAGAGAACCCAGCCTAAGATACCTAGCATCTGGTGACTCTTGGGAATGACTGGTGTTTTCCTGGCTTAAGGATGTGTCTTCTCATGGTGTCTCTCCCCGTGTGTCTTTGCATGTCTCTTTTACAAGACACCACTCACACAGGATTAGGACCCACCCTACTCTGGTATGACCTCATAGGAGCCTAACTGATCTCATCTTTGAAAAAAGATCCTATTTCCAGACAAGGTCACATCCCCAGGAACAGGGGTTAGGACTTCATCATCATCATTTTGAAGGTCCAAGTTCAACCTATAATGCTTGGGCAAATGGAAACCAAAACCCTTGAGAGATAGAGGGCCTCTTCATTCAGAGCCATCCAATATAGAAGAGTCTGGGGAAATAAAAGTATATTGTCTAACAGGGAGCAGAGTATAAAATCTTTTAAAAAAAAAAAAGAAAAAGAAAAAAGCACGTCCAGATTTACATGGGTAGTGGTGGAGGGGGAATGATGAGGAGAAGTGCATCTTTCTACAACTGATATAGCAGAAATAAATCTACCTCGTTTTTAAAATGGTACTCAGGTAAAATGCCATTTGCTTACTTACATAAATAGAATTTTGTATGTGTAAGAAGCTCTGGTGGCAATAATTAAGCGTTGACTGCTAACCAAAAAGTTGGTGGTTCAAGCCTACCAGCCGCTCTACTGGAGAAAGATATGTCAGTCTGCTTCCCTAAAGATTCCAGCTTTGGAAGTCCTATGGGGCAGTTCTATTCCATCCTATGGGGTTACTCTGAGTTGGAATCGGTGGCAGTAGGTTTGGCATGTGTGTGTGTGCATGCGTGTGTATGCGCACACCTATCTCTTCTATGAACAAACAAGCTCTAGGTCTAGAGATTAGACGTAGAACTTCAGCAGCTGGAACCCAGTTGTCTTTCCCTCCCTACTTGGCCTCAGTGAGATGAGATGCATATTTATATTTGGAAGGCCCATCAGCAAAACCCCACAGTTTGGCTCAGATTCACACACCTGGGCGTGAAAGCAATGCTGCTTCTTATTCTTAAATCACCACTGTCAGGCACACCTAGAGAGAAAAACTGAAGCTCGAAGTGTGGACGTCTGTCCCCAGCAAATAGGCAAGCTCACTTTAAAAGCCACCCACAAACCTTTGCATTGGTCCTGGGCTGGCAGTGTTTAGGATGCATGACCATGCTTGGAGGGATAATGCCTTTTACGGAGCCATCATCAAATTGACATGGCTCCTCAGCTACGCCAACATGATTGACGTTTGCCCATCAGTGGAGTCCAGATGTGATCTGCTGGACCAGCAGTATAATCAAAACATTACCCCTCTAAGTCCCAGGACTGGTGGCAGACTTACTAAGGGGCTGTTTTTACTATTGTTATTGTTAGTATTCCCTCCAGTGGCCTCTATGACTATGGAATTAGTGCTGATTTCTCTTGAAGTGTATTGCAATTTTCCCATTTTGCTCCTCATGTCAAAATCCCAGTATCATTTTCAGCCAAAAAAATAAGGCACTGCGTTACAGTAATGGCACCAGCATCCATCCATCAGCAGGGACCGAAAAAGCATTACCTAACACCTTTCCGTGGAATTCAGGAATGTGAGAAGTTGCCCCTTTGAAAGCACATGTTTTAATCTTTGGATTGCCACCTAGGTCTGAGGAAACTTGGAAGCCTAGCATACTAGAGATGAAGGAGCTTTTGTAGAGAGTAGCCAAGCCTGACTCCCACTCATCGACAGGCCACAGTAGGGATAATAAGAATCAGCTGGAAGGAAGTTGACAATCTGGTCAATGGCTGCTCCAAATCCCACAGCCACTGGCTTTGAAGAGCCATCTGGCTAGATTCAGTTGGCTCAGAAGGCTGGCACACAGAGATAATGAATCCAAGGTCATAGGGTCAAGTTCATGTACATCTGATCCAACTAGCTTGGGGAGGGGTAGGAAGCCATGAATCCACAGCCTGTGGATCTCTTCCAGCTCCCCTGGCTTTCCTGTGCCTACAACAGTAACTGCCAAGAAGAAAGGGGGAGGGAAAGGAGGAGGAGCCGGTTCCTTCCGTTCTGAAGGCTTTGATTGAGCGCCTCCTGTTTGATCATGATGCTACCCCACCAAATAAGTGGAGTTAGCAAAAATAACAAGACTTGATCCCTGCCTTCAAGAAGCTCACACTCTGATGGAAGAGTCAACAAGGTCAACAAGAAATTCCCATAGGCGCTAGAATAAAGGAAGAAGCAGGTGCTATGGTAACAAAGATATAATATCTTAGAGGGTGTGAAGGTGGCAAGGATGAGTGGTACTTTAAAAGTCCTGGGAGTATAACCATTGTTTTCACTAAGGAGAAACAGGGTGTGAGATCTGCGTTAGAATATTTATTTCCTTGAATAAAGGAGCTCTGATGGCACAGTGGTTAAAGCATTCAGCTGCTAACCAAAATGCCAGTGGTTCTAACCTCCGAGCCACTTCATAGGAGAAAAATGAGGCAGTCTGTTTCCATGAAGATTTATAGCCTTGGAAACCCTGTGCAGCAGTTCCACTCTGCCCTCTAGGGGCGCTGTGAGTCAGAATTGACTTGACAGCAATAGGTCTGGTTTCGGGTTTTCTCCTGGAACAGTCACTGAAGGTCCCTTCACGACAAATGTCTGTTCTCCTCCACACAACTGGACCCTCTTTGGTTTCTGTAACCACTCCCGATTTCCTCACCCAGTATGGCCTAGAGATGGTGTCTTAGTTTGAACAATCTAAACCAGGGGTTAGCACACTTTGTTCTGAAAAGGGACAGATAGTAAACATATTCAGGTTTCCAAACCACAGTCTCTGTCACGACCACTCAACTCTATCATTGGAGCACAAAAGCAACCATAAACAGTACATAAATAAATCGGCTTGGTGATAGGTGATATTCAAAACCAAATTGTTTACCAAAACACAGAGTGGGCTGGATTTGGCCCATGGGCCATAATTGGTCAACTCCTGCTTAAAGCAATGGATTAAAGAGCAAGCAGATTATGGATAGTGCAAAGAACAGAGAGGAGAGATGGGACACGTGACAAGGAATGACTATGAGTTTAAGCCAACCTCAAAGTAGGTTTCTAACCCCTTGGGGAAACAGGGAAATGGTAGAGCACACACATGTCAGAATGTCCTGGCCAACAGGCATGGATGCTCACACATACATGAAGCCTAGGAGACTGAGTTCGTTTTTTGTTTCTTTGTGATTTCTTACCTTTGACGAACATACAGACGCTGACCACTGAAAGTCAGGCTGTCGTGCATAGAAATGGCACAAGGTTCCAAGGGAGATGGAGAGAGGAGAGATAGTGTCAAGTCCATCCCTTGACACCCTCAGTCCCATAACGCCTCATAGTTTAAGTTAGTTCAGCCTTACAACTAACTCTTCAGATGTGTAACTAAAAGGAGTTTTAAAAAAGAGAAGTAGTGGGGCACTGGGCAAGCTACAGTCTCCACTCCTACAGCCGAACACAAGGGCATAGGCAACGTTCATCATCTCCCTACTAAACACCCATTCCAGATCCTCCCACTCTCAGCCAGCACTTTTGCCAGCCTGGGTTACTTGCCAAGTGGGGTAACCAAACCTTAATGCTCCTTCACCCAGGAGCGTGGATCACTTTGAAAACAAAATATTTATCAGAATAAAATAGTCATGCTATCTATAAATCTCTTAGCCAGGAATAGGTGCTCAAAACTATTCATTCCCTTCCCTCAGCTTGTACCCTGCTCACATGCAAAATGAATGTGTGAGCTTACTTCCCAACAACATGGAGCCTTTTGATGCTTTGTTTAGTTTTGAAATGCTTCTTCTGCCTGATTTCACATGCTAACATGTTCTTGCCAAATCCAGCTGTTGGCTCATCAAAGAGAGTTCATTAGTGCCGATTCTTCTGCCACTTGCCTAGCAGATACCATAGGATGGCACTTGAATAAAACAGCAGCATGGTTGGCTGGTTGGTGGAGGCCAAAGCCAGGGAGAAGATCCTGCCTCCAGAAGCAATTTCCTGTCCATCACATTATCTGCTCTTCCCATCAGCTGCCCCACAGAGCACGGCTCCATGGGGGGGATGCGCTCTTCTCGCCCAGGCATTGCTGACTCTCCAGAACCCTGAGGTGCTTCCAAACAGCATATTTTCAGGCTCATTTCCCTTGCTGCTTTTGCTTCAGCAGTCTGGAAAGGAAGTCGGGAACATGGTGCCCTGTCCCTTTTTCAAAGGCTTGAAGAGATTATGCCAGCCAAGTTGATGCCAATCTCTTTGGCAGATGTGTGATGAGGGGAGGACCCTGGAGTCCCTTGGTGCTGGCAGAGTTAGCTTCTTCCAGATCCCGCTCTGAATGAGGACGTGTGCAGCCACTGGGAAGAAGGCAGCATGGCTACAAGAGTCTGCAGAAGGAGGGACAGAGGCCTTCCCTGCCACCCCACTCCTCAGCCCAACCGGGAAGCTGCAGGAGAGCCTCACAGCCCCAGCACCAGGCAGCAGGTCTGGCTGTATCTCCGAAGGGGTTCCAAAGTTCAAGAAGAGACCACTGGACAACTCATCCAGCATGAAGGCAGCTCAGCAGAGCTCAGTACAGAATCCTGGGTTGTCTCTGGCTCTACCACCTACTTCCTGGGTAACCTGGCCAACTTCCATCATCCGCGGTAGCCTCTGTATTTCATCTGTAGAAGGAGATTGATAATACACGCCCTATAGCATAGTGCCTAAGGCACTTGACTGCTAACAAGAAGGCTGGCGGTTCATACCCACCAGCCACTCCTCAGAAGGAAGATGGGGAAATCTACTTCTGTAGTGATACTGCCTCGGAAACCCAAGGAGGGGTCGCTATGAGTCAGGTCCGACTTGACAGCATATAACAACAACTTGGTAAAGAGTCAAAACTAAGATCATAGATTGTTACAGATTGAATTGGTTCCCCACAAAATGAGTGTTGGAATCCTAACCCTTATACCTGTGGATTTAAGTCCATTTGGGGAGGGGGTTCTCTTTGTTGTGGTCATGAGGCCATATCAGTGTAGGGTATGTCCTAAACAGAATTGCTTCTAAGTTATGAAAAGAGCTGGCTAGGCACAGGGGCAAGCACATACTGGCAGGGAGTGGGAGGGAAGGATGGCAGGAGAAGAACCCCAAGGAACCGAGGAACACTGGGCCTACAGAGGCTGCTTACAAGAGACAAGGACCTTTCACCAGAGCCACCAGAGAGAGAGAGGAAGGGGGAGAGAAAGAGAGAGGAAAGGAGAGAGAGAGGGCCTTTCCCCAGAGCTAATGTCCTGAACTTGGACTTCTAAACTCTTGAACTGTAAGAAAATACATTTCTGTTCTTTCAAACTACCCACTTGTGGTATTTTGTTATAGTGGCCCTCAGAAATGAAGACACAACTATTGAACTGTTTTAAAACCATGAAACCTATTATCACGAGTTGAGATGTGGCTTCAAGGGAAGAAGCCCACTCAGAAATCTGGAGTTTGACTCCTGGTTCTGTCTGACATTAGTTAGAAGACTTCAACTCTCTTTTGACTTCAACGATCATTTCAGAAAATCAAGAAACAAATTCTTCCTCAGAGATTTGTCATGGACTTTAAGTGACCAGGATTAGAGTTTCTTGAGGGAAAGATGAGTTCCTACTTATCGATGACTCCAGTGTATGGAGCTAGTTGTTGTTGTTGTTATGTGCCGTCGAGTCAACCCTGACTCATAGCGACCCCTCCTTGGGTTTCCGAGGCAGTATCACTACGGAAGTAGGATTGCCCAACCTTCCTTCCGAGGAGTGGCTGGTGGGTTTGAACCGCCAGCCTTCTGGTTAGCAGTCAAGTGCCTTAGCCACTATGCTACCAGAGCTTAGAAGATGTAAACAAAATAGAACAAACAGACGTGTTTCTTGAATGAATGAGCAACTAAATAACAGTTGTTAGCACAGTGGACCACATGCTAAAAACTTTAACAACAGTAGCGATATCAACAATAACAACACATCTCATGAAGCCAGGCACTGCTCTGAACTCTACACTTGCATTCTAACATTTAACCCACACAGCATCAGGAGGTGGTGGTTCAAACAGGAAAAGCAAGGCTTAAAGAGGTTAAGCAACTTGTCTGAGGTCATCAAAATCAACCACGGAAGTTCCAGGACTCAAAGTTATCTCTCTCTGACTCTAAGGGACCGTGCTCTTGTGCAGACAGACATCCACATACACGTACATCTGTCAGCAGAGCAGGGGCACAGAGGGTCATGCAGGCACATGGTAGCAATGGTTAACACTTACTGAGTGTTTGCATCTTTATTAACCTCGTGAGTGTGCTACTATTACGATGCCAGTTTTACAGACAGAACAGTGAGGACCAGTGAGGTCAAGTAACTTAGACAAGGATGACACCTAGCAAATGGCAGCACCAGGATCTGAACCCAGGAAATCTGACTCCAGAATAGAGGCTCTAACCTAGTAGGAAGCTGGTTCTCATCATGTTTTGCGCACATCCACAGTCACACACGGGGAAGTGCAAACACGCTTGTTAGTGCATGCACAAGCAAACACACAGACTTCTAATCACGAGAGTCTCTTCCCCATGAGGTTCCCTTCCTTCATTCTGCAGGACCCCTGCAGACATCGAAAGGACACAGAAGCCCGGTGTCACCGTCATAAGCAGAACCTTCTGGTTCTGCCTGGATCAGAGCTCCGCTGGGGATGGGACGCTGCCAAGGCAGCTCCCCCAGGGGGCAGGTACTGGGTGTGTTCCCAAAAGACAGCGTTGGGCCTCATGCCCTGATTTCCAGGGTCTGGCATCACTTGGAGCTTCTTCCAGACCCACAAGACAACAAAGGAGAGTCATCTGCAGGCCACTCGTCATTTCCTCAGGAGCCACTTGGCCTTTTGATATTGCTGGTAATGCATCAACAGTTTCTTTTGCAGGGGAAAAACATCGCACTTTTGAGGGGCCGTCAGCTCAGAGCCTTTAGTGACCTCAGTGAAGCAGAGAAGTAGCTGTATCGCACAGAGAAAGCAGGGAATCCTGGAAGTGGGGAGGAAAGAGCAGCACTACCAGCTGGGACTGCACCCCTGTGGCGTCACATATCCATAGGTTTTCCTACCCTCAGTGCACCCCCACCTAACACCTTCCACTTCCATCAACAACAATCTCACCTCTTCACAGTCCCCCATATCACACTTCTGCATAACACCTTCAACGGCTCCCACTGCCCTCAGAAAAAATCCAAACTCTTCCACATGGCTCACAAAGACCTTCCTGATCTGGCTTTCGTCAACTCCCCCACACCTCATCTCCTGCCACCTCCCACATGCTTCCCCACATCCATACTAAGCTGGCTGGGCTTGCCCACCAGGACATGCGTACCCAGCATGACAGCATCCATGTTTCTGCCTTGGCCAAGAACACCTCCCTCCCCTCCTCCACGTCACAATACCTTCTCCATACCTTCTCCATCTTCAGACCAAATGTCTTCTCCTCTCTGACTCCACCCAACCCGCACACACCATCAAAACTCAAAACCAAAACACCAAACCCACTGCTATCAAGTCTATTCCAACTCACGGCAACCCCATGCATTACTGAGTGGAACTGCTCCACAGGGTTTTCTTGGCTGTTATCTTTATGCGAGCAGATCATCCCCAGGCCTTTGCTCCATGAACTGCTGGATGGGTTCACACGGCCACCCTTGAGGCCAGGAACACGTGCTAACCATTTGGGCCCAGAGTCCCTCGTCTGTGCTCCACAGGCAGCCAGCACTGTTGTTTCTCTGAGCACATCACACTGTTTTACCATCACTGATGGGACAGGACTCTGAGATCCTTAAGGTCAAGGGCAGAACTTGTTCATGCCCTGACCCCCACTTATTGACCTCACATACAGTATATACTGAACCAATGCCTACAAATTGTCCTCATTTACTACATTGCTAAAATCCAATGAGATGGCAGGTATAGACTCTATCACCTGAAAACAGTTATGCAGGTTAAATGTGCTCAATCATAATGACCAATCAGATAAAAGAACACCTGTCCAAAGCTGATTTGAAAGACATCTCTAACATAAGACATCAAATGATTTTAAAGTGCTATTTCAATACTTATCAGTACTTCTTTTCTTACAATAGAGATTTCTTTGTTTTATCTGTGTCTACATGAGTATGGTTTTTGTTTTTATTTATATCTCAACTTTATTCCAACAGATATAAAGGCAACTTTTAAAAGAGTTAACATTTTCTGTATTTCACACCCTCCCACCTAGCCAAAGTGGTCCCCTGGGTGGCAAAATGGTTCCTAGGAACTTAAAGATTGGTGGTTCAAATCCAACCCAGTAGCATCCTGAAAGAAAGGTCTGATGATCTACTTCCACAAGATTATAGCCAAGAAAACCCAATGAAGCAGTCCACTCTGTATATGGAGTCACCATGAGTCGGAGCCGACTCAACGACAGTGAGTTTAGTTTTAGTTTTGGAACCTTGCCAAAGGGGTAAAAATACCATATTGCCTGAAATGTGGCATATTCAACAGTAACTTCTTTTGAGAGTGTTGCTCACCAGGGTCCACAGGCATGGCAGAACTATTAAAAAAAAAAACCTCACTGCTGTCGAGTCAATCCGACTCACAGCGACCCCTCCTTGGGCTTCTGATGTGATATCTCTATGGAGGTAGATTGCCCAGTCTTCCTTCCGAGGAGTGACTGGTGGGTTTGAACCAGAGGCCTTCTGGTTACCAATCAAATGCCTTAGGGACTACGCCTCCAGAGCTCCTCCAGAACTATGGCGGGGGGATAAAAGGTCATCGTAGGGCTTTGGAGATATTTGAGAAGGGTAACAACTGGCTATGAGAACCCTCTTGAAAAGGGAGTGGACGGAACAGCTTAAAGCAAGTTGCCATCGAATTGATTCCAACTCACAGCGACCCCATGTGTCTCAGAGTAGAACTGTGCTCCAGAGGGTTTCCAAGGGCTGATTTTTAGGAATAAGACTGCCAGACCTTTCTTTTGAGGTGTAGGCTCAAACTGCCAAACTGTCAGATAGTGGCTGAGTGTGAGACCTTGAACTACCAGATGCCACGCCCAGCATCCTCAGTAACTGTGCTCAATGCTCCATCAACCTATGGATTTACCATCAACCTATGGACCAATCACTCTGTTAAAACAGAGGATGGCAGCATCCCACCTCTGACACCTGCCCTGAGATGTGACCAACAGTCAAAACCTCCCCCTGGATCAGCCAACATGCAGTGTGGTAGGCAGGATGGTGAAAAAAGAACAGGCTTGGGGGTTCAGAGAAGCTCCAGATGTTCTGGTTCAAATTCGCAGGAATTATTACTGTTCTTTTGAACTTAGCTGTATTATAAAAGAACAGGTATCTTAAAGATACGTGTAGAAATGTCCGTATTGAAAAGTATGACCAACATTTAAAAAAGGCCACAGAAGTGTCGTATGAAACATTTGAGATCCATTAAAGGGTCTGGGTATCTGACCAGGAGAATAAACATTAACCATGTCTTTGCCTGCTGAGATTTTAAGCTTTAGAATACTCCTCATAAAGTTCTATTGGTGACGGAGACTGTGTCCCTTTTTAATGACCTGGACAAATTTGTTTTGAACACATTTCTCTGGTTGCCCTGTTGCAGAGCAAACGTTGTCACTGTAATTCAGTGAGGCACTCAGAGAGGGTGGAAGTGAGTCCACAGAGGTAGAAGTTTACAAGGTCTACAGGATATGGTGATTGATGGCAAGGAGTCCTGTGGGTTCAGGCAGCTGTGGGGTGCCAAGAATCACAGGAAAGAATGAAGGAGAACTGTTTTCAGGAGGAAATCATGAGTTTGATTTGTACAGGTGGAAGTGTCTGAGTAAACCGGGAGGGGACTGGGAGGAGGAGGAGGCAGCTAGCACAGCACCCTGGGCTCACCTGATTGGTAGCAGTTACTGCTCTATTCACCAGGAGCCCCGGTGGTGCAAAAGTTAAACACTCGGCTGCTAACTGAAAGACTGCCAATCTGAACCCTGTTCCATAGTAGAAAGACCTGGAGATCTACTCTCATAAAGATGACACCCTGGGAACCCCTATGGAGTTGTTCTGCTTTGTCACATAGGGTTGGTATGAGTTGGAATTGCCTCAATGGCAAATAACAGAAACAACACTCTTTCCTGCTCATCTGTCTTAGTCTGGAAGCTCTGCTGAAACATGTTCAGCATCCTAGCAACATGAAGCCTCCACTGACAGGTGGTGGCCATGCATGAGGTACACTGGCCAGGAACTGAATCCAGGTCTTTCACATAGGAGGTAAGGGTTCTACCACCGAACCACCACTATCTCAGAGGGGTGGCTTGTGTAGTAAGAGCAGTCAGGCTCCCAATCCTGCGGACCCTGTTGGCTCTGGGAACCAAACAGAACCCCAAGTACAGACTCAGTGCCCAGGACTAAGAGGCCTAAAGGACAGAAGCTCCCTCCCTTGGGCCACGGCTGGACATGGGGATGAGGCACGAGTATACTGGAGATGCCAAGTCTCTGAGCTGTGCTTCCAATTGCTTTATTTTTTAATGCAGTTGCTTGAACAGGCTCTGAGCTAGTCAGGAGCTGAGGATGTGGGACAGCTTCTTACTAGGGTGACTTCTCTTCTGCCCCAGCTCCCTATAATTTGAGGGGAACACCCTATAAGAACTGATAGCTCCCTGTCTTCCAACAGCCTACAGGTGACCATTGAGAAAAGTAGACTTGAACTTCTCTATCTAGTGGGCAGAGAGAGACACATGGCAGCCATAACACAACGACTGCCCTAACCTTGGTGGGATTATTATACAACTTGATCCTAAGAGTAAAATGAATCTATTCCTTGCCCAGGCTGTCTGCAGAGACACAGCCTCAAAGGAACAAAGCAACTGCTGTACCATCAGAGGAAGCCACGTCCTGTGAAAATGCCCAGGAAAAAAGGGCCCCTAGGTGGCACAGGAGCAGGCAGCAGTCTTGCGGGCCCTGCGATTTGGGGTGCCTTGTACAATTTCATTTTTATGCCCACCAGAACAGAGGCCCACTTCACGGCCTCTTTGCTCTTTTCTCAGAGACAATTTAGTAACATCAGGAGCTGGATCTGTCTTTTTTATGATCTTATAAATAACAATCATCCAGACTGGCCTTGGTGGTGCTCTCTCCAAATATTAAATTAGCTTCTGTGGGAGAAAGTAAATTTAAAAGGCACGCCTTATTGTTTCCATAAAAGCCAGGAACATCAGAGCAGGATCTGCTCAGCCTGAGATTGCAAAGGAATAGATGAAAAGGCAGAGAAGAAGGGCAGATCGGGCTGGAGGGGGTCAGCCCATGTGGTCATGTCCCCTACCCAAAGTTCTTCAACCAGATGGTCATAATTTTATAACCACGCTCAGATCACGGGCTCCTCATTATTTCCATCTTGGAAATGAATAGCGATGACTCCCCAAAGTCCTTTCTAAAGAGGCTTTGTGAACTCAAGACTCAACATCTGTCAGCCTGCAGCCCCATCCTGCCCCAGCCACAATGTTGAGAATAAGAGTTGATTGTTGTGGGGGCAGACCTTCCGGAAAGACTGAAAGGCCAGCTTCATCCAGTGCTCTTGCCTCTAAGTCAGACAGGCTCAGGAGCAATCCTTGTGACCCAGTGCCGGGAGATGGATGTCCTGAATGCTCCCATTCATGCAAGCATTCGATGAGCAGATACCGAGCACCAACCGCGTTGTTGACACTGTGCTGAGCATGGGAGACATGACCATGAACATGCACTCGGGGATATCACAGCTGAGTCAAAGAGAAAAGCGTGAGGGAGGCCATGACAATCCAGGATGTATGTGGGCTGTTCCACAGGAGAGTGAAGCATGCTGTTGAAGCATGCAGGAGGGGCACCCAACACACCCTCAGGTGATCAGAACAAGCTTCCCAAAGGAAGTGAGCTGAGGCCTGAAGAATGAGTGTGAGCTTCTCAGGCAAAAGGTGGTTGGAACAGGCAAAGGTGAGAGGCAGCCCTGCGTGTGCCCCCAACTGGGTCAGACTGGCCCCTGAGGGATGAAAGGGGAGTTATGAAAAATGAGAGCAAAGAGGTAAGTGAGGGTTAGACCATATGCAGGGTCTGAAAAACCAGTACCGTACTCTATGGAAAGTTCTAGAATTCCCCTGAAGACCGGCCATGTTAGCAGTCTGTCACCTCTGCCAGGAATTTCTCTGCCACTCCCCATGTTCTTTTCAAGACATTGATTTTTCCCTCCAAACATGATACCAGCGACAAGATTCCTCTCAAGTGCGCATCTCTGTCATTGGCTATTGCAAACATTAGACCAAGAAAAGTCATGTAAGACACTCAGTTGAGGTTTATAAAGAGAATGAAAGAGCAGTCATTATCAGTTGTTTGCTATCATGCATGCTGGTACCTAAACTAAGTCAATGAGTTTTGTGACTTCCCGATGGGAGCAGAAGGTGCTCTGGTGGCGTAGTGCCTAAGGCATATGACTGCTAACCAGAAGGCTGGGAGTTCAAACCCACCAGCCATTCCTTAGAAGGAAGGTTGGGCAATCAACTTCCATAGTGATATTGCCTTGAAAACCCAAGGAGGGGTCACTATGAGTCACATCCGAAAGGAAGTAGAAGTTAAACCTACTCCCTCACCCCATCAGGTTCCCTGAAAAGTGCTGCAGGATACCTGCTAGTGCAGGCAGGGAGACTAGGCCTCCAGAAAAAAGCTATAGGCCAGCATTTTCCCAAGGGGACTACTTCATATCAGAGTGCCTCAGAGTTATCCTGTCAGGGAAAATGTCCTCCAGAACCCACTCAGTAAACACCGCGCTGATGCTTTTGAAAGTGACATTTCCAGAATCATATGCGCTATTCTGATCCCACAGCTTCTCTCCTAGGCAGGTCATGAGAAAGCTAGTAAACGCAGTGATGACATTTGTATTTCATGCTCCAGGACCAAGCTGATTTTTGTGGAAGACCAAGTTGAAACTCAATTCCATAGAATCTTAATTCTAAGCTCTTGGAATTAGTTAATCCATTAATTTTTCCAGATTTATATTTAAAGATCTACATTGCATAGTTACTGACTACACACAAGCACACACACAGAATCTGGGTCACAAACCTAAGTGCTTATAAGGACAATGCCAGCTACAAAAATGAGTGAAACTGGTCCCATGAGGACTGTGATGAACTGGAGAGCAAATGGCCTCAAGAGGGTGCTGCCCTCAGATCCAGCGATATGTGGCCACGTGGGAATATGAATCCAGTATGGCAGTACTTCGACCCACTGCCAGTAACTTCGATCTAATCCTTTGTCTCATTGTCTTACGCGTTGCCCTATTCCTTCACTTCCCAAACTCACTGAGTGGCCTGCATACACTTCTACCTACTAGAGTCCACCTCAACATTCACTGAGCGTCACACAACTGAGTACAAGACTGATGTGACATTCCAAACAAGAGATGACCCCTCTCCCAGATGGGGCTCTCACACTCCTGTACGCCAAGTAGCCAAAACAAAGATCACAGAGAACGTGGCAAATATGGAAACACTGTACATTTTCAGATATTAATTCCCTCATTAAAAGAAAAATTCTATCTGTTTGGTATAAATAGAGTTTGTTATGGAATTCTGGAAACACGGTGCATCTCAACTACCTTTGGGCTCCCTTTGTTACCTTCCTCCTTTAGACTAATCATGGACCCATGTTCTTCTCACGGACTCAACGTTTCCCAGTTATTACCATCATCATTTTCACTTTTTGTGTCGACTGGTCCCTCTTGGCTACCAGCAACAACCTCTTTGCCATTTTTAGCTCCTGCAAAGCTACTAATTTGCAAAAGCCTCTCTTCCTTTCGCATTTTCCTAGCTGCTCCTTTATCCTCTTTACCTTGCCCAACTTCTTGAGCCTCCTCAACCGGGGAAGGTAGTCCAGGGCCCCTGCATCAGGACTTGGGTATCTCCCAGGGATCTGACCTCCCCACTTATAACTTACCTTCCTAGTAAAGATGCCCATCACTTTTCCATGAAGGGGAGTCCCTTTTGGTCTCCTTCCTCCCAGACGCCTTTGCAGACCTGGCATAGTTCTGATTTAACGAGGTTCATTGTTGCCCTTCATTTCAGTTTCCAGAATGGAGTGGACAGATATTTACAAGCACCATGGCTCTGCTACACTTTCCTAAGGCTTCCACTTCCACTGAAACCATATCTGAACACTGTCACAAGACAGCCTCACCTTATCCCAGACCCCTGCTTACCAAGAGCAGGCTCCATCGAGGGCCCCCCCTTGCTCCTCCACCACTCACCACTCCAAGCACCTGTGACTCTGTGTGAGGGCTTTTGGTGGCCACAGGTTGTCTTTTTCTGGCATGCAGGGCTATTCAGAAGTGCTGGGGAGTTGACACCCTTGGGAACTGAGGTTATGCAGAATGGAAGGAGGGGTGCAAACCCCCCAGCTTCCTCACTTCTTGAACAGGATGACGTGTTCTACATGACTCCCAGAGGTCCCCAGTGGGACTGAGCCTCAGCTGTGGCTGGCAGTAACCCGCTCATCAATGCACCCTGTACTGGCTTCCATTCCTTAAGGGCCTCACTTCTCCTCTCCCCTTTCAGGAACTTCCTGAGATAACTTCCCAGATAAACTACTTGCAATCCAAAGGGAACCCAACAGAGACCAATAAACTTTCCATACAGTGCTGATAACACGTCCTGCTCCACCAATCAGAGCTCATATCCAGTGTTCCTTCAAAAGATCATGTCCATTTGCAAAGTTGACCCTATAATAAATTGAATGATGTTAACCTTTCCAGGTTAACATCCCTAAGCAGCATCCCTTTGAAAAACTTCATCCTGTCTAAACGGGCTCTGCTGACTCACACCCCTCAGCATGGGTCAGTTAAGCTCTATTACCAGGGCCCCTACAATGACCATCTTATACACCTGCTCACTGGACTAAGCAGCTGACCCTCCAGTCTAGTCTCCATCACATGCTCTGCTTTGATGGCAAGGGCACGGAGCTCACTCTAAGGAGCAAGCTACTACAATGGTTCCAATTGCAACTAATTTCCACAGGGCACCAGTTGAGTGAGCTTCCAGCATTTACCAGAACAGCTGTTTCCAGAAAGCGTTGCTGGGGAATAGAATAGAAATAACACATTGGATATGCAGCTAAATTATTTATTACCTAACCTATGATAAACAAGTCAGTGGGAGAAACAGTACATAGAGAATCTAATATTCTATCCTGAATGGGTAGGCCACTTACTCACAACTCAAATTAATTCCTTCTTGACCTCATTCATTATCTGTGGCACAAACCCACCTGCAGTCCCGACCCAGAAGTTCCTCAAAGTGGAGCTGACTAGACAGATTTTGTGTCTCATTCTACAAATCACACCCACTGACATCCAATCAATTCCAACTCCTAATGACTATATAGGACATAGTAGAACTGCCCCACTGGGTTTCCAAGGCTGTAAATCTTCATGGAAGAAGATGGCTTTATCTCTTTTCCCATGGAGCAACTGGTGGGTTTGAACTGCAAACATTTTAGTTAGTATCCATATACCTTAACCATTGTGCTACCAGACTTCTGTGTGTCTCATTGCCATTTACTTATTTGTATGGGGTTTCCTCAGGACAATGCTGTAAATGGGTGTCTGTGGCCAGGACTACCAGGAGTGGTGTTTGGGAAGTTTCCCTTTTCTTGAAACTACATCTGTACCTAGCCAAGTCCCCATGTTGTGCTTGTCACCTCACTACAGAAAAGAAACCAAAACATTCCCTAGTTTTTCCACTTACACTCTCTCTTTTGCTCTTTCCTAAGACCTTGCTACATTAACTAACAACTTCAATATCCTCCCCTCCAAGCACTAAGTATCTGCAAATGGTAATGGGAATTTGGCAACAGATACAGGTGATGGCTGCAGATCACTATTAATGTAATCAATGTCACTGTAAAAAATGTCGAATTGGCAAATGTTGGGTGATATAAATTTTACCACAATAAAAAATATCTTCTCCTCCTTCTACACAGTAAATTCCCACCTTTAATTCCCTCTCTGATCACTAATACCACTCATTAACCAGATACAGTATTTCTTTAAAAGAAATCAAAACAGCACAATTTTGACTAAAATCTCTGTATTTTAAAATATAGACAGTAATTTAAAAAGAAATTAAAACATTTTTTGAACCAAAAGAACACGTCTCTGCAGACTGAATGAGGCCTACTTTAGCTAGTCTGTAGCTTCTGGTTATTACAATTTATTTGCTCAATGTCCCTGTCTTGGTTCTCTAATGCTGCTATAAGAGAAATACAATTGGATGGCTTTAACAAACAAATTTATTCCCTTATACTTTAGGAGGCTGGAAGTCTGAGCTCAGGGTGCTGGCTGTAGGGGAAGACCTTCTCTCTCTGTCTCCCTAGCTTCTAGAGGATCCCAGCACAGGGACCCAGAGTCGAAAGGATGCCCTCCACTCCTGGATCCTCTTTCTTCATGTTAGTAGGTCCCCCTTCTCTGCTCCCTTCTCCCTCCTTTTATCTCCTGTAAGATAAAAGCTGCCGTAGGTCACACCCCAGGGAAACTCCCCTTACATTGGATCAGGGCTGGGATGGGACTAAGGGTGTTGCAATCCACCCTTAATATTAATCCTCTCACACCTGATTGGCTCATCACATCAGACCACAGCATGGGCCATCATTACATATCTGCCATAGTACATCATCACATAACTTCTACACCACTGAGAATCATGGCCCCGACAAGTTGACATAAATCCTAGGGGGACACGATTCAATCCATGACAGTCCCCAACATGTCACGATGTCTCATACCTCCAGCCTCTCCACTGACTGTGCTCTTAGCCTCAAATGGCTCCTCTACCCCTTCAAACTACCTTATCCCATCTTGAAGCCTTCCCCAACACTGTATGCTCTGTGGAAATGTCCGTTCTGCCCCATCCTATTGATACACAGTGCCTCTTCTATAATACGTCACGTCTTGCAGGCATACCTTCAGCTATATACAACATATTATATAGCTTTTAGAGAAGCATTATGGTACCTTGTAACAGACAGTTCCTCAATATCAGGACCTTGTCCTGTACAACTTGGCACATCTATCTCCAGCACCAAGTATTATACTTGGAATGGGAAGCATGCCCAGTGCATCTTCGTTTCATAAATAGAAGATGGGGAGAAGGAATAAATGCATAAGATAATGTCTTCAGCATGCCACGAATTACACTTGCTCACAGCACAAACTGCAGAACCTCATCAGAGGTCTGAACATGACTTCCTCTAGAACTTGTGATGCTAAATTTGGGGAATGGCCAAAGAACAGCCACAGTGCTCTGTCGCTTGCCCAGATCTCAACAGCTCCCACATGTTATCATCATGCATGTACCTGCTTGCTTCTTCTAACCCAGTAACTGTCTGCTATGAGAGGTTTTGCCCACAGGAAACACTTGGCAACATCTGAAGACTTGTTTGGTTGTCACAAATGGGGAGTGCTAGTGGCATCTAGTGGGTAGAGGCCAGGGATGCGGCTAAACCTACGATACAAGGACAGCCTCCAACAACAGAGAATGATCCAGTCCCAAATGCCAGCAGTGCCCAGGTTGAGAAACTCTGCCCTAAGACGCGTTCACTTTTGTTGTTCGGTTAGTAGGCACCCAAAGGATGTTTAGTGAATTGAGGTGATTAATGGGTACAAGTGATTCAGAATGGAAAACAGGGCTTGGAGTCAGCAACTACTTCCCAGAAATGCTAGAATATTGTCAAGGCCAAGCTGTCAACATCCTGACCTCAGCTCACTCCCTTCAAAGCTCACCGAATCTCACCTCCTCAGAACTGCTCTGTATTATCCATGATTGGCTGGGTGACCTTTTCAGATGCATTCAACCTGAACTATACAATTGATGTTAAAGAAACACACGAGCTGTGTTTTTCCTGCAATTTTGATGAGATTAAAGCACTTTCCTCTAAAGAAGTGAGTGCTTTTCTTCCCTGGCAGCTATGGAATTTTTTTTTTTTTTTTCCACCATCTATGGAAAATATCCACCACTCGTCTGTAGTTTGTCTTACTGTGGTGGCTTGCAGGTTGCTGTGAGGCTGAAAGCTATGCCACCAGTATTTCAAATACTAGCAAGGTCAGGGGGGAAAAAACACTGAAAAAATAAACATAAAATACATACCAGCAGGGTCACCCGTGGTGGACAGGTTTCAGTGGAGCTTCCAGACTGAGACAGACTTGGAAGAAGGAAGGGGCCATCCACTTCTCAAAGAACTGGCCAGGGAAAACTTTATGAATAGCACTGATATACTGTCTGATATACTACTAGAAAACATTATGAGTAGCCCTGAAACTCTGTCTGATATACTGCCCAAAGATGAAGGCACTCAAAATACGACTGGGGAAAAGCTGCAGAGTAGAGTCAACCTTAATGATGTGGATGGAGTAATGCTTTTGGGACCTCCATTTGCTGATGGGGCACAACTCAAAATGGGAAGAAACAGTTGCAAACATCCATTAATAATCAGAATATGGAATGTATAAAGTATGAATCTAAGAAAATTGGAAGTTGTCAAAAATGAAATGGAATCCATAAAGATTGATATCCTAGGCATTAGTGAGCTGAAATGGACTGCTTTTGGCCATTTATGCTGGGAATGACAAACTGAAGAGGAATAGAGCGGTATTTATCATCACAAAGAATGTTTCAAGATCTGTCCTGAAGTACAATGCTGTCAGTGATAGAATAATATCCATATACCTACAAGGAAGACCAGCTAATACTACTATTATTCAAATTTATGTACCAACCTCCAAAGCCAAAGATGAGGAAACTGAAGATTTTTACGAACTTCTGCAGTTTGAAATTGACCAAACATGCAATCAAGATGTGTTATTACTGGTGATTGGCATGCAAAAGCTGGAAACAAAGAATCATCACCAGTAGTTGAAAAATATGGCCTTGATGATAAAAATGACACCGGAGACGAGATGGAATACACAGGAATCAGATCTACTGCATCTGTGCAAAGATGCAATGGAGAAGCTCAATATCTTCCGCCAAAACAAGGCCAGGAGCCGACTCTGGAACAGATCATCATCTGCTCATATGCAAGTTCAAGTTGAAGCTGAAGACAATTAAAACACATCCATAAGAGCCAAACTATGACCTTGATTATATCCCACCTGAATTTAGAAGCCATCCAAGGAATAGATTGGATGCATTGAACACCAATGACTGAAAACCAAATGAACTGTGGAATGACATCAAGAATATCATCCATGAAGAAAGCAAAAGGTCATTAAAAAGACAAGAAAGGAAGACCAAAATGGATGTCAGAAGAGACTCTGAAACTTGCTCTTGAATGGAGAGTAGCTAAAGCAAATGGAAGAAATGACAAGATAAAGAGCTGAACAGAAGATTTCAAAGAGCAGCTTGAGAAGACAAAGTCGATTATTATAATGAAATGTACAAAAACATGAAGCTAGAAAACCAAAAGGGAAGAACATGTTTGGCATTTCTCAAGCTGAAAGAACTGAAGAAAAAAAATCAAGCTTCAAGCTGCAATTTTGAGAGGTTCTATGGGCAAAATACTGAATGATTCAGGAAACATCAAAAGAAGATGGAAGGAATACACAGAGTCACTGTACCAAAAAGAACTGGTCAATCTTCATCCATTTCAGGTGGTGGCATATGATCACAAGAACCAATGGTACAGAAGAAAGAAGTCAAAGCTGCACTGAAGGAAATGGCAAAAAAAAGCAAGGCTTCAGGAATTGAGGGCATACCCCTTGAGATGTTTCAACAAATAGGTGCTGCACTGGAAATACTTACTTGTCTATGCCAAGAAATGTGGAAGACAGCTACCTGGCCAACTATCTGGAAGATAACTATATTTGTACCCATTTCAGAGAAAGGTGATCCTACAGAGTGTGGAAATTATCAAACAATATCATTGATATCACATGCTAGTAAAATTTTGTTGAAGATAATTCAAAAATGGTTGCAGTAATATATTGACTGAGAACTTCCAGAAATGCAAACTGGATTCAGAAGAGGGCGTGGAATGAGGAATATCATTGCTGATGTCAGATGGATCTTGGCTGAAAGCAAAGAATACCAGAAAGATGTTTACTTGTATTTTTTTTTGACTATGCAAAGGCATTCGGTTATGTGAATCATAACAAATTATGGTTAACACTGAAAAGAATAGGAATTCCAGAATACTTATGTTCATGAGGAATCTGTACACAGACCAGGAAGCTGTTGTTCAAACAGAACAAGGGTATACTGCATGGTTTAAAATCAGGAGGGAGTGTGTCAGGGTGCTATATCCTTTCACCGTACTTATTCAATCTGTAGGCTGAGCAAATAATCCAGGAAGCTGGATTATATGAAAAAGAACACAGCATTAGGATTGGTAGAAGACTCATTAACAACTTGTGATATGCAGATGACATAACCTTTCTTACTGAAAGTGAAGATGTCTTAAAGCACTTACTGATATAATTTAAAGACTACAGTCTGCAGTATGGATTACACCTCAACATCAAGAAAATGAAAATCCTCACAACCGGACCAATAAGCAGCATCACGATAAACAGAAAGAAGATTGAAGTTGTCAACAATTTCATGTAACTTGGTTCCACAACCAACACCAATGGTAGCAGCAGTAAAGAATTCAGAGGACACAGTCCACCAGGTAAATCTGCTGCAAAAAACCTCTTTCAAGTACTGAGGAGCGAAGATGTCTCTTTGAAGGCTAAGGTGCGCCTAACCCAAGCCATGGTGTTTTCAATCACTTCATATGCATGTGAAAGCTGGACAATGAATAAAAAAGACCAAAGAAGAGTTGATGCTTTTGAGCTATGAAGTTAGCAAAAAAAAATACTTTTCAGTTATGGTGTTAGCAAAAAAAATACTGAAAGTCCTGAAGGGTTTGTGAAAAGAAGGAAGGCCCTCAACGAAATGGACTGACACAGTGGCTACCATGATGAGCTTGGATACAGCAAGGATTATGAAGCTGGCTCAGGACCAGGCAGTGTTTTCTTCTGTTGTAATCAGGGTCACTATGAGCCAGAGCTGACTCAAAGGCACCTGACAACAACAATGGAAAATATCATCATGATAATAGTAACACCGTTGCTGTTAGCTGCCATCAAGTTGGCTTTGACTCACGGTGACCCCATGCACAGTGAAGGGAAACACAGTCTGGTTCTGGGCCGTCCTCACGACTGGCTGTGGATCAGACCACTGCCATGTGTAGGGTTTTTATGGCCTGATTTTCAGGAGGAAATCACTGGGCCTTTCTTCCTAGTCTGTCTCAGTCTGGAAGTTCTACTGAAAGCTGTTCAACATCCCAGCAACAAGCAAGGCTCCAGTGATAGACAGGTGGTGGTTAAGCTTGAGGTTCAAGGGCCAGGGACTGAATCCAGGTCTCTCACAAAGAAGGTGAGAGTCCTATCCCTTAACCACCATGTCCCCTTACAATAGTAACACCAGAATTTCAGTCAAAGCTTGGCAGCCTCTGTTCATCCTTCAAAGTATGAGATGCAATTTTCACAGAAATGTTCTTCTTCTGAAATGAACTTTTATTTGTCTAAGTTGACTCTTCAGCCACCACCCTCAGGGGTAATTGTTCCTCTGAACTGGCCACATCTCTCCCTTCCTAGAGAGCGTTTCCTGGGCCCATGGTTTCCAAAGCAATGCATGTCTCCTCATTTGCAATCAGTTTCCCTGCCCTCACCTGAGTTCACACAAGGGAAGACCTCCAGGTAAAATGGTTTTTTTAGTATTATTATTTTCTTGAATGCCACAGACCCAGGCTTGGCATCCTGCTCAGCCTCTGGCTTGGTCTCTCTGGATACTCTTCTGGAAACACAGACAGTCTAGACTTCTATCTGCCATTTCATCACTGGATTCATCACTGATGACTGTTCTTTGGTCCATGGCCAAGCAGCCCAGGTAATGTCTTGGAAAATACATCTTCTCTATTTCTGGCCAGAACCCTGGTGGCACAATAGTTAATCATTTGGCTGCTAACAAAAATGTTGGCAGTTCGAGTCCACCCTGTGGCTCCATGGAAGAGAAGACCTGCATCTGCTCTTGGGAAGATGATTGCTGTGATTGTTGTGTGTCACTGTTGATTCCCGCTCACAGCATCCTATCTGACAGCGCAGAACAGCCACATGGGGCTTCCAAGGCTGTAATCTTTACAGGAGCAGAATGCCAGGTCATTTCTCCCAAAGAGCAGCTGGCGGGCTCCAACCACCAGCCTTTTAATTAGCAGCTGAGCGCTTATCCATTGCACCAGCAAGGCTCTTCCTGTAAAGCTTATAGCCTAGGAAACCCTACGGGGCAGTTCTACTCTGTCACGCAGGATCACTATGAGTTGGAGATCAACTCGATGGCAGCCAACAGTATTTCCAGCCAGGACATAAGCCCTGTTCCCTTCTGCTTACCCACCCTGTGGCCCATCCAGGGTCATAATCGCCTCTAGTCCTTTGTCACAGTCCTCCCACACCACGCTTTTCTTTCCCTAACTCAGCTCACTCTCCAGTTACTTAGCAGGAAGCACCTTGACAGAGATGATCGGGGAAAAGGGCACAGCACAACTTGGTGACCACGGCTGGGCGGGAATCTGTTCTCACAGGCGGTGGGATGTGCACAGTTGCAGGGTAGTTCTCTCTCAGGCACTGTGGTGGGGACTTTGGCGCCTTCCCCAGTGGTGAGCTCTAAGGACAGCTCTTTTAGTGCAAACAATGTCTCTCCTCTCAGCCTGGACTAGGGGGCTCCAGTCATTTCTTGCCCTGGTCTCTGGTAGTCCAGTCCCATTTCTCCCTCTATCGAGCTCCTCCTGGCCCAAACACTGCTTCCAATTTTCTGTATGTTTATACAGAGCCTGTAGAAATTACTATTTGGCATTCTGACAGGTACCAAATGTCTGGTGAACTGAGAGTTAGAGGTAGCTCTGGTCTGCTTTATACATAAACTGCATTTCTATTGAGTCTGCTTCACTGTGGTGAGCCTTCCAGCTTCGGCTGCTGCCAGCGCTACTTCGGGTGAACAGAAATGTAAATTACTGCAGTGAGCCACTTACCATTGGATGGAAAAAGACCAAAATGCAAATATGAAGCCACACCATTTGGAGCTATGTATAGAGCCTGTTCCTACTGCTTTCAAGTTGATTCCAACTCACAGTGACCTTACAGGACAGAATAGAATGTCCCCCATAGTGTTTCCAAGGCTATAAATCTTTATGGAAGCAGAATGCAACATCTTTCTCCTATGGACTGGCTGGCGGATTCAAACTGCCAACCTTTCAGTTAGCAGCCAAGCACTTTAGCCACTGTGCCACCAGGGCTTCTTTTATGTTTCAGCCCATCACCTTTTCTTGGGCGAATCTGAAAATCTTGTTTCCTGAGTGTGGGATGTATCTGTGTTAGAACACAGAGCTCCCCAAATGGAGGGATTCTGTTGGCACTGCACCTGGGCTTCTGATTGGGACTCTTCTACGCACTCAGGTCCCACCTAGGACAATAACGCCACCTTCTGGGCCCCAGCCCTGACAGCCGGCCTCCACTTCTTTCCCCTGTACCCTGAGACTCCTCCCACCCTGCTCTCCAAACCCTGGATCCCATGGAAGTCTTTGCATTTCTCTGACCTTGCCATGCTCTCTTTCCTGCTGGCTTTCACCATTGCCCGTCCATCTTGGCCATGTCCCCTTGCAAGTCTGCCGTGTCCAACAGACTGACCAGGTCAAGCCCAAGACCCCGACAGTCCTTCAGAAGTCTGAGGACTGGAAACCCTGAGGTGAGGTGACAGGGTATGGCTCAGGAACCTCCTCTAGGCCTCCTTCCTACTATCCCCTCCTTCTCTCCAATGATGTTACAATCAGGGCTTTCAATTGGTTCAACCAGTTCAGTCATGGCCAGTGAACCAGAACAGACCAAAATTTGAAAAGCGTAGGTGCCTGGAGTGATAACTGGAACAGGAAAAATTACAAAGTGAAGCTCTGGAATGGGAGACTTAGAAGAGGCATCATGAGCCCCTTCAGGTGCCTGATGTGGGAGATCTGATTATTGCCAGGACTGTGGAGAGTGACACACATTCGGAACAGCTGTCGGCCACCATCTTTAACAAGGCATCATTGTTTCTGTCTCCACCAGGCAAGAGGTTTAGTTGCTATGCTACGTGCATGCTGCCCTTCCTTCCTGAGAGGGACATCCCGTTTCTAGCCAGGCGCTGACTTGTAATTTTCCCCATTCTGGTTCTGCTCCAAGGCACTCACATTTTACAAATTCTAGTCTGTTCCAGTTTCCCTTTGTCAGCCATAACAGAACCAGGAAGAACCAGTTCAAAGCCCTGATTGCAGTCCTAGGAGGACTTGCAGATGAAACCATGCCAGTTAGAACAGTAAAAGCCTTGGTGCAAACCCATCCAGTTATCGATTAGACCAAACCAGGACCCCACCAGTGTGGAGCTTCTGGGTAGCCAGAGAGCAATTTTCAAAAGAAAACCTCATTCTTTGTTTCCCTTGCTTTGTAAGGTTTTATTTTTCCCCCATGATAAAAGTAATAAATTTATCATGTGAAAACTTCCAAAAAGGATAATGGAATTACACATGACTTCTATTCTATTCTTTTCCCTAGGGAGAACAGTGGTTCTCACTCCTCACTATTTACTGGAGTTATCACTATTGCATGGATGCACCATGATTCATTCAACCACCCTCCTGTATCTCCTGATAACTGGGGTCCTTCCCATAATCACCCAAGAAGCTTTCACTTAATGTCACTTACATATAATAGTTGCCATAAGAAAATATCATTTCATGGGTCATTAATGAGCTTAGCAGTCTTATTAAAAGAGTAAATATTCCGAGTTATTTTTAAGTGGGGTTGAAGCAAAAGCAATTTGCTATGATTCTTCATTTCATGTGAACTAATATTTATCTAGTACCTTTCTGGGCCTGATGTCAGGAGCTCTGGTGGTGCAGTGTTTAAGGCATTTGGCTGCTAACCAAAAGGTCAGCAGTTCAAACCCACCAGCCACTCCACAGGAAAGATGTGGCAGTTTGCTTCCATAAAGATTTACACCCTTGAAAACCCTATGGGGCAGTTCTACTTTGCCTTATTGAGTTGCTATGAGTCGGAATTGACTCAAGGGAAGTTGGTTTGGTTTTTGGTTTGGGCCTGATGCCCTACTTAATTCACACAGGGACCCTATGAGGTAGAAATTAATGTCCCTTACAAATGGAGAAGTGGGTGCAGCAAGGTTAACTTACTTTGCTAATGTCATATTGTTAGACTATGACATAGTGCTAGAATAGGAAAGCATGGGTGTGATATCAGGTCCATGGTCTTTCCACTGTAACAGGAGGCCTCAGAGAAAACAATATGCAAACTTAGTAACTGTAGTTTAGAACAGAGCCTGGAATCAAGTTATTGGGGTCAGAGGCTTTCTCCACCACAAGCAAGCTCTGTGAGCTTTCCTCTGTGTCTCTGTGTCTTCAGCTGTAAAATAGGAATAATGACAGTGATGACCCCTGCAGAGTGCTGTAACAATGAGATCATGCATGAAAGAACTAAGAACAGTGCCTGTGACAAACAGGCAACATTCAGTAGGTTTTCCCACTGTCATGACCATAGCCTTCAGCTACCAAGCAAACTAGCTGCATGTGTTTCGGGGAGGAATGCTTCCCATTAAAGTGTATAAGGTCATTGATGTGCCTTCCAGGGCTCGCACATGTGTACTTATGACCGTGGATGTGAGCATCTGGCTTTCCCATTTGAAATTTTCATCTTACATTGATACCATGTGTGTTTTTCCTGTAGCTGGTTTAAGATATTTTAGCAATGAGAATATTCATTTCTTTCTCTTTATGCATAACTAAGATTTCACACATGCTTTCCCCTCACCAACCCTCATAATTTGTAGCATTCCTGCCATCCCTTTTCTCTAACCAGTAGCCACCAATTGTTACAAGCTTTCCCTCATCCCATCCTCTACCCTGCCCCTGGTTAAGTCAAACGTGTCTCCTCTGTGCTCCCACAGTCCTCAGACCTTATTGTTAGATCAACAGTTTCCCACTTTATTGTGTCAATAATTACATCACATCTCTCCTTCCGTTAGATAGTAAGCTAAATGCATTCTAATGCCGATGAGTTCCATGATCCAGTCTCCAACCGAGACACATCCTCATCACTCCAGATGAGTGCTTATTTCAACCTACTTGATATAACCCCAAGGCCTGTGGAGTTACTGGAATGCCCTCTACACATGCGGGGAACTCATAACCATTCCCCATAAGCCTGGCTTTCCTCTAGTGTTCCCTGTCTCAGTAAATGATATTTATCCTAGTTTGAGCATCCTCGTAACAGATCCCAAGAGAGGAATTCAAGTGTAAATACTTTATTTGGGTGATTCAGAGACTAGCAGAAGGGGAGTGGGGAAAGGATATAGGCAGAAAAGGTATTGTAATAGTGGGTGACTGGAGTTGAATTGCATGGAAAAGAGTGTGAAGCACATACTTAGGGTCAAGGAAGCTTGAATACTGACACATCAACTCCAAAAAGTCCTTGGTCCAAGACTGCTCCTGGTGTTATTTCCCAAGACTTTCAGCCTGCCACTGTCATAGGTAATACAGCCTCCTACAACCCAGAAGTCCTCAGGTATAGAGATGCACATAGTACAGGTGGGAGTTGCCAGTAGTACACTGAAATAGCCAGGTCCAGGGACGTGAGTGGAGTATAATTTATCCAGAACATCGGGGAGACATTCCTCACATTCCCTCTACCCTCAGTAATTGTGTCACTTTCATCTCTTAAATATCTCATACGTATGAACCTTTCTCCCCATTCCCACTACCATCATTTGCATGGACTCTGGCCCATTCACTCCCTTACCCACTAGAGGCTTACACATGGAACTTGTGTTCCTATGTTACATAGGAGGAGTGGAATTTCCCATCCTCCTAACATTAAATGACTTAGCCACATGACTTGTGCATAAAACATATCAGGAGTGACAATTCACTTTGAAGAATAAGTTTAAAGAGCCATGCTATGGTCAGCTATGGCTCTTTTCCCTCTTCTATGAGACCGGCATGTCCCACACAGGCTCTGTAAGTTCACACTGGACTCCAGAATGAAGAGGACGTGGAAAAAAGCCAACACTTACCCAATGTTTAGTTAAAAATGAAAAAGAAAAACCTCACTGCCATTGAGTTGATTCTGACTCAAAGCAACACCCACTGGGTTTCCGAGGCAGTAAATCTTTGTGGAAGTTGATTGCCCCATCTTCCTTCTGCAGAACAGCTGGTGGGTTTGAACCACCAATCTTCTGGTTAACAGTCAAATGCCTTAGGCACTGCACCACCAGAGCTTCTTAATATGTAGTATAAGCAAGAAATAACTTTTTGCTGCAGTAAGCTACAGAGAATTTGGGGTTGATAGGAACCTAGTAACCGCTGACTGCTATACCTCTCAACAGGTCCCTCTCCCATCCACTCTGTCCACTTACTCTGCCACAGCATCAAGGGTGATGCTTTACAAAGATAAACCCGATCCTGTCACTCTCCTTCTTAAAAGCATCAAGTGGTTCCCAGAACCACTATTCTTAGAATGAACATCAAAGTCTTGATCCTGGCTTTCAAGACTCAGCCTTCCTCTCTTGTCTCCTTTCTTCTCTGCATTCTAGTCACTGTGCCCCTTTTTCATTCCTGGAAGGTGTCATCCTCCCTTCTAGCCAGAGCCTTGGACATGCTATTTCTTTTCCCTGGAATTCTCTTCTCTTCCTTCTCTCTTTGTGTATTTAATCCTGTTCATCCTTAGACTCAGCTCAGAGGGATTTGTGTCTATTCAACAGGTAAGGTACCTACTGAGTGCCCAGTAATACTCAATACTCTTCTCTCCTCTGAAGATGCAGTGGTAAACATTTCCTCAGGGAAGACTAATCTTGACCCATGTGGCACCTTGCACTGTCCTTCCATGGACCTCACTGCACAGGGAATCACATATTTACACACATGTTCATTTGAATGAGATCTATCTCCTCCATAGACTAGAAGCTTCATGAAAATGGGGATCGAATTTGCATCATTCCCCACTTCTTTTAGTACAGAACTGGCTCATGGTATATTTCACTTAAAATTTCAAATGAAACAGAGCTACAGTGTGTCAGGCACACCTCATAGAACCCAAGAGCTGGGTACTATTATGATCCCCATTTTGTGGAAGAGGCACACAGAAGTTAAAGAATTTGCCAAAGTCATCCAGCTAATTCATGATGGAGCTGATATTCAAATCCAGAGAGCCTGGTTGCAAAGACCATGCATCCTAAACCAGTATATGAACGAATGGCTGAATGAATGAATCTCCTTGGAGCACAAAAAATACACCCTAATTATTTTTACATCCCGTATAGGCCAGCACAGGACTCAGCTCTTAATAAGTACTTAATGAGCACTTACTGAATGAATCAATCAATCCATGGATAAACAAATGACGGAGCTGCCCCAAATGGTCTGCCATGTCAGTGAGCAGTAACATGGCAAGTCCCTTCCCTTGGGGACTCAACACATACACTTCCTGTGCAGGAGTAGCCACTTGAGTCTGATTGTCAACTACAGGGACCCTCTCTGTGGCACATATCCAAAGTTCTTCTTTAACCCTGGAACCACTCTCCATTCTTAGAGACCACCTCTGAAGACTCTGTCTTCACAGGGGGAGGTGGGGATGACAGTGCTGTCTGCAAGCTACTCTTACTCAGCTAATCAGCAGAGAAAAGGAACACAACTGCCATTAGTCTCTAGGAACTCCAATCAGCCACCATTTGCAGGGAGGGAGGCCTGGCTTTGCAAGAAGATGCTGAGCTGCACGGGTCTACAGATTAGGACCCTGGAGAAGCTTTTAGCATTCTGGTTTCCACCAGGAAGAAGTTAGGGAAGAGCTACTTAGGCAGCACATATGTCCCCAAAGAAGTCACAGCAGGTCTTGTACTAAGCTAATTGGGAATGAACACCACCCTCATACCTTGAGTCTGGTTGGACATGCCAGTGGTCTGCACATTGCTTGCTTCCTGGAAAGGTGTTACAGAATTGTTGGCAAATGAAAACGTACTTGGAGCTTTTCTAGATTCACGTAGAACATTTCTTTTAATAGATGTTCCAGAGCGTATTTCTGCCAGACACCGTGTGGGCTAAATAAATGGTCATGACACTTCACAGCCCTCAGGGGCTCACATCACAGGGGGATATGAACAAGTCCACTGGCAATTTTGAGCAGAAAGTGCTATGGAAGATTATCAGAAGAGGAAACATCTCTCAGACTGAGAGCTTCCTGGAGACTGTGACATTGGAGTTGAACTTGGTGATGCCTGTTGCCATCAAGTTGATTCTGACTTGTAGTGACCCTACAGGAAATACAGAGGAAAACTGCATAGGGTTTCCAAGGCTGTAAATCTTTGTAGAAGTGGACTGTCACATCTTTCTCCTACAGAGCACCTGGTGGGTTCAGCCGATACATAGGACAGAACACTGCTCCACAGGCAAGCGGAGGCTATAAATCTTTACAGAAGCTGACTGCCGCATCTTTCTCCCATGGAGCAGCCAGTCAAGTCAACCACTAGCTTTTGGTTAGCCAAACCAAAAATCAAACCCACTGACATCGAGTCAATTCTGACTCATAGTGACCTTACAGGACAGACTAGAACTGCCCCATAGGATTTCCAAGACAGTAAATCTTTATGGACGCAGACTGCCTCATCTTTCTTCCATGGAGCAGCTGGTGGGTTCCAACCACCGACTTTTGGTGGCAGCCTAATGCTTTAATCACTATACCACCAGGGCTCCTTCTTCCTACATGGAAGGCCTTTGTGAAACAGAGTGTCAAGTACCAGAAGGTGGGGAATACAGCTGAGATTGACTGCGCTGTAGGAAAGGAAGTGAGAGAGGTAACAGGGTGGACCATCCATGGCTGCTGTGGCCATATTGAGGACTCCGACTTGTGTTCCGAGAGTTGGGGACCGCTGCAGGTGTGGGAGCAAGGGAATGACAGGAGCTGACTTACATGGTAATTGTGGAAGCTGTGTTTAGAACAGATAGAAGGGGCAAACCCAGAAGAAGAGGCAATCGTGGCTTTTCGGAGGTAGGGGTGGGAGTGGTCAGATTCTGGATACATTTTGAAAGTAGAGCTGACAGGACTGATTATGTGGTATAGGAGGAAGAGCAGAGGCAAGAATGCCTGTAAGGTTCTGGCCTGCCCCACAGGCTGTTATGAGAATAACGCAATGCAACACACTGCTGTTGAGTCAGATCTGACTCATAGCAACCCCTCTTTGGGTTTCCGAGGCACTATCACTATGGAAGTAGACTGCCCAACCTTCCTTCTGAGGAAGTGGCTGGAATAAGAGAACAAAAACCAAGCCTACTGCCATTGAGTCAGTTGTGACTCATGATGACCCTATAGGACAGAATAGAACTGCAACACAGGGTTTCCAAGGCTGCAAATCTTTACAGAAGCAAACTGCCTCGTTTTCCTCCCATGGTACAGCTGATGGGTTCGAACCGCTGACCTTTTGGTTAATTGCCAAATATTTTAACCACCATGCCACCAGAGCTCCTTGAGGATGAGGGAAGGCTGGACAAATTTATTAAGAGGTGACTCATGAACTCACCAAAGCCACAGCCACTCAGGAGACAGTCAGCGAGGATACCCACATTCCTTCATGCCTCCTACATTTCTGGGAACCACTGCATTATACAAGTTAATTTTCTTAATGCTTATGAGTCATCTAGAAGATTATGCTTATTATATTTTGCTTAAAAGATCAGTAAAGTATGTAACCGTTATAGAAAGAGTTCCATCTGAAATCTTTAAAACACAATAGTTAGTGCTTAAAGGATAAGTCCTCAGATACGTTTAAAAAAAATGGCCTTGCGATTCTAGGAAATAGCATGTTATTTTAACAGCATATAATCATCCATATTCACAAGGTGAATGATACCTTCACATCCATTATGTCCTTTGATGCTAATAAAAGCCCTATGAGATAATTAATGATACCCAAACTTAACAGCTATGAAACTCTGTAAGCCCAGAGATATTAAGTGATGAGTTTAAAGTCACAATGGAACAAGAACCAAAGCAAGAACCATGAAAAGACTTCTCCTGCCTCAGCTTCTCTTCATGGACACATCCCCTCCAACAGCCCATGCACACAGGAAAGCTGCCCACACTGGGAAGATCAAGACCTAGACCTGAAATCCAGTTGTGTCACTAAGACCTGTGTGACCTTTTATAATCTAAGTAGGGGACGGCCAAACATTTTGATTTACATGCCAACTCCGACCATTTTATAGAGTGATTCCTGTGCCCAAGAACTACAGACCGACCAGACAGACTCAATTGGAAAGAGATGGGAGTTTGATTAGCAATGTCTGCCATGAACACAGAGTAGAACATGGAGGTATGCATGCCTCCTATTTATTATCATCATTGGTTTATTGTTATTGTAGTTAATTGTGATCAAGTCAGCTGTGATCACGGTGACCTTATGTATCATAGACAGAAACACTGTCAATCATGTTTCAACTTCATACCCCATCTCATCTTGCAGCACCGTATCTGACGATGTCCTTGTGATCCATAGGATTTTCATATAGGCTGATTATTGGAAGTAGATTGCCAGGTCTTTCTTCCTTGTCTATCTTGATCTGAAAGCTCCAATGACACCTGTCCATCCTGGGTGACCCTGCTGGTATTTGTCTATCAGTGGCATAGCTTCTGGCATCACTACAACCCACAAGGCACCACAGCATAACAAACTTGACAGACAGAAGGTCGATCATTGGGTTAGACGACCTATAAATTCCCTTCTAAATTGCATGTCAAATGATTACCTCTAAACAGACATGTTTGGATACATGAGTAAGGGAGGAGTGGAAATTCATGAGCAGATCAGTCTTATTAATCTGCTTCCTGTAATAACATACTTCTCCACCTGAGGCCTTTCATAGCATTACATTTTCAAATATTTATACTTCACGTTTTTAGCAAATCCTTGCTCTGAGAAGCTCAATGTCATAAACTTTACTTACACTTTTGTTTATTTTCCAATTGCCAGTTGTAAAAATTTTATCTTAATCTGAAACCATAGCCAACAGGTCTTTCTTCCTATTTCTAGAAGGTGTGCTACCATTAACAGTGAAGGTAGCTTTACTGCCTAATCAGTTGCTCTATAAGTCCTAATCTGTTGAATATATGACATTTTTACAGAGAAATAGAGCTATGGCCTAAAAGTAGTAAACACAGCGTACAGTGGGAGAAATGCTGTGATTCCTACATGTAACCAGGACAAGAAGTATCTGCACACTGTGTAACTGCTCTCACTGTTGGGACAGTGGCTCCTACAGCTTAGTTGGGTTGTCTCCCTTTGGATGGAAGCTATAATATACATTATGGGTGCATCTGTGTGGGAAGCTCATTGTGACCATCTAAAGAGGCAAAGGCCTAATCACTGTGCCGTTGACACTGGCTTCTTCCAGAAATCCTCCAAACAGCTGATACATACCCTCTAAAAAAACCCAAACCTATTGTCATCAAGTTGAGTCTGACTCATAGCAACCCGGTAGGAAAAAGGAGAACTGTCCCATAAGGTTTCCAAGGCTGTAATCTTTACAGAAGCAGACTGTTTCATCTTTCTCCTGTGGAGTGACTGGTGAGTTCAAACCACCAACCTTTCAGTTAGCAGCCAAGAGCTTAACCTGAACAAAACACAGCTGTGAAACCATCTTACAGAAAACAGACAAAAAAAAAAGAGCTCCATTATTTGACTGAAAAATAATATGTCAAGATATATTCCACCCCCTACCTCATGTAACACAACGTTGAAGTGAAAGAAGCCAGTCACAAAAGACCATGTATTCCATGGCACCATTCATTTGAAGGTTCAAAATCAGAAATCCATAGACACAAAAAGTAAATTAGTGGTGTCAAGGGGCTTGGGGGTGGCTGGGTAATAGGGAATAACTATAAATAGGTACAAGATTTCCTTTGGGGGTGACAAAAATGTTCTAAAATGAAATCATAGTAACGGCACAATTCTGTGAATATACTGAAAACCATTGACCAATATACTTTAAAAGATGAAAGTTTATATTATGTGGATTAGATCTCAATAAAGACATTATTTAAAAATCAAACAAACAGAGGACAAAGTCCATTATCATATAAGTGACTCTGGGCTAGACAGCAAGATCAGTGACACAGAGCACCTAGATCAGAAACAGACCCTCATACACCCAAGATTTAAGATGCGATAAAGGAAGTATAACAAACAAATAGGGGTGGAATAGATTATTCAAGACACAAGGTGGGGAAAAAAAATGGCTTTTGTTTAAAAAATGCATCAAATTTAGATCCTCGCCAACATCCAGCTAGACAAATCCCGTTTGGATTAATAATTTATATGTTTAGAGAAACTAGCTCCCAACATCAGGGTATTTATTGCCCCGAAGAAGAGGAAAGGCTTTCTCAGCATAAAAGCAATCACAAATTGGAACATTGAAGGATGCACTGTCTCAAAATATAAATAAACATCTATCGAATGGAAATGCCTACAAAATTTAAAGGACAGCAATACCACTGAACAAAATGTACCTGATGAACTCTTCACACCGGTGTTTAAAATTTTTACTTAAAGAGGTCATTAAAAATGGATGATTCCCTAATTGGAAAATGAATAAATGATATTAAAAGAAGAAAACCAAATAGCTAGTAAGTGTTCAATTTCATAAATAATAACAAAAAATAGGGGTATTTTCCCACCTTCTTGCCTGGAAAATATTTACAATCAGTGCCGACAAGGGGAGCTGTGGTAAGTTACAAATTCTGGCAGAAGCACCAATCTGAACGGGAGCAAGTAGGCAACAGTTAACACGTTCCCAAGGCTTAACAGCCAGGAGAAGATGGACTGAGAGCTGTAAAATAAGTTATTCTCTGATAAATGTGCTTCTAGGACTCAATCTAAGGAAAAACTGAGATATGAAAAAGGTAGTGACACACGTAGGTATCATTCCATCTGTCACTCGTTCATTCAACAAATGTTTACAGGGCATCTACTATGTGTGCTGGCAGTGCAGTGGTTAAATCACTGATGGCACAGGTTTGTTTTTTTTGATTTTGTGGGTTTCTTTTATATATATATATATATATCGCACCTAGCTCTACTCTAGGTAATAAGAATTACGGTAGAGAGCAAAACAGGCAAACATTCCCAACTTTATGTCAGTTGCATTCTAGACAGACTATAAACAAAATAAGCCATTACAATGCATGCTATATTAGGTGGTGATTAGCTGTGCCTGCTGAGAGGATTCCCTTCCGTCTGTTTTGTCCTCTGGGGGCCACCGCTGCAGTGTGCAGCAGTCCTTTTTGGGCTCACACTCTCATCTCTCATGTTTATTCATCTAATAACCAGGCCCAAGTGTCTGTCCTTTTCTGTCAGCTGGTGGTGGATGTGGGTGTGTTGCCTGTTGTCGAGTTGCTTCTGACTCATAAAGACTCTACAGGATGGAGGGGAACCGTTCTATAGGGTGTCTTAGGCTGTAATCTGTATGGGAGCAGCTGGTGGCAGGGGATTTGAAAAGTCTGGTTTTTGCAGCATACGGTCCCTCTTGTAAGTGACCACACATCTTTCGGGGAAGGACTGGGGCATCTACTACTATATCTGCTTGCTGCTATTTTACACGTTCCTTCTGCAAAGGGGCTCAACTGCTCCTCTAACAATGGACTCTGGATCTGAAAAGTGGTGGCCAGTACCAGCTTTTCACTGTGATGGCCTTCTCTTCACCAGCTCTTTATTTTTTCCAATTACAAGTCAAGTGACACTCCAGCAGGCTATCCGTACATCTCTATGCCCTTTGGGAGATGCCCTGTTTGCCCCTCTGGCCTTGCTGTCCTCTTATATAAGTATGTTCTCCAGACTCTGACAGTGCTGCACTGACACTTGGCTCCTGCTAATCCAGAACCTATCACACCTAGTGCCAAGGCATCATCTCTGAATGTCAGCACTGGCCTATCAGTGACACTGAGCTTTGCAAAGATGCCATACTCCTCAACAGGGTATCCCTTATTGTCTAAGTGAACAGTGTGTCCTATGCACCCTCCTAGGGAGCAGTCATGTAGCATGTCCTCTGGTATGACGCAATAATTCCGTTCTATTTTTCCCACCTCTCCAAACCTTCTGAGCACCCCCTCATTTCTCTAAAATTGTCTGGCACCTCCACCTCACTGAGCTGTGACTGTTTCCAAGTCTCAGGGACTTACCCCAAGAAATGATTAAGATTGGCTCTAAGGTGCCTTGGCTAGGACGTTAAATCTTGAGTTATAGGACAGTGCCTTCATGTCCATAATTTTACCCTCTCCAGCCATGTACTTCAAATCCTCTAGTCTTAACACCCTCAAAAGCCACTCTCACACCTACTACTCCAGTCCTAGTACAGGCATATTAGCCAGTTCCTGCAATTCTTTCAGTGACTAAGATATTTCCTCCAAGAGCAAGCATTGTATTCCCTATTTAGCGAATGTTCAATAAATATTCATTAAATGACTAACTACTATATATATATATTGATTCATTTATATAGCAATACCTATGTTGAGGTCAGACTCTATTGGTCTGGAGACAACAGGAGAAAGTGAGGGCAGACCTTGAGGAGGACAAGCATGTCATAGCCCAAATCACCTGCCTCAGATAAGGTCTCTACATAAGTGTCTACATGAAGCTTCTTTCCTCTACCAAGGGGAAGGGAGTTCCTTCTGCCAACCTGGAAAGTTCACAGAAATCTGAGGATTTAAGATCCTGACATCCTCCACTCAAATGCCCATCTCGGGTCTCAGGATCACATTATTTCCTTCTCAAGACCCTGAATTGGACCTTAGAGACTTGTGGGGGCTGTGCATACAGTCTCCTTTGCAGCTCTGCCACCTTTACAATGAAGCCCTGGGCTTGATTTTCTGTAGTCTTCTTGCTACCGCAGGAGTGAGGATCTCTGACTCAGCTCTGGAGGCATTCCCACTTAGGTTGTACCATGAGTTCAGAGCTGATTTGAGCCTGTCATGTTACTTTGTAAAGGCTACCAGCTAATAGAATCCAGCTGCCTTCTCCGTTCTTATCATCATCCTTGTTGCCCATTCACCAAGCAAAAACAATCCCAACCTACTGCCAACTAGTTGATTCCTGCTCATCATGACACTATAGTACAGAGCAGAGCTGCCCTACAGGGTTTCCAAGGCTGTAATCTTTAGGGAAGTAGGCTGACTCATCTTTCTCCCACGGAGCAGCTGGTCGATTCAAACCACTGACCTTTTGGTTAGCAGCACAATGCTTTAATCACAGCGCCATCAGAGCACCTTATTCAGGCACCTAAGCTACTGCATAATCATAATACAGGGCTCCCCCTTCAGCCTGCCTACCCTCATTCCAGGTGAAAGTTGCAGTTGTTTGATGCTACAGCATGCCAGATAGCAACACTGTACTTAAATTACCAATCAAGTTCTTATTATCATCTGATTTGGTGAGTGTTCCTATTCCAGAACCCCACCCAGAGGATCTGGTTTATATGGGGTATTTCCAGTGTCCTCGAAACAGAAAGGAGGTCTGGTGGTGCAGCGGTTAAAGCATCCAGCTGCTAACCAAACGATTGATGCTTCAAACGCTCCAGCTGTTCTCTGGGAGAAAGATGAGTCAGTCTACTTCCATAAAGATTTACAACCTTGGGAAACCCTATGAGGCAATCTACTCTGTCCCACAGGGTTGCTAGCAGTTGGAATAGACTGGCTGGCAATGAATTTGGTAATATATACATACATACATTTCACCACAATAAAGATCAGAAAAGTAAAAAATTTTAAAGCAGAGTCTGAAATCAGAACTGTATGCAGATGGATTACTGGGGAGGGGTGACCTTGACCAAGTGTGAGACACTGGGGAGAGTATATTCATTTGCCTACTTAAAGGATCAGAGCTGGTTTCCCCGTCTGAGGGGGAAAGAAGCTGACTTTAGGCACGCTCAGTGTTGTATGCCAGCACCACAACCAGGAAGTGGCACAGCCGCATTCAGACACAGGCTTCTCTGCCCAGCCTTTCAAGACTGCAGCATGCTGCTGCATCGGTCCTGACATGGGTCCAGAACTGGTGGACCCGAACGCTGATGCTCCAGGACGTGCATGTGTGTGGCTGCCTGATCAGCACCTTCCCTGGAAACTTCTCTGGGTTACTGTCAGGTAACAACAGCATATATGAAAGTGCATGGTCAGTGCTGACAGGCCACCAAACAGAAAGGGCTTTGCTGTGCTTATTACTGGTGTTAGTTTTGTACTACTTGTTGTTTGTATTGTGTCTTTATCATCTTAATTTACAATCCTAACAAGCTGAAGAACCAGCAAGGCAAGTAGAGAGACCCCACGTAGTGTTTTCTTCCTTCCCTACTTGGTATTGTAAATTAAATGTGTGAGAAAACTAGCCTTTACTCCCAAGGAGAGATGACTGGATGCTGAGTGGCACCAACAAGAGTGGAAACAGCTTGATGCAACTGAACTCCAGGAGTGGTTGAGTGTTGGGGATACTCAAGCAAGAGAAGTCACCCTGTGAGGTGATTAACTCTGAGTAACATGACCAATGGGCTTCTGAACCCTGACAAGCTGAGGTGAGGAAGGTCCAGCGAGTGTGCAGGGAGCCATCTAAGAGGATAACAGTTAGTAATCAAAATAACCACAGAGGGTGGGAGTGGCACATAGCATCTGGCAGAGAAGGAGTATTTACCCAGATATGCATTCTACCTCGACCCCGGGCATCTGGAGGGAGCCTCCATCCATCTGTCTGGGACTGTGAATTGTGGGGATGGTGTGTGTGTGTGTGTGCATGTGCATATAAGTGTGTGTGTATATATGAATTTATGCATGTGTGTGAGTGTGTGTGCATGCACTGTTGTGTGGCGTGAATCCAGGTGAGGGTGTTATGAATGTGTGTGCAGATAATGTCTGTGCACATGTGTGCATGTATGTATGTGTGCATGCATGTGCATGTGTGTGAGCACAAAGGTGTACATGCACATGAGTGTGTGGATGTGTGTAGATGTGCGTGTTGCACAAGCATGAATGAGGGTGTGTGTACATGTGTGTGTGCATTCATGTGTGTGCATGCGTGTCCATGTGAGTGTGGTGTGTATATATGTGCACACACATGTAAGAGAGAGCACACAGGAGTGGAACACAGCCAACATATGGAGCAGAGATGGAATGAGTGAGGCAGGACAGTGTAGCCATAAGAGCTCAGCTGCGTGGAATCAAAGAGTGGGGCATGTTTAAACCCCATCTCTGCCGCTATGTGGTCCTTGGAAATCTTTGTAAGCTTCCTGAGCTTCAGTTTCCTTGTGTGTCAACCGGGAAGAGTAACTGCAGTGTTTCTGTGGAGACTGTGGGCTAATGTTCCTAATGTGCCACTGCATGATCAATATACGTTGCCCATGATTCAGACACAGCCTATCTGCATAATCAGTCAGTCTTGCCCATTATTACAATCGCCGTTATTGTTGTTTGTCTATTCGGAGAGTGCTGCAGAGGGATAATCAAACAAAAAACAGATCCTTGAGTTTTCTTTTTTTTAACCACACATGTCTCTGGGAGCCTTGGTTTGGGTCAGCTGCTAATCTAAAGGTTGGCAGTTGGAACGCACCCAGCAGTGATGTGAAAGAAAGGCCTTGCAAATAACTTCAGTAAAGATTACAGCCAAGAAAACCCTATGGAGCACAGTTCTACCCTGCAGCACATGGGGCGCCATGAGTTGGAATTGACTCATTGGTGAAGGATTTGGTTTGGTTTACCTACCTCATTAGCGCAATCAGTCTGGTTTAAAAACCATCGGGAAATATAAGGAGTGGGTCACACTCAAAGAACCACTTTTGAATACTTTGAAGCATACTCTTCACAAAACACAAAGTCCTTGCTATCACACTACATCCTGGAGACCAACAGCTTTTGCATCACCTCTGAGCTGGTTAGGAAGGCAGAGTCCCAGGTCCCACCCCAGAACTGGTCCATCAGGGCCTGCATGTTAACAACACCCCCATCCGATGTGGAAGCACAAGGAAGTCCGAGAAGCACTGAGCTGGGACTCCTAGTCTGTGTTTGTCCACAGTTGCATCAAATCCTCTAATGAAGAATCCTTCAGCAAACAGTGATCCATTCAGTTGCACCTGATCAGTTTATGTCCTGACAAGGAGCCAGGCACTGACCAGCTCTCTGGCAGCAGTGGCCAATGCAATCAGCCTAAATGGGAAACAGATGGTGTATGTGCCGAACCATCCAAACACATTTTAAACATGAAGACCCCTTGGCCCCATGAAGTTCACAACCCATCAGAGATAACCAAGGAGTAGGTCACCAAGTCAACTTGCTAGGTAACAAGAAGGAGGCATTTACTGTGCCATGGACAATGAGAGCCTCTTCCTTGGAGAAGGTAGCATCTTGCATGAGGAGTGATGAATGGGCAGGATTCCAGCAGGTGGAGGAGGAGAGGGAGATGGGATTTCAATGGGGGTCTCGTGAGGTGGGACAGCAGGAAAGGGCAGCACATGTAAGCTCAGTGGCAGGAAGAGGCACGCAGAGACCTAGGCCTGAAGGGTGTTTGGGGCTGGATTGCAGAGAGGCCTGAAAGATGGTCAGGTGTTCCCACTCCACCATCAGGGCAAAGAGAGTGGACAAATCTCTGAGTTTGCCTTTGAAAAGGGAGGTAGTTTGTGATTTTCGGCCACAGGTGGTACCCACTGTCTTCACTGTGGGTGTGAGCACCGGGGCACAGCTTCCCTGTGGCCCCAGATGAGACCATTCTGTGTGCTCCAGTGGGTGTGTTGTGTCTCAGTCAGAGTCTTGTTCATCCTCACCCTGAGGTGTAAAGAAACCATCCCTCTATTGGGAGTTCCAGCCTCACTTGGTTATTTCTCTGAAACCTAAATGGACATCTTAGCCCCATAAACCTGAGACAGAGATGTCTGCTCACCACAGAAATTTACATCTTCTAGGGCAGATGACTGTCCCTGGAAGGCTGTTGCCCTTTCTGGAGCTTCAGTTCCCAGCCCCCCTTCGTATGTATATGAAGCCAAAGGATTAATCTTCTCCAGAAGACAGAGCACAGATGGTGTGTTTGCACCCAGGCTGACGCTCTGAAGAAGTGGCTTATCTTAGTTCTCTAGTGCCACCACAGCAGAAATACCACAAATGGACAGCTTCAACAAACAGAAATGTAGTCTCCTACAGTCCAGGAGGCCATGAGTCTGAATTCAGAGTACCGGCTCTAGGGGAAGACTAGGCTAGAAGGCCACATTCAGAGTGCCGGCTCTAGGGACTGGGTGGAGGCCCCTCGACCTTGGGCTTCAGCTCTGCCTCTTGTTCCAGGCCCACTGGAGCAAGCTAGAGGCTTCTCCTGACTTATCTAGTGGCTGGCTGCTGAGGCTGACCAATCCAAGAGTGGCAGGTAAAATGGCAGATTGCTGGTTCACAGGCTGTGAAGGCAGCAATCCCAAGATCAGCAGGCAACACAGCAGGGCACTGGTTCAAGACCAGGAACCGGAGATGAAAACCATGACCCAAATGCAGGATCCTTCCTCTATATACTGGAAGCAGGCCACACCCCAAAGGCAGCTCCCCTTCAATTGTTTAACTGCTCACAGCAGATTCCCCCACGGAGATGATTACACCAGTCCAGTCTCATCATGGAGATTAACTACATCCAGCTGCCAAGCCACTCAAAAGCACGTCAAGCCAAGTTGACACACAACTTTAACTACCACATGGCTATTGATGGCCAGACTCTAGAAGATGGTGGCACCTGGACCCTGAATCAGCACATGAAGTATAGCCAAGTGCCAACCAGTGACATTCACATTTGACTGCACCACAGTCAAGAAAGAAGTGTCTGAGGCATGTTATGCTTTGGGGTCTATGTGACTGCATAGAATTGGATCGGCAAGGCTAACAGTGGTAGTTCCAGTTTGCTGTAAAGAACCCAAGATGCTCGATGTAGATGTAGACCTTGAAGAGCCACCAGGGGCAGCAGAGAGAAGGGCTAGGGATCTGGCTGGGATAAGTCGGTTAAGATAGAGCGTTACAAAGCCCAGCTGCAGGTGAAGGCAACACGGGAGGTGGAGGCTGGCTTTCAGAGAACATACCAGAGAGCGAGCTGGTCTGGCAGCGATCAGGAATCAGTGGCCACACTGCACGGCTCCACGGACATCTTTTGCATTGACTACATTGAGCGCAACATGATGGCCGCCCTAGAGGTGGGCAGGATAGAGTGGCAAGGGCTCACCGATAACATGGTCTTAGTAAGAACCACAGGGGGTTGGGTGTTTTGGATGCTCCAGGCATTGTGATGAGGTTGCTATAAATACTATCTCATCTAGTTCTCCCAGCAATGTTATAAAACCATAATAGCCTGTTGCCATCGAATCGATTCCAACTCACAGTAGCCCCTGAGTTACAGACTGGAACCAAGCTCCATAGGAATTTCTGGCTATAATTTTCACAGCAGCAGGTCATCGGGCCTTGCTTCTGCCTAAACCATTTGTGCCATCCAGGAACCTAACAACGTTATAAGTAGGCACTACTGTCATTCCCATCGTATAAAAGAGGAAACACAGACTCGGTCGGGGAGGTTAAGTAACACACCCCAAGTCATTCTGTCATAACTGGCAAAACCAGAATTGGAGCCCAATCACCCTGATTGAAGAGCTCACACTCTTAACCAAACATATTGCCTTCCTACAATTTGATCAAAATAACTTCACTTTGCAAGATGCTGTGCACAGCACCTTTTGAATTCTGCTCTAGCAACTGAGCCTAAAAACCAGTGTCATCAAGTCGATTCTGATGACAGTGACCCTATATATAGGTCAGAGTAGAACCCCGTGATAGGGTTTTCAAGGCTGTAATCTTTACAGAAGCAGACTGGCACATCTTTCTCCTATAGAGCAGCTGCTAGGTTTGAACTGGCAACCTTTCAGTTAGCAGCCAAGCACTCTACTGTGTGTAGTAGTTATGTTTGTGTGTCAACTTGGCTGGGCCTGGTCGAGTGGCTGGGCAGCTGGTGGTAGTTATTCCCCATGAGGAGACTGGCAATCAAC
>NW_006921656.1:7887359-7889379 GCF_000298275.1 Orycteropus afer afer | reverse complement strand
ACCTTTGGCTTTGGTAGTTGGTGCATAAATTTGAATAATAGTTGTATTAAATGGTCTTCCTTGTAGGCATAAGGACATTATCCTATCACTGACAGCCTTGTACTTCAGAACAGATCTTGAAACATCTTTTGTGATGACGAACGCCATGCCACTCCTCTTCAAACTGTCATTCCTGGCATAGTAGACCACATGGTGGTCTGATTCAAAATGGCCAAAAACAGTCCATTTCAGCTCACTAATACCTAGGATATCAATCTTTATGCGTTCCATTCCATTTTTGACAACTTCCAATTTTCCTAGATTCATGCTTCGTACATTACATGTTCCAATTATTAATGGATGTTTGCAGGTGTTTTTCCTCAACTTGACTCATGCCACATCAGCAAATGGAGGTCTCTAAAGCTTTACCTTATCCATATCATTAAGGCTGGTTCTACTCTGATTTTGCAGCTCTTTCCTGTTCCTATTTTGAGAGCCTTCTAACCTAAGTGGCTTATCGTCCTACACTGTATTGGACAATGTTTCCAGGATAATCATAAACTGATACAGTAATGTATCAGACAGTGTTTCTCTGCTATCCGTAAGGTTTTCCATGGCCAATTCTCTGAGAAGTGGATGGCCTCCCCTTCTTCCTAGTCTGTCTCAGTCTGTAAGCTGTTGAAACCTGTGTACCATGTGCAACCCTACTGGGTTTTAGACAATGGTGGCATGGCCTCAAGCCTCACAGCAACACGCCACCACAGTAGGACAAACTGACAGACAAGTTTGTCTCCCTTAGCTGTTCAAAACCTCTCTACCCTTCCCACCCTCCCCTTACATACATCCCTGCCTCTTTTCTGCCACTTGGGAGGGCCATGGCCTGGGTCCCCAGTCATACCTGGATCCCTGCCTCTGCTTCCTCACTCTGTCTTGGCACCACCTCCCAAGGCTTTTTCTCTGCTTTCCTGCTGCTTGGGAGGACTGTGGCCTTGGTCCCTGACCTTACCTGGATCCCTGCCTCAGCTTCCTCACTCTGTCCTGGTATCCCCACCCCTGGCTTTTTCTCTGCTTTCCCCCAGCTTTCCCGCTGCTTGAGAGGGCCGTGGCCTGGATCCCCAGCCTTACCTGGGTCCCTGCCTCTGCTTCCTCACTCTGACCTGCTCCCCGACCCCCCTGGCTTTTTCTCTGCTTTCCCTGGCCTTCCCACTGCAATGATGGGCTCAGGTATAGCAAGTATTGTGAGGTTGGCACAGGACCAAGCAGTGTTTCGTTCTGTTGTACACGGGGTGCTATGAGTCAGAGCCAACTCAACAGCACCCAACAACAACAATAACAACTTTATATGACCCTTTGCCAATACCATACTGTTTTGATCACTGTAACTTTACAGTATGTCTTGTACTGGGTATTGTCAGAATTCTTCAGAATTCTGTCAGATATTCGGGGTTTTCCAGGAAATAAAAGAAGGGATACTTCCTAATTGGTTCTTTGAAGCCAGTATCAAACCCAGGCAAAGAAACCAAAAGAATGAAAACCTACAGACCAATAGCCTTCAGGAATAAATAAATGTAAAAATTGTCAAAAAAAAATTAATAAGTTAAATTGCCAAATTCAACAACATATAAAAATTATACACCATGAACAACTGGAATTTTTCCCAGAAATACAAATTTAGTTTAACATTCAAAAATTAATTATATAACATATCATGTTAATAGAATAAAAGACAAAAGTGTGTCATCATTTCAATAGATACAGAAAAAGTATTTGATAAAACCCGAGACAGAGCATTTCAAAAATTCTTAACAAATTTGAACAGAAGGAATCTTCTTCAGCCTGACAGAAAACATCTATGATACATATATAATCCTAAGGAATCCATAGGAGCTCTGGTAGCATAGTGGCTAAAGCACTTGACTGCTAACCAGAAGGCTGGCGGTTCAAACCCACCAGCCCCTCCTCGGAAGGAAGGCTGGGCAATCTACTTCCGTAGTGATACTGCCTCGGAAACCCAAGGAGGGGTCGCTATGAGTCGGGGCCG
>NW_006921656.1:7885185-7886539 GCF_000298275.1 Orycteropus afer afer | reverse complement strand
TTTTCTTGATTCAGGTTTGCTTTTTGCAGTAAACCTTGACTGGTTCCCAGAGCTCTGACAATGTGTTTCTGCCTGTTTCCACTGTTTGCAGGGTTCCTGTGGGCAGACAGGGTGTGGCACTGCTCACACTGCTATCAGGCATCCTGGATCGTGTGTGGCTTTGTGAACACTTGCTGCTCCCTGGTGTGTAGGAGTGCTGGTGGCTCCTGTGTTCTTCCCCTCACACACTCAAACTGCAGCCTTCTCAGTGAAGCCCATTGCTGCTGTGGGTCATCAATTGATTATGGCTCCTGATGACCCAATAGGACAGAATGGAACCGCCCTCATAGGCTTGTCTATGCTGTAATCTTTATCACTGGACAAGATCACCAGGTCTTTTCTCCTGCAGAGCGGCTGGTGGGCTCAAACTGCTGGCCTTTCAGTTAGACTAGTGCTTAACCACTTCACCATCAGGGCTCCCTGCAGTACCAGTCCATTCCTTTGACTGTTCCAAAGCGTAGACCACCATCTTACTCTGTGCCAGGTTACAAAAACCAGAAGCCTTCCATTCCTTTCCCTGTACCCACTCCTGTCACAATGTGACTTTGGAACTCTTCCCATCAAGCAGGCAGACCTCTGCCATTTCCCCATTAAATAAGATGCTGGCTTTTGCCAAGCCCACACTTTTGATCTCCACCTTACACTAACTTAGCCAGCTGAGAGAGGAACTGTGAGAAGAATCAATGACACCAGGTCATTTTACAAACATGAAATTACAAGAATAAGCTCACCCAACTTGAACCCTGGTCACCTGCCTCTTAGTTCATTTCTCTTTCCAGAACAACCCAATGCTTCCCAGACAATTATTAACTGATTCTAACCTTGAGCATTCACAAAACACTTGAGTCACATTCCGCCAAAGCAATATGTATAAGCTTGTCCTCATGATATCCCCAGGAGAGAGAAGCAAGTCAACTAGGCCATAAACAGTACAAAGACAGCCATAGAACCAAAGGTATAAAGAGTCTTTCAGAGCTGGAGCAAGTGGGACTAGAAGTAATAAAGTTTCATCACTGAAGACATTGAACTTCACTGCAGAACCAATTCAGTTGCTTCTCCAATGTGTTTTATAAATAATCTAGCACTCTCAGAGGGCCAGCTCCATCAGACTCCCATTCTCTGTCATGAGCTTCCTCAGTTTCAGCAGTGTCGGTGTCGGCTGGATCCCTGGGTAAATTCTGCCCTCCTTAAAGTAATTCCACCCCAAATTCTGTATTGTAGCATCAGGTTATTTACTGAGTATTTGTAATTAATATGTGGTGACTGCTATCATTGGGGAAATGTGGGATGTCATGGGAGCATGCAGCAGGGGGGA
>NW_006921656.1:7869406-7884228 GCF_000298275.1 Orycteropus afer afer | reverse complement strand
ATGTAAACAAACCAAATAGTTCAATTAAAAAGACAAAACAAAGCAGGCTGGATACAATAAATATATATGTTGCTTATAAGAGACAAACCTTAACTAAAAGGACACAGAAAGGCTAATAATAAAAGTAGGGAAAATACATGCCACGCAAACCCTAAACAAAAGGAAGCTGGTGCAGCTGTGCTGGAATCAGGCGAGCAGCTTCACCAGAAAGGCAGAATGATCTTAAATTTGTTTAAGGCTGACAACACAGCTTCAGCACCTATGAGACAAGAACTGACAGTATGGAAAGGCAAGTAGGCAAGTCTGTAATCATAGCTGGAGATTCTAACACGCTTTTAACTGTAACTGGTTGGAAAGCAAGACAAAAAGAAAGGGAAAGACAAAGAAGACTTAACTACATGATTAGCCAAGTTGATCTGGTTGACAACACAGGGTCATTCAACATCAATAGAACACTGCACCCAGCAAGCACTTCTTCATATATTTTCATGGCCATGGACAGAAGCTCTGAGCTGTCAGTGTAAACGCAAGGGAGAATCTCAACAAAACGTCGGCTGTGCTGCTGCACTTACCTCCCCTTCCCCCCAGTAACTGCCAGAAATCTCAGGTGCATCTATTACCCCCTGCTCCTGCTGGTGTTGAAGTCTCTCAACAAGACCCACCACAGAAGGCTCTTTCCTCTGGTTGGAGCTTTCACTACTCTAATGGCAGAACTAAGTTCTCTTCATATCGCATGCTTTCCTGCTTCATCAGGACAAAGCACCCTGGGATAACAGTCCTTCAGACGCCACTAATACATATATATAAATGTAAACGGAAAATATGAAGACTCAGCTGAACAGCTCTCACGCTGGTGACCTAGACTCGTGCTTGTGCCACAGAACTTTCTGCAGGGATGGAAATGCCCTATGTCTGTCTTGTGGCAGCCACGAGCCACATATAGCTACTGAATACTTGAAATGTGACTGTGCAATTGAGGAACAGAATTTTTAATCATCTTTTATTTTAATAATTTTAAATTTAACTTATATAGCCACAGGAGGATTATTTCAGCTGAAGAGAACAGCCTCATCCAAGATGGGGCCCTCTTCCCGGGGTGGCCCATATCAGTCAATGCTCCAAGAGTATAAAGGCCAGCCCAGGCCACTTGCCCCAACTAGGAAAAACTCGGAGAAGTCATTCTGGCTGCAGAGCTCCCCACAGGGTTGGCCAAGGCTCCCCCGGGGCTGCTTCACAGCTCAAACTCTCCATCTGACAACTGGCCCCTGTCCTTCCCTTCCACAGGTGGAGATCCCGGCAGCAGTTCCTTTGAATCATCCTGCATGCTAGTGCTGAACAGACTGTGGACTGCCCGAAGAACCAACAAAGAGGCCTTCAAAGAACACAACCAGATGCCCCTTAGAAGTGAGAACGGCACTTTAGCCATGTCATCAGGAAAGACCAGTCGCTACTTAGTAAAGTAGAGGTCAATGCAAACAAGGGAAGCCCTCCATAAGATTGGCCGACACCACAGTGGGCTCAAGCATATCAACAGTGGCAAAGACAAGGAGGCCTTGGCAATGATTCCTTGCAATACACAAGGTCTCCATGAGTCAGAACCTACTCCATGGCAGCGAACAACAATCTCATCTCATTCAGAGTCAGGATCCCAGGGAGCCCCACCTGAGATATTTGGTGCTAGGAGCACTCAAGGGAGCTGATGCTACTATGGCATTTTGAGCTAGATCACCCTACGCCTGGCTGACAATGAAGACCCCATCACTGGTGGTAGGTGGCACAGGTAGTTCAAACGTGTGCTGACTGAACTGGGATGGGATACTGATGGAAGAAAATGCATGACCTGGCGTGTTGTATCAGACATTTAAGCAAGAGAAGAGTAAGAATAAAGTAGAAATGAGTGCCTTTTCTGTTTGATTAATGCAATGGGAAAAAACAATAATGAATAGCTTGGAGTAATTAAACAGCAGTTAAAAGGTAAGAGTGAAAGTCAAGAGGGCTTTCCTTGGCAGCAGAGAGAGACTTCTCTCCCATGTAGTAAAATGGCAAAGAAAGCCAAGACCCAAACCTAGGATTGAATTATCAGAGTGACAAAGCTCCAAAAATGATTAACTTCCAACCAAGGCAGGGTTGAAGCCAGAAGACCACTGAGGAGGCATGAAGCTTCCAATGTGGGAAATGTATAGAGATGACACAGGAGGTCCACAGTGGGCCTGCCTTTTCTTTACCCAGAATTCGTGAAGTAGGCCTGGGTGGGTCAGTTCTAATAGTTGCAACTCTGGCCCAGCATTGGAGGCAAAGAAAGAAACCACATCAGCTCACAGCCGGGTGGCCCAGCCCCTCAATGGACCACTTCTGCCACGTTGCAGGTCAAGTGCTTCCTCCGACTCTCACAGTATTCTGACTGGACTCTCAAAGGTCCCACCAAATGGATTTGAGAAAGAAGAAACCAAAGCCAAGCCTATTTATTTTTAACTAAATGCACCCTGAGCTGACTGGAAATGAACATGGGTTCTCTCCTACCTGGGACTCAGAGCCCACAGTCACAGCACCTACTCTTGAGAGGACCTCCCGCCCTGCTTTCCTGACTCAGTGACACTGCTGTCTCTTCTTCTCCAACTCCGGCAATCGTATTTTTTCTTTTCTCTCTCTCTTCTCTCCTTTCCTCTTCTGTCTCTCTCTAGTCTCCAGATGTCTTTACCTCATTCATTTACTCTTTCATGCAGTCTTTCAACAGATATTTTCTTAGCATCTCTTATGGGCCACACCCTCCAGTTCATGGCACGGTGGTTGCTGTCATGCCGGAAGCTATAATACCAGGATTTCAAATCCCAGCACTGTCATCCATGTGGACAGATTTCAGCGGTACCTCCAGACTAAGACAGACTAGAGAAAGGCTTGGTGATGTACTCCCCAAAATCAGCCTGACGACCCGATCACAACAGACGACCTGTTGATCACAACAGACTACTTACTGTGTGATATAAGCTGGAAGCTGGGCCCCTTCCTTGAAGGCACTGAAGCAGGACTGGGGAGCAGCTGTCTCCCCAAAGGACGGTAGATCTGAACGATACGGATGGAGCAAAGCCCTCATTTGGGACCTTCACTTCCTGCTGTGGCATGACAGCCCTCAATGAAATGGAATGACATAAACAACAATGGCTTTTAGAATTCAGTAGAATAGATCTTTTTAGACAAGAAGAGGGTGGCCACATTCTAAGCCTTTCAGACACTCTCCTGAGAAATCTAGATTCCATGTCTCAGCTTTCTCACAGGGGTGTCAAGGGGCCCTTCCAGGTGGGACTGCGCCATCTGTCGAGAGGTGTGTGTCTCACATCTGAGGGAGTTGGAAGGTGCTTATTTTACTTGGGAGCTCTGGTGGCTCAGTGCCTAAGGCATCTGATTGCTAACCAGAAGGCTGGCGGTTCAAACCCACTGGCCACTCCTCGGAAGGAAGGTTGGGCAATCTACTTCTGTAGTGATACTGCCTCAGAAACCCAAGGAAGGGTCACTATGAGTCGAACCCGACTTGATGGCAGTGAGGTTTTGTTTTTTAATTTATTTCTCTTGAGGAAGGAATAGACTGGTCGGAGCAGACAGCAGAGGAGCTCCTGGGTATGAGGCAAGAGCAACCCATCTGCTAAACGCCCCACAGCTGCAGAGGCAGAGCCCCAAGACATTCAAGTGTTCCTCCTGCCATTTGCTGAACTCATTCATGGTGCTGAAGAAAGCCCTCCCAGCTTCGTTCTCATTCATGCAGTGAAAAGAAACATCGGGCCCAGCTGTCTCTATTCTTATCCCTGGGTGCTACAAATGGTTAACATGCTAGCTGCATGCAACCGAGAGGTTAGAGGTTTGACTCTACCCAGAGACACTACAGAAGAAAGGCCTGGCAATCTGCTTCCAAAAAATCAGCCATTAAAATGTGATGAAGGGCAGTCCTACTCTGACACACAGGGGGTCATCAGGAGCTGGGGCAACTTGAGACAACGGGTGCTGGCATCTCTCACCTCGGGTTTAAGAGATGAAGCCCTGACCAAGAATGGGCCTGTTCCTCACACTCCTAGGCTCTCCTGCTACCCAGCAGCCATCCAAAGGAGTTTAATAGACTGAGTTTATGTTCTGTCCTCTTTGACTTTAAAAACAGAACTACCCTGAGAGACATTCAGACTACTGAGAGGGGCTGCAAGTGCGGATCATTAGTGAATTGGCCTTGGGGAGATTCATGGAGCTCTCCTGAAATCTGGCTCCTTGAATTACAATATGAGGATTACAAAATGATACAGGAATGGTTATTCCCACAGGATTGGCCTGAGAGTCAACTGTAGGGCCATGGCTAAGAGTCTAGGCACATGCAGGCATGTGTGGAGTCTGAGTTCTACCACTTACTACCTGTGTATCCTTGGACAAGCCACTTAACACATTGGTGTCCTAATGTGTCAACACAAGGAGCATCTACCCATTGCTGCAAGGGCTACTGTGAAAATTAAATTAGCAAATGTGTATGAAGTGTTTACTGCATACCTGGTTTGTGGTAGGAGCCCTAGAAAAACTAATAATTAGAAGTAATAGCTGTATTAATATAGCAGCCCTGGTGGTACAGTGGTTAAAGCTCTTGGCTGTCAACTGAAAGGTCAGGGGTTCAAGCCCACCAGCTACTCCACAGAAGAAAGATGAGGCAGTCTGCTTCTGTAAAGAATTACATCCTGGGAAACTCTATGGGGCATTTCTACTCTGTCCTGTAAGGTCATTCTGAGTCAGAATCAACTCAATTACAGTAGGTTAGCTGTATTGATGTCCCTAAGATAATTTAAAGGAGCCACAGTGGCACAATGGTTAAGCACTCAGTTACTAACTGAAACGACAGTGGTTCAAGCCCACTAGCCACTCCATAGGAGAAAGACCCAGTGATCTGCTACCTAAAGATTACAGCCTAGAAAACCCTATGGGGCAATCGTAGGATTGCTGAGTCAGAATCAACTTGACAACACACAACTATAACAAAGATAATGCAAACTATCCATCCATATAAGGAGGCCTGGTGGTGTAGTGGACAAGGCATTTGGCTGCTAACCAGAAGATCAGTGGTTCAAACTCACCAGATGCTTCGTGGAAGGAAGACGAGGCAATCCACTTAGGTTAATTTACAGTCTTGGAAGCCCAATGGGGGTTGCTATGAGTCAGAATTGACTCAACAGTAGTGGGTTTGCATTTTTTGTTGGGCAATCTACTTCTGTAGTGATATTGCCTTGGAAACCCAAGTAGGGGTCACTAGCAGTCAGATCCAACTCAACAGCCTGAGTTTGGTTTTTGGTTTATAATACATAAACATAATAAAGATTGCCACTTACATCAAACTGCCTTTGTAATGCAGAAGTTTCCCAAGAACTGTCATTTAAGTTATGTTCCTAAACCCCAATTGGACTTCGTGCCATACTGTATTTGGAAACTGACAGTATCCTCCGTGTATTTTCTCTTGTGGTTTCAGTTACAGTTAGAAACAAACGGAGCCCTCAGGCTGCACCTCTCAGCTATGGGGCCCCAGGAGAGCAGCATGCAATGAGCCACCTGATACAGGGTCTGGCTCCCTCTAGGCATCTAGGAACTTCACAGTCCCTCAAAGACTGACTCACGCTGACCTCCTCCCACACATACAAACACATGGAGATAAATAACCCAGATTCCAGTGGGTCCTTTAGAGCAAGGGACACCCCCTTCTAGGAAAGAAAGCACCACCACCAACCCCCGTGTGCAGCAGAATGAAGCACTGCCAGTCCTGCATCATCCTCGGTCATTGCTGTTTGAGCCATTGCTGTAGCCACCGTGTCACTCCATCTTGTTGAGGGTCTTCTCTTTTTCCTGATCCTCTACCTGACCAAGCATGATGTCCTTCTCCATGGTCTGGTCCCTCCTGATGACACGTCCCAAGTCCAGGAGACGAAATCTCATCATCCGCACTTCTGAGGAGCGTCTTGGCTGTATTTCCTCCAAGACAGAATTGTTGTTCTTCAGGCCGTCTATGATACATTTAATATTCTTCACCAATACCATAATTGAAAGGCATCCATTCTTCTTCAGTCTACCTTATTCATTATCTAGAATTTGCATGCATATGAAGCAAGTGCTCAATAAATATCTGTGGACTAAATAAACGAGTAGTATTAATGAGAGGATTGTTGGGGTATCAGTTATCCACTGCCACAAGAATGCTGCAAAGCAACCAACCAAAAGGTCTCAGTGACACCACTTGCATTTGGTGACAATCCACAACACATTTATTGTCAGTTGCTGCCAAGTCAACTCTGACTCATGGAGTTCTACTCCATACTCCTATGAGTATGGAGCAGAACTGCTCCATAAGGTTTTCTAGGGTGTGACCTGTCGGAAGCAGATGGGCACGCCTATCTACCAAGGTTCCTCTGGGTGGGTTCAAACTAGCAACCTTCTATTTAGTAGTTGAGCACTTACATATGTCAGATCAACGGCAAGTAGGCTGCGCATTCTGCTGTGACGGCTGACAGGAGATGTGATTTGCCTATGACCATCATCATTGGAAGAGACAGGCAGGAATGGTCCTCTGGTGCCCAGCCCAGTGCCCTCTCAACAATCCCAGGTCCTTCCAGGTCCCTATTATGCTAAAACTCTGTGTTAGACAGTAGTAGAATGTATGGGGAAGGTGGATCCACAACACGCACACACAAACACAAGCTTCCCCGTCACATGCAAGAACAGTCACAAATACGAAAGAGCTGGGCCAGGCCTGAAACAAACTCTAACACCACTGAGTTGCAGGAGAGAGAATTTGGGCCAGTGCTATTAATGGGCTACATCCAATGATGAGCCAGGGAGTGGAAAGGCTCCTTGGGGGAGAGGAGTGTTTGTCTATGAGAAGCAAATCATCCATCTCAGCCACTGTAAAGGAAGCTTTTGCTTGACACATGCATGGATTAGCCCCCAAGAGAGTACTTCCTCTTCCAGCTCACAGATAAGAAAGCTTCAGGTGGGGAGTGACTTATCACATGCCTTCTGAAAGCCTGGATGTGGAGCTCACAATGGTCCCCCTGGGTCCAAGACTGCAGTTACACACACAAAACCACTGTGACAGAGTTAATTCTAAAAGGTCTTGCAGAATTCAGTCAAAGTGCCATTTCTGTCCCTTTCTGGCTCCAGATGGAGTGGAATTTTTTGATCTTCACCAGTTGGCTCACATGGAAAAGACCTGAATGGGGATGAAGCAAGTCAGTCTCTGCTCTAGGCCATTCCTCCTAGAGGGCATCTTCTGGTGTCGTGTGATTTAAAGATGTAGCATCATCACTATTCTCTCATGACTTTCATTCGATGAACATGTCTTGAGCGTTAGGTGTCAGACATTAGAGCTGAGGAATCAATAAGCCACAGGCTGTAGCCCAAGGAGCCAAGGAGCTTCTGTCCCCTCCCTAATTAGGAAAAAGAGAACCATGAATGATTATAAAACTAGTTGGAAAACTATTGTAATAGGTGTAGGAGTTACATGGTGTGAGCTTTCAGGAGGAGGTGACATTTGAGGTTGTCCTGAAGGATGAGGAGGGGGTTCTAAACAGAGAGATACTTGTGTGTTGGATACTGTGGATTGGCTCATTCTGCCTCCCATCATCCTAGGGGAGAGCAGAAACCTAAAATCCACATTTCCCAGACTCCCTTGCAGCTAAGGCATCAAAACAAATTAGATTCTACTACTTATTTACATTTCATGGTATTTGAAAGGCAGAGATAAGTGAAGCCCACCTATCTGCCCTTACATAGGCTGCTTTTGCTGGTTGGAAAGGTCCTAGGAATGTGAGATTCTCCTGTAGCCGCATTTCATGTCTACCCTCCAGCTCTGTGTCTTCTAGTCAGCTTTCCAAATGGCAGCTGAAGTCCTTGATTCCTGAATAGCTCACAGGCAACCTCAGAAATAGAAGCTCCCCTCATGAATCAACTTGATGCTGCTGATCTGGGAGCGATTCTTTCCAATGATTTCGTTAGCCCTGAATTCCTTGTGCTAAATTGGTTTCTGTTTCCTGCATTCATCCCTTGTTGTTATTGTTGTTGTTAAGTGCTGTCGAGTCGTTTCTGACTCATAGTGACCCCATGCACAGCAGAATGAAACACTGCCCGACCCCGCACCAGCCCCACAATCCCTGCTATACTTGAGCCCATCATCGCAGCCACCATATCAATCCATCTCCTTGAAGGCCTCCCCCTCTTTCGTCGACCCTCCACCCTACCAAGCATGACATCCTTCTCCAGGGAATGGTCCCTTCTTACAACATGACCAAAATAGGTGAGATGAAGTCTGGCCATTCTTGCTTCCAAGGAGCATTCTGGCTGCACTTCCTCCAGGACAGATCTGTTAGTTCTTTTAGCAGTCCATGGGACTTTCAGCATTCTTCACCAGCACCACAACTCAAAAGCATCAACTCTTCTTCGGTCTTCCTTATTCATTGTCCAGCTCTCACATGCATACCAGGCGATTGGAAATATGATGGCCTGTGTCAGGCGCACCTTAGTCCTCAATGAGATATCCTTGCTCCTCAGCACTTGAAACAGTTCCTTCGCAGTTGACTTTCCCAAAGCTACACGTCGTCTAATGTCCTGACTGCTGCTTCCGTTGGCATCGATTGTAGAACCAAGCAACGTGAATCCCTTACTGAGGTGAAATCTGGAACCAAATGTGGCACCAACAGATGCTTCAAGATGAAAACCTCAGATCTCTTCTCTGAGCTTACTAACTTGAAGACAGGAACAATGCCATTACCGTTTGATCATGGGGTACATGGCACACCACACCAAAACAGCTACTTAAATTATCACTGCACAGCTTCCAGCTAGGATGGTCCAACTGGCATCAGACTTGCCTTCCTTCCATAAGGAATCACAGAACTGAGAAAAGTATATATGGCAACTGCAGTCAGGCACATGACAATAGGCAGCATCAGACCAAAGTCCCTGTGAGATGGGATATCCACAAGGTGAGCTTAATAATTGCCCAGATCTCTCTGTGAAGGAGCAATTTCCTGGTTATGCACTGGAATCTAAGCTTAGCATGGTAGAACTCTGAGCTGAAGAGTAAGAGGCCCAGTTCAGAGCTAAGGTGGCTGAAGTCTGTAGAGCAGGTCACTGGAGAAGAAAGAGCTGTACAAAGGGGGGCCCAGAAATCGAAATGCAGAAGAGAAGGAGGAGGTGCCTGTAAGTCACTGGCTGAGGGGTAGTGCACAAGCAAAGGCAGGACTACCAGAGGCCTCCGAGAGAGGGGAAACCAGTCGCTGTCAGTCAACTCCAACTCACAGAGGCCACATGTGTGTCAGAGTAGAACTGCGCTCCACAGGGCCTTCAAGGGCTGATTTTCCAGAAGTAGGTCATCAAGCCTTTCTTCTGAGGTGCCTCTGGGTGGACTCTAACCTCCAACCTCATATTTAGTAGCCAAGCTGTGTTACCCATTGGCACCACTCAGGATCTCCCCAGAGAGAGCAGAAGAGAGATACTGAAGGCCAACCAGTGCCAGGGACGTAGAAATGCTGGCTCAGCAAGAGTGGAAAGGAGCTCCTCGTAGCACAGGTGGGTAAGTGCTGGTCTACTGACTGAAAGGTTGGCAGTTCAAACACCCGCCCCCCAAACCCAGAGTGCGTCAGAAGACAGGCCTGGTGAGCTGCTTCGGAAAAGTCACAGCCTCGAAAATCTACGGAGCAGAGCTGCACTCTGCACACAAGGGGTCACGGTGAGGAAGGAGCTACCAACAAGAGTGCAGAGAGACCCCATTAAGACCTTGTTCACATCCCAGTCATCAAGCTATATAGCAGAAAAGCCCTGGCTTAGGTTTAAAGACACACCCTACTGTAAAGTCTACACTAGATCTAACAAATCCTAAAAGCAAGACATAAGACCTACAATACAGAACAGTTTAGAGACTGAGTTACCTGAAATTATAGGGGCTTAAGAAACACCTTGGGGAGCTCTGGTGGTGTAGTTGTTAAGGCATTTGTCTGCTAACCAGAAGGTTGGTGGCTCAAAGCCACCAGCTACTCCATGGAAGAAAGATGAGGGAGTCTGCTTCCGGAGGGATTCACAGCCTTGGAAACCCAATAGAAACCCCATGTGGGTCACTATGAGTCAGATCAACTTGATCACAGGGAGTTTTGTTTGGTGTTTTTGGAAGAAACACCTTAGGTTTTTCACAGATCAATCTTTACAGAGAAAAAGAAACACAAACCAGCAAAGTTCAAGATGATCAGCTAATAATTGAACCAACTCCAAAAACAAATCAGTATCTTCAGAAGAAAACAGAATCCAGAGTCTCTATAACATATATCATGATGCTTAGTAAAAAATGCAAAAGTGCTATACATGCAAGGAAAAAGAAAATATCACCTATCCTACACAAAACAAGCCAGTCAAAACCAAATCTGGCTTGACACAGATGTGTTACTTAGCAGACTTAAAAGCAGCTATTACAACTATGTTCACTGAATTCAAAGAAAATATAATCTAAATGAGTGAGTGACTAGATAGGAAATCTCAGCAGAAAAAGGGAAACTCTATAAAAGAACTGAATGGAAATTCTGGATTTTAAAACTACAGTATTTGAAATAGGGTAACTGGGTGAGCTTAATGGCAGACTGAAGACGTCGAAAGGGTCAATGAACTTGAGAAGAGGTCAACAGAAATTATTGAATCTAAAGAGCAGAGAGGAAAAAGAAAGAATGAGAAAACTAAACAATACCTCAAGGACCTGTGGGACAATACCAAGTGTGTAATGGGAATCTCAGAAGGGGAAGAGAATAAGAACAGACAGAAAATACAGAATTCTCAGGACCCTTCATGAGTTACACATTGAGCACCTACAAAGACTCACAAGAGACCAGCAATTAGTAGAGTGTACCAAATGATCTCCAGGAGGAGGGGGACAGTTATGGTGACAAGAACACTCGTATGTCAGAGGAGGACACACACAGGGAGGCGAAGAGGTCCTAAAGGCAAACAGCCCCCATGGGCCCTAATCCCAGGCTCTGAGCCAGTCCCCCTTCAAGCCCCACTTGACGTTGTGAGGCCTTTGAGCACTACTTGCGAAAGCGGCCCAGGGAGCCCCTAGGGAAATCTGGATCCAGGCCTCAGAAAACTCATTTCACCAAAGGAGACAGAAACCTTGGAGAAGAGCCAGAATCCAGGTGGAGAGGACTGCTCTGTGGTTTCATTTCATTTTCTGAAAGTGACAGAATTGCAGGGAAGGCCACCCAATATATCAGAAACAGCACGAAACTGCAAATCACAGTTCTCCGGATCACAGCTCTGAGTCTGGCCAGAACTTCTTGTGTGACAAATGGAAAGACCCAGAGGATATCAAGCAAATTATGCCTCAAGATATAAAACAAAAGCTCACTGAATGCCTAAGAGGCCAGGCACGCAATTGCCTGCGTAAACTCTCGCAAACACACAGGCCTCTCATTACAGAGATTTGAGAATTCCTAACTGCATTTGATCTCCATGAGAACTCACGACCCATGTGGCACCTTTTCCATTTCACAGATGAAGGGACAGAGACTCAGGAAAGTGCCCTGAATTTCCAGAGTGCACGTATTTGGTAGGGCGGAGGACTGAGGCCCCACTGTACCTCGCTCCCCTCACAACCAAAGAAGGAAAGGTGCTGCTGCTGCCCTGGTTGGGTGCCCTCAAGTGGACTGCAACTCACAGAAACTCCATGAGACAGGGCAGAACGGCCCCCCAGGGGGCTCTTGGCCATAATCTTTACAGAGCACGTTGCCAGTCTTTCTCCCATGGAGTGACTGCTGGGTTTGAACTGCCAGCCTTACAGTTAGCAGCCACATGTTTAATGGTGTGCCACCAGGGCTCCTTAACCAGGGATAGTCCTGGTAAAACAGATGCTTCATCCCCCTTCATGTACACTGTCTCTCTCCATCATTCTCCCTTAACCTAGCAGCTCTTTCTACCATGGTTCCGCGGCTTCCTAAGCACAGTGCGGCGAGTGACTGACTCCCTCTGCCTCAGTCTCCTCATTTATAAGGGGTAACACTTCGTTCCATGCCTATCCCATGGTTGTAAGGATCAATAAATAAATAGATAACAACAAAAAAGGAATGTATATGAAAGTGCTTAGACACTAAATGCTGTGTAAATTCAACTAGAATTTACTAACAGAGACGCATAACCACCAAATGGCCCACGTGGCTCCACATCCCAAGTCTACTCCACAGACTCCACTTAACGTTATTCTGGGAACTGAGTTCAGTGGGAAACCAGGAGGGCTTTACAGAAGAGGCAGGATTTGTGTCAGGCCTCATAAGACTCTCACGCCCTGGGTTCCATCACTGGCCTTCTCTGACTGCTAGTACAAAAAGGCAGGGGCTCTGGTGGCGCAGCAGTTAAAGCATTGGGCTGCTAACCAAAAGGTCTGCAGTTCTAACCCACCAGACACTCCGCAAGAGGAAGATGTGGTAGTCTACTTCCATAAAGATGTCTAGCCTTGGGAACCTAGAGCAGTTCCACCCTGTTCTCTAGGGGCGCTGAGTCAGAATCAACTCCACGGCAGTGAGTGTGGTTTGGGCTTTGCTTCTGTAAAGATGACAGCCTTGGAAATACTATGAAGCAGTTCCACTCTGTCCTCTAGGAGCGCTGTGAGTTGGAATCGACTCCATGGCAGTGGGTATGGTTTCCACTTTGCTTCTGTAAAGATGTCCAGCCTTGGAAACCCTATGGGGCAGTTCCACTCTGTCCTCTAGGGGCCCTGAGTCAGAATCCACTCGATGGCAGTGGGCTAGTACAAAAAGGAATCAGATGATTCTCCTCACAGTGGGACCATAACTCCTTCCTACCCATTCGCATGGCATACAGTTGTGTAACTGCATACGCTGTGCTGTTCTGTATAAATAGGGACGATCCATCACCATGTCACAGACAGGAAACCAATGAAGTCTCTACAACCAATTTACAACCAAGATCCACTGTGAAATGCATGCGGAAAATGCCTTAACAGACTGCGAGGATGTGAAATTCGTATTATGTGTGGCCAATGAAGAAGCCCTGTTAAGTCCAAGGACAGCATGGGCAAGGGGAAATGTACCGAGATGAGGGACCCCACCATGAGGAGCGAGTGGGCTCTCCACTCCCATCTGAAGATGGCCAGCAGCAGCACGGTGCAGAGAAACAGGAACAACGCCCCATTTGTCACCATTGTGCAGAGTCAGCAAACCTGGGCCACTCTAGCACATAACTGTCCTTTTTGATGCTGAATTTATTACCACTGGACTAAAAAGTTTAAAAACTGAAGACTTCTATTTAGACAGAAGATAAATTTAACCAAGGGGAGAGCAAAGCAAATTTTCCAAAGCTAAGTTGCCAACTTCCCTCAACCTTGTCCCAGCAGATTCAGTCACAAGCACCTAATTTCCATGGGTTCAATGGCTTAGCTTCATGTTCAGAAGCTTCACGGCCGTCCTTGCACAGCACGGAGAGCTGGCATCGCCTGCATCCTGGGCATGCTGAGCACACAGGCCCTGGCACTGCCGTGTGAGGGGCAGAGACTTGCTGAATCGTGATCACTCTCACGAATGACTAGCAATGGCCTTTGTATATTTAAAAACCAACCAACCAACCTGTGGCCATCGAGTCAATCCCAACTCATAGCCACCCTGCAGGACAGAGTAGAACTGTCCCATAGGGTTTCCAAGCTGTTATCTTTATAGAAGCAGACTGGCACATCTTTCTCCCACAGAGAGGCTGGTGGGTTTGAACTGCTAACCTTGCAGTTAGCAGCCAAGCTCTTAACCACTTCTGTTGCACGTAATAAAAATAAGTATATAAATAAACTCACTGCCATCAAGTCAGATCTGACTCATAGCGACCCCTCCTTGGGTTTCCGAGGCAATATCCTTGCAGAAGTAGATTGCCCAACCTTCCTTCTGAGGAGTGGATGGTGGGTTTGAACCGCCAGCCTTCTGGTTAGCAGTCAAATGCTTCAGGCACTATGCTACCAAGCAGATTAGTGCAAAGGAAGGAGATGACTAAATGTTAGCAAGTCTTCATCAATATCATCACCACCGTAACCATCCCAGTTGACATTTAATGAGAATTGGTTTTACGCCAAGGAGCTCTGGTGGTCCAGTGGTTAAAGCATTCTGCTGTTAACTGTCAAAAGCCCAGCAATTTGAACCCACCAGCTATTCAGCAGGAGAAAGATGAGGCAGTCTGCTTCCATAAAGATTGACAGCGTTTGGAAATCCTACAGGGCAGTTCTACTCTGTCCTCTAGGGGCACTGTGAGTCGGAATAGAATTAATGGCAGTTGGTTTGCTTTGATTTGGTTTTATGCCTGTCATATATGTAATTTCACATAATCATTATTTAAAAAAAAAAAAAAAACAGCTGCTGTTGAGTGGATCTGACTCACAAGGAACCCGGTGTGTGGGAGATCTGGGCTCCAGCGGGTTTTTAACGGGCGAGGTTTTGAAAGGCAATCACCAGATTTCTCTCCTGAGGTGCCTCTAGATGGGGGCTCCAACTTCTAGCCTTTTGGTTGGCAGCCAAGTGTGTTAACCATCCGGGGACTCATTACATCAGGATTACTATGTGCTCACTTTACAGATGATAAAACCCAGACTAAGGGACTAAGTGTCAACTGAGAGACTCAGGCTTCCGGCTCAGTCTTCCTGAGGCCAGAGCATCATCTCCAGGCTGCCAGTTTCCCATCTGGCCACCTGTTCTGAGCAATGCTGTTGTACTGAGCCTCTCAGGGCAAGGCCCTGGCTAACTATCACGAGGCTGACAGATACGATGTAGGTGATGTAGGCGGCTCTC
>NW_006921656.1:7850277-7868054 GCF_000298275.1 Orycteropus afer afer | reverse complement strand
TTTAAAAAAAAAAAAAAAAGAAAGGATTAAGAACTTTCGAGGAGACCACAGGGATCAACCCTCTGCCTCCCATGCTGTGCGAGTCATCAGCCTGGTTCTCGGAGCTCACACTCCCCCAGGAGATCCCGGGTTCCCTGAACACCGGAAGGTGAGCTGGAATAGTCACTCATCAAAGATGGAAGTCAATCTCACATCCCAGTAAGAAAATCATTTCCCACGGAGCAACACCAGTCAACGACCAATATTCACGTTTCCGGCACTGGCCTTGTCCAAGGACACAACCCGTGAATTTAAGGAGAGAGAGAGCCTGCAGAAACAGGGTGAAGCTGCCTGTCTAGAAATTGGCAAGACCAGTGACAAACTGTGACTAAGTTCTCAAACTTTGTGAGGCTGACAAAAATGTCAGTATAGATTTCCAGCTGCAGCCCACTGGCTGCTATAAAGGATCCAAAATGAACGAAAATCTTGTCAGTTATAAACGGGTGAGCCTGGCTTCTGTCCTAAAAGCTGTCAGATGGAAATGAGAAACTTCTTTACAAGCCCGGCATTACACATGACTTGTCAAATCAGCCTTGTCCTGCACTTGCCAGTGGCCATGAATTCATGGCTCTGCAGTTGGCCTGGCCCGTGCTCTGGAAGACGCCACACAGACTGCGAAACCCAGCTGTGGAGAGCTGCAGGGCGACCTGTGTGATGGCGCTGCCTTCCTCGAGCCTTTCCTGATGAAGGAGCCTTGCTTTCACTCTGCTTTGTCAGCCACTCCCCACCCCCACCCCAGGCTTCACCTGGGGGCTCACCTCCACCAGGCTCCCAGGGTAGTCACGCAGCCTAGCCCCTCACTGGTAAATCCCACTCCCAACAACAGCAATCGCTTTGTTTTTGCTCACATGACTCGAATCTCTCCCAGGCCGTCAATCCTGGGACTTTTGCTGGAACTGCTGAGACAGGGGCTCTCTCTGGTCTCTGGGATCACTAAGTGGGTGGGCGGACCTGGAGTTTCCAGGCCCAACGTACAGAAAGCTGCTGCCAATGATTAAAAATGACCCAGAGGAAGGCAGAGATAAGTAGTGGGGTGAGAAGGACCGTGTCCAGACCCCTGATGTGGGCTCCAGGTCCGGCCCTAACTGAACTCAGATCTGCTGCTGGTCGTTGTCATAAACCAGTTTAAGTGCTCCTTTTTTTTATTCCTTAAGCTGGTTTGATCTGGGTTCCTGTCACTTGTAGCCACCACATCCTGCCTAACGTCAATGCTAAGCTCCCTGTCCTCTGAGTAACACCCCTCCCCAAGCTGGAACCACACGACTCAACTCTGCAGGCTCATCTTCGACCCAGTCTGGAAACAACCCGGTTCTTACGCAGACCAGCAGGGGAGTTAAACCCAGTTGCACGGCGTTTATTCCAAGTCAAGACCACCCGACGCACAGCTGTGCTCCCCATGGCTTCCAACGGCCGTGTGCTCCCCATGGCTTTCAATAGCCGTATGCTCCCCATGGCTTTCAATGGCCGTGTGCTCCCCATGGCTTTCGACGGCCGTATGCTCCCCATGGCTTTCAATGGCCGTGTGCTCCCCATGGCTTTCAACGGCCGTACGCTCCCCATGGCTTTCGACGGCCAATTTTTCAGCACAGCACCAGGTCTTCCTTCCAAGGTGGCTCTGGGCAGACTTGAACCTCCAACCTTTCAGTCAGCGGCCAAGCACTTTCACCTTCAGTACCACCGAGGGACCCCTCGCAGGAGAGTTCAGGGGAACTCAAACGCTTCCACGAGTTCACTCTGGAAATGGCGGTTCCCACTCGGGGCCCCAGCTTGAGAACCTGGAATTCTCCTCCATCACATGAACAAGCTGCTGCCTGGATCCCAGTGTAAGAGCTGGGGATCTCGCCTCACTCGGGCTGGCGTTCTCGCCTTCGAGAAACATTCTCGACACAGCTCAGTCACTGCTTTCTTCCAAGCTTTCTGGAACAGTGCCTGGGACAGAATACTGATCCAGTAATTGTTTCAAAGGCAAAACCCACTGCCACTGAGTTGGATCCGACTCATAGCAACCCAAGAGACAGGCAGAACCTCTCCATAGTGTTTCCAAGTCTGTAACCTAATGGGAGCAGACCGCCACATCTTTCTCCCACTGAGCACCTGGGGGTTCAAATCATCAGCCTTTGGGTTAGCAGCCGAGCACTTAACCACTGCACCACCAGAGCTCCTTATTGGGTTTGGTTTTTTTACACTTACTATTAAGTGTATCGTTGTTGTTGTTAGGTGCAATCGAATTGGATCTGACTCATAGTGACCCTATTTACCATGGAACAAACAGTGCCCAGACCTGTGCCAGCCTCATGATCCTTGCCATACCTGAGCCCATTGTTACAGCCACCGTGTCAGTCCACCTCGTTGAGGGTCTTCCCCTTTTTGCTGACCTTCCACTTTACCAAACACGATATCCTTCTCCAGGGACTGGTCCCTCCTGAGAACACGACCAAAGGACAAGAGACAAATTCTCACCAGTCTCGCTTCTAAGGAGCATTCTGGCTGTCCTTCTTCCAAGACTGCTTTGTTTGTTCTGTGGCAGCCCATGGTGTGTTTAATATTCAGTATGCTGCACCAGCACCATAATTCAAGTGCATCAGTTCTTCTGTGGTCCAAGTATTTGTTGTTGTTGTTGCTGCTGTTGGGTGCCATCAAGATGGCTCCAACTCATAGCAACCCCGTGTACAACAGGACCAAACACTGCCCGGTCCTGGGCCAGCCTCACAATCCCTGCCATACCTGAGCCCATCGTTGCAGCCACTGTGTCAATCCATCTTCTTGAGGGCCTTCTCCTTTTTTGTTGACCCTCCACTTTACCAAGCATGACATCCTTCTCCAGGGAATGGTCCCTGAGTGTAAGTGTTTAGTAAGTATGAAAACAAGCAGTTGTCGCGTTGACTCCGACTCAGGGTGACCCCCTGTGTATCAGAGTAGAACTGTGCTCCGTGACATTTTCATGTCTCAATTTTTGCAAGTAGATAGGCAGGGCTTTCTTTTGAAGTGACCTGGGTGCACCCAACCCTCCAACCTTGGAGTTAGCGGCCAAGCATATTAACTAACCATTCGCACCACCCAGGGACTCCTTGGTAAGGGTAATAATTAATTGACTGACTGTAGCAGATGAGGTTGGGGGCCTGCCCATATGCCCTTCACTCAGACACATCCCGCAGTATCAGTGTTGACTGCGAACAGGCTCAGGCTGTACCCTTCTCTGTATACCTGCCCTTGGTTTTCCATGGGAGCACATTCACGTGACGGTGTCTCCAAGCTGAGCCTTCCCGACAGCAGGGGGCGACTCACAGTGGCTGGTTGGCAGCCACTCACACGCCTGAACTCGCGTGGGATCAGGCTGCGGCCAGACTTCCCTGGACCCATCTCTTTTCAGCTCCTTGCCCTGACTCCTGCGTCACTCACTCCACTCTGGCCTCCCCTTTGAGCCCTCCCTCAGTGACACACCATGGCATGAGCATCCTTCCCAGGCTGCTTCCAGGTAACCTGGCCTGACACACCGATGAGGGTTTACCCTCAACAGACAGAAGCACGTGCACTCACTAGAACATTCCTGTAGTCGCTGGGTGATAGCAAATCAATGCTGACCCACAGTGACCCAGTGTGAGAGTGGGACTGCCCCCAGAGGATTTTCTGGGCTGTAATCTTTACGGAAACAGATTGCCAGGTCTCTCTCATGCAGAGCAGCGGGGGGCGGGGGTGGGAGGGGTGAATCTTCCACCTTTCCAACCTTTGGTTTGCAGCCCATCCTTACTTAGGATCAGACTAAGAAAGTAGGGGCTATTGTAAAGAGTAGGTCAACTGAAAGGGACATGCTCTGGTGCTTTGTGCGACTGTTACGAGGAAGCCTGTTTATTGATCACAGCAACCTTGTGAGGGCTCGATTACCCAGAAGCTGAGGGTCAGAGAGAAGCAGGTGCCTAGAGTCAATGCTTAATCAGAGTGGCCCACAGCTGTTGTTGCTGTTGTCGTTGTTATGTGCCGTCGAGTCAAACCCGACTCATAGCGACCCCTCCTTGGGTTTCCAAGGCAGCATCACTACGGAAGTAGGATTGCCCAACCTTCCTTCCGAGGAGTGGCTGGAGTGGCTGGTGGGTTTGAACCACCAGCCGTCTGGTTAGCAGGCAAGTGTCTTAGCCACCTATGCTACCAGAGCTCCCGGCCCACAGCTGTAGCACAAGATAAACTTCTCCTTTCTTAGTCTGGCCGAGATATTCCCAGTCAATCAGCTCTCCTAGAGAAGTACATAACTGTGGTACAATGTTCTCCTTCCATGTGGAAAACCCAGGTTCACTTCCCAGCCAATGCACTTCCCGCACAGCCAGCGGCCCTCTGGCAGCGGAGGTCTGCACGCTGCTAGGAAACTGAGCAGGTTTTAGTGGGGCCTCCAGACCAGGATGGACTGGGAAGAAAGGCCTGGCCATCTCCTGGAAGTCAGTCAATGAGAACCCTAAGGATCACAACCGCCCGATCCCATTGTGCATGGGGAATCCCATTGTGCATGGGGTCGCTACAAGTTGGGGACTGACTTGACAGCAGCAAACAACAATGTAACAGTAGATCCTGGGGGTTGTTTGAGCAAACAATTGTGGGAAAAGGGAAACTGTAGGGAGGCAGGGTGGCCTCCTCAGTCCCTGTGCTAGAAGCGGAGTTCAACAGCCTGTCACGAAATTATGACTTTACCTAACGTCCTATATAAGAGGAAGCCCAACCAGGCAGCCTGAAACTCCACCCACATGGCCCCAGGAAGCATGTGAGATGCTCTGTTGAGGCAAAGGGGCCAGTGCTTGAAACCTCATAAACATGAGAGCAGAGCAGAACACCCGGGTGCAGACAAGTCCTGAATGATTTCTAAATCTTCCGCCCTCTGCCCACCGCACTAAAGCAACGCTCAGTAAATACTTACTTCACCAAACTAAACTGATCTTGTTCTAATCATTTAACATCATTAAGCTCCAGGCTTCTTATCTGTAAAATGGCACCAATAATCACTACCACGCGTGGCTTCAAAGGATGATGTGAAATCTCAATTTAGATAATTCACGTGAGTTTTCTTTGTAAAGTCTCAGCACTGCGGAAGCCTATGCACCTTCTCTGAAAGCAAAACCAAAACCCAAACTTGCTGCCCTAGAGTCAATGCCAACTCCTGGCGACCCCCTGTGTTACAGAGTAGCACTGCCCCCGAGGGTCTCCTTGGCTGTGACGTCCATAGAAGATGACCACCAGGCCTTTCTTCTGTGACACCACTGGGTGGGTGTGAACCATCAACGTTTAGGTCAGTCATTGAGTGCACACCCTTCGCTCCACCCAGGGACCTTCTCTGAAAGCAACAATATGAGCATGTTAGTTATGTATTTTGTTGGTTGGAAATGAAAGGAAGGTCAAAAAGTGACTTAAGAATACACCCAAGGACACAAGAGATGGGGGAGAGGAATGCTGCTTGCCGTGAGAAAGCCTCAACCTGTAGCAATCTCTTTTTATGTGTGCTTTGCACCCTCGATTCCAAGCTTGGGACATTTAGTTGCTGAGGAAGCAGATGGATGCTGGTGGATATGTGACCTGCCCACAACAGTTAAACAGCTTAATGGTGCTTTAAATCATCCCGAAGATAAAAATCAAAACCAAAGTTTTGGAGCTTGTCAAAACTAGTCTAATTAAAGTAGCAAATGTGCTGGCTCCCAAATGTGCCTCTGCAGTGACACAGCTCAGACACTTGCCTGGAAGCACAGTGGGGCCTTGTTGGCATGGGGGATGGGGAGAAGGCTAACACTCAAGGTGAGGGGTGAGGGACGGAGGGCTGGGGAGTCTCAGGGAAGAGTGTGTCCAGCAGTCCAGAATGTAGCATGCAGGGGATGGTGGTCCCGAGCTTGACTGGGACTGGCTGTGAAACTCAAAAAAAAAAAAAAAAAAGTCTAAGCTGGGAGGGTAGGGGGAAGCAATGGGCAGTTCATTTGGGAAGAGGCCCCTAACCAGGGTTATAGTTCAGGTGCTCAGTGAGGAGCTGTCCCCGGTGCTGCAAGTACAGTCATGCATCAAACCCAGGCTCAGTACCCAACAAACTAACAAGCTGCATGGGAAGCAAATACATGAGCAGGCCATTTTGGCATAACAACAATAGGTGCCCTTTATTGAGTTACTCTTTTGTTCCAGAGAGTATTCTAGGCATTTTGACAGTAACAACATCAATAGCCTTTAACATAATCCTTCATGTACTGGCCTCTGCCTATCTAGCTAAACCAAAACCAAACCAGCTGCTGTCAAGTCAGTTCCAACTCATGGCCACCCCATGTGTGTCAGAGTAGAATGTGCCCAATGGTTTTGATCTTTGGGGAGCACAATTCTAGGACTTTCTCCAAGGTGTCACTGAGTGGATGGTCTTGAACCTCCACCCTTCTGGTTAGCAGCCAAGCACATTAACCATTTTCACTACCCAAGGACTCTGAGAAGTACAGTAGCCTCCCAATTAATACATGTTGCATCATTGAACGTATATGAGTTCAGGAGTTGGCTGTCCTTTACTGTTTTGATTACCTGGCGGGGAGGGAATCACTTGTTTTCTGAGTTTCACTTTCTTCATCTAAAAAATTAAGAACTCTAGTTTTTTTTAAAAAAAAAAAAAAATCTAACTGCAAAATGGCATGGTTCCATGACATGAGACCTTCAGTGGGTACTAAAATGAGAGGGACTTTCCCTAGGATAACTTCTTTAATGACTGCTTCTTACACAAACACTAAAGTTGCATGTGTCTGATGTCAAGGTTGGTCAGCCCAAGCCCCACTGAATATATTTCGTTTGAGCAGAAATGAAACGCATTCATTCACTTCATAATCATCTCAGGGGCTTTCTAGAGCATCTATCCCGCCCATTTTACAGCCTGCAAATTGCATCATAAAATTCACGGACCCATGTGCTCTCCCCTTGCATTTCCCTCCGACCTCCAGCCTCTGCACAGAGGACACATCCAGGTTTATCTAGCATTAATGGCAACCTCAGCTCTCGGTGCCGGGCCTGGCTCAGAACTGTGACAGGCAGGGAGGATCAAAGTTCAAGCCCAACTGGACCACCATTTATCCTCTACTCTCCTTCCAAGCTGTCAATTGGACTTTCAAAGAAAATGGTTGTCAGAGTCACAATTGTCCCTGACATTAGCAGAGGCGGTACTAAATAAGATGAATGGGCTGCAGCCAAGATCACTTTGCCTTTTACTGTACACATTTTTTGTGTAATGGCCTTAACCTCTTTAAATATAGTTTAGCTAATGCTACATTCCAAGTTATTTTGTCCTGTACAATTTTCAAGCTATTTCTCCACTGTCTTTGTGACCCCTCTATTGCTGCTGAGATGTCTAATTCCAAGCTGTTTAGTAATTCTTAGTGAGTGGTCTGTCCTTCTTCTCAAATCCTCTAGAGCAGGAGCAGGGCCTGGTTGTTTGAGAAACCAGGTTCTGAAGGAGACTGTAGGCTTCAAGTCCCAGCACCTCCACGTCCTGGTTGTGAACCTTGGGCAAGTTCAGGGTCTTTATATGCATTTCATGAGCAAAATGGGGACAAGAGACCCTGTATCTCAGGATTGCTACAAGGGCTAAATGAGTGCATATATGTGAAGTGCTTACAGCAATGTCTGTCACATGAAGATGTTTGTTGCTACCCGAGTCAGCCCCCAACTTGGCAACCCAACACACCACGGGATGAAACGCTGCCCGGCCCGTGTCATCCCCATGATTGCAGATCAGATCACTGTGACCCACAGAGCTTTCACTGGCTGATTTTTGAAAGTAGACTGCCAGGCATTCTTCCTTGTCTAGTCTGGAAGCCCTACTGGAACCTGTTCAGTATCACAGCAACACACTAGCCTGAACTGACGACCAGCAGAGGTGCACTGGGATTCAAACTTGTGTGTCCTGCATGAAAAGCAAGAATTCAGCCACTGAACTACCAGCAGCACTGGAACCACCAAGAGCACTGGATAAATATTATCTGCTGTCATTTCTGGATTTACTATGTCTGTGATGTTGTTGTTAGATGCCATTGAGTCGTCTCCAACTCATCATAACCTTATGTACAACAGAAGAAATACTGCCTGCTCCGTGCCAGCCCCACGATTCTTGCTATACTTGAGCCCATCTGTGCAGCCACTGTGTCAACCCATCTTGTTGAGGGCCTTCCCCTTTTTTGCTGACCCTCCACTTCACCGAGCATGACATCCTTCTCCAGGGAATGGTCCCTTCTGACAACATGACCAAAGTAGGTGAGATGAAGTCTGGCCATTCTCGCTTCCAAGGAGCATTCTGGCTGCACTTCTTTCAAGACAGATTTGTTAGTCCTTTTAGCAGTCCATGGTACTTTCAGCATTCTTTGCCAACACCACAACTCAAAAGCATCAACTCTTCTTCAGTCTTCCTTATTCATTGTCCAGCTCTCAGAGCATATGAGGCGACTGAAAATACTATGGCTTGAGTTAGGTGCATCCTAGTCTTCAAGGAGGTATCTTTGCTCTTCAGGACTTGAAAGAGGTCTTTTGCAGCAGAGTTGCCCAATGCAATATGTCTTTTGATGTCTTGACGGCTGCTTCCTTCCACTGGCATTGTTGTAGAACCAATTAATATGAAGTCTTTGACAACTTCAATCGTTTCTCCATCTATTGTGATGCTGCTTATTGGTCCCGTTGTGAGGATTTTTGTTTTCTTTATGTTGAGGTGTAATGCATACTGTAGACTATAGTCTTTAATTTTCATCAGTAAATGCTCTAAGTCATCCTCACTTTCAGCAAGCAAAGTTGTCATCTGCGTATCGCAGGTTGTTAATAAGACTTCCTCCAATCCTGATGCCACATTCTTCTTCATATACTCCAACCTCTCAGTTTATTTGCTCAGCATACAAGCTGAATAAGTATGGTGGAAGAATACAACCCTGACTCACTCCCTTCCTGATTTTAAAATATGCAGTATTCCCTTGTTCTGTTCAAATGACAGACTCCCGGTATATGTACTGGTTCCTCATGAGTACAATTAAGTGCTCTGGAATTCCCATTCTTCTAAAAATTATCCCTAATTTTTTTATGATCCACACAATTGAATGCCTTTGCACAGTCAATAAAACATAAGCAAACATCTTTCTGGCATTCTTTGCTTGGAGCCAAGATCCATCTGACATGAGCTATGATATCCCTCGTGCCACATCCCCTTCTGAATCCAGCTTGCATTTCTGGAAGTTCACTGTCAATATACTACTGCAACCATTTTTGAATTATCTTCAGTTAAGATTTTACTTGCATGTGATATCAATTTTATTGTTCAATAATTTCCACATTCTGTGGGATCACCTTTCTTTGGAATGGGTACAAAGTAGGTGAGATGAAGGTCATCCATTTGTTGAAACATCTCAATGGGCATTCTGTCAATTCCTGGAGCCTTGTTTTTCACCAATTCCTTCAGTGCAGCTTTGAATTCTTTCTTCAATACCATTGGTTCTTGATCATATTCCACTTCCTGTGATGGGTGATCTACCAATTCTTTTCGGTATACTGACTCTACATATTCCATCCATCTTCTTCTGACGTTTCCTCCCTCAAATGATACAGGAAACTGTAATAGTCTTACATTTTCTCCCACATGTAAAGATGTTCATTTTTCCTTACCCACCCTGTCTTGCATTCCATGAACCCTTTCGATCTGACCTTCCTTACCATTCTTTACATCAGAAACATTATTCATCACTATTTCCTCCACCAAGCCCCTCCATTACTCTTAGGCCTCCTGCTGGTATCTCTAAGGGCCCTAGATGGCACAGATGGGTTTGCACTCAACTACTGACCTAAAAGGTTGGTGGCCCAGACCTACTCAGTGGTGTCACAGAAGACCGACCTGGCAATCTGCATCCATAAAGATTACAGCCGAGAAAACCCTATGGAGCAATTTTATTCTGTAACACATGGGGTTGCCATGAGTTGGAATCAATTTGCTGCCAATGGGGTTGGGGTTTGTTATCTGTATTTCCAGCCTAAGATCCTGGCGTTTCTTTAAGTCTTTTTTCCCTCCTGATGTCCTGGGGGAGAGTTCCTCAGCTATCCTCCAGCTCCTGTTCCTTTGACTATAGGCTTTCTGCCTGGTAACCCTCTACTGCATTCTTCAACATCGTATTTTTCCCTGCATTTCAATTTGATTCTGTTTTATTAACTTCTTGCTCCTGTCTCCTATTACCAATATCCTTCCTTATCTCTGTGGGAAAATTTATTATGCTTATTTTGAATTTATGACCCAGCTAGTCCATTAATTTTGCTTTTTATAGTCTACCTGGCTCTCATATCTTTGTCTTTCTCTTATAGTGACTGTGTCCCTCAGAACGTGGTTCCTTTTCTCTGTGATATAATCTCCCCCTGGGGGTATCAGTTCATGCTGGTCATGGTAAGCTGCATTCAATGAGGTAATGTTAGCTGCTGTAACAGATAAACACACAATTTCAGTGGGTTTTGCATTGCAGAGTTTTACTTGTCATGACTGTAAATCCCATATGTTGTATCCCCTGGTGGAAGCATCTGTCTCCTTGTGGACAAAGATTTCCAGACTGTCAGAAGTCCAAGTTGTTGGGGCAGAAACAAAAACTCTGCAAGTGAACTACTAAGTGTAGAGGGGCCGCTCACCTTGAGCAAGCTCTTGTGAGGATCTTGGTCAGCACTGTGTTGGGACAATGATGTCTAGTGGCATTCAGGTCAGAACAGAGAATGTCTGCATTAAGGACTGAATTTTCTTCCAAAAAAGGTATCTTGAAGTCCTAACCTCTGTACTCGCCAATGTGACCTGCTTGGAAACAGAGTCTTTGAAGATGCTATTAGTTAGGTTAACATGAGGTCATACTAGAGTGGGCCTACTGCCATATAATTAATGTCCTTCTAAAAGAGAAGAGACACAGAGACAGGGAGACAGAGGAAGGGCACCATGTGACACTGCAATTGTAAGCCAAGGAAAGCCTGGAGCTACCCAAAGCCAGGAGAAAGGCATGGAACAGTTCTCCCTCAAAGCCTCATATGGAATCAACACAGCTGACAGCCTGATCTTGGACTCGCAGCCTTCAGAACCGACACTCGACTCAATACGTTTCTGTTCTAATAAGCCACGTCGTCTGTGGTATGTTGTGACAACATTCCCAGGAGACGAATGCATCCTCTCAGACCAGAGAGCACCAGATTGGCCCAGGTGCTGGGCAAATCTGATCCACAGAGCTGAGAAGAGCCACAAGGCTGAAGCTTGAGTCCCACGTACATAAGTAGGTCCTCTTTAACGCTTCCAGACTTTGCAGAGAGACTGACTGGGGTTCAGATGCCAGTTCTGCCACCTTATTAATTTTGTGGTCAAGTCATATAACCCCTCTGTGTTTGTCTTTCTTCATTTGAACGAGGGCCCATTGTGAGGATCATAAATCAAGCACCTACCCTAAGCCAGTCAGTACCAAGATGAATCATGGGCCCTAACCCCCACACGCTCACAGCAACACAGACAGACCAGCGTCTGACACACAATTACAATAGGGCAGCCAGGGCCAGGTGAGAGGTAGATGTGACTGCTTCAGGAGCGTGGGGGTCACAGACGTCTTCTTTGTAATCCTGCACTGCAATCTCTTTGCACACTGATCTCCCAGCCGAAATCAATTGCTAACTCAAGCTCTCAATAATCACAGCACAATGCTATTCGAGCAGCTATTGTAGGGTCATAAGACTCTACCCAGCATCTCATCCACTCACCTCTCCTTTTGTATTTCCTACAGAGAGCTCTGGCCAACAGACAAAGGACTGGACACCTTTTCCCTCTATATCCCAAAGCCCTCCCTCCACTGACTCTAGCTCCTGCCACAAACACCTCAAGTGGAATGGAGCCTGAAGCATGCTGGGACTTTGGGGCCTATGTTCACAGAGAGCAGGAGAGAATGGGGAGTTGACAGCACCTGACTGGGGAAAATGGGCCCGTGGAGGGCTAGCCCAAGCTGGAATGGTCATTGGCAGGGTTCCGAAAATTAGCCACCAAAAACCCTGTGGAGGACAGTTCTACTATGACACAAGTGAGGCCACATCCATGGCAACTGGCTTGGTTTTATTTGGTTGGGGCATGTCGTTGCTGCTGCTGTTGTTAGTGACCCTGAGTTGGCTCTGACTCACAGCAACCCTATGTACCACAGAATGAAACCCCGCCCAGCCCCGCGCCATTCTCACGATCTTTGCCATCCTCACAAAATTTGAGCCCATTGTTGCAGCCACTGTGTCAGTCCATCTTGTTGAGGGTCTTTCTCTTTTTCCCTGACCTTCTACTCTACCAACCATGACATCCTACTACAGGGGTGAGTCCTTCCTGATAACACGTCCAAAGTACGTGAGAAGAAGCCTTGCCATCCTCACTTCTAAGGAGGATTCTGGCTGTACTTCTTCCAAGATAGATCTGAAGTCCACGGTATATTCAATGTTCTTCATTGATCACAGTGAATGGGAAGTTGATTCTGCTACGACTCAGGCCTTGGAAATGGTCATAGACGGGAACATGACAGCAACAGGGAACGAGCTCTGTGCCAGTCAGACAGAGATGTCTAAGAACCCGTGCTGCTCTCAGATAGGTGCCCCACCAGAGCTGGAATGAGCAAATGAACGCTTTGCAGTGGTCTGTGTCATAGTGTCCATCTCTAGAGACCTAATGGGAACACAAAGCATAGGGCAGTACTGCTGCAGGGGGCTGGGGTGGGGCATACAGGCCTGGAACAGGACCTACCAACTAGCAAAGGGCCCTCTTGCCATCCAACCCTATTTGCTGTGGTGGTTCAGAGCATGGGTTTCACTGTGAGATGGTCCTGTACTTGAATGTCAGCATTTCTCAAATATATTTGACCAGGCACCCTTTAATACGTGACGCCCATTAACATCCTGTAGACCAGTGCTCCGAGGAAAACCCTGGCCAGAACATGGCTCTATGGAATTTCCACACAATGTAGTACTTCATAAACATGAACCTATATTGATTCCTAATGGCTTCGATTAATCAAGCACAATTAACGGATGAGGGAAAACCTACTTGGAAGAAAAACAAAAATATCAATTATCATGAGCTATATACTAGCTTATCTCCCTTGTGTTGTACACATGATCCCCCTGCCTACAAAATTCTCTCCACAGTCCCCTTCTGAGCCTATGAGCCATCATCCCAACCCCATTTCCACTTTAATTCTTACTCCAGTCATCCCATGGGAGCATCCCAACCCCTTCAAGTAGGGACATACTGAGCCCCTACCTTCCCAACACACCAAGTATGAACCTCTAGGAAGTGCTTTCATCTGTCATTGAAATAAAGAGCTTGGCTCCCTCATAGGACGATTTGAGGCCAGGTTTATGGTTGTACTGAAACAGAAGAAGAATTGATCCATTTAAATTGTGGTTTTGGTGAAGAATATTGAATATATCATGGAATTCCAGAAGAAAGAACAAATCAGTCTTAGAAAAAATACAACGGGAATATTCCTTAGGTAGCAAGGATGGTGAGATTTCAGCTCACTGGCTTGGACATGTCATCAGGAAAGATCAATCATTAGAAAAGGACGTTATGCTTGGCACAGCAGGCGGCCAGCAAATATGAGGGAAGCCTCCATGAGAGGCACTGCCCTGACAGTTACAGCAGTGGATGGACTTAGATGAGCATAAAGATGTACAGGACCAGGCAATATCTGTGCTGTGATACAAAAGGTTGCCATGAGTTGGAGCCAATTGGATGGCAACAACAACAGTAGGGTGTAGGGACTGCAGGTCTTCAGGTGATGTTTCACAAGTATAGCTTGTTGGAGAATAATGGCGACATGATCAAGGGCCTCAACAGAGTGCTGTCCCACAGTAGGTGTCCCATACAATGCAGAACTTTCTAACGCATTGCTCTTCCTCCTTCTTCCGCACCCCACATCCACCGCCGGGCTCTTCTCCTTACTACCACCAGCGTGATTTTTCTCAAACATGTATCATGATACTTCCCTACCTAAAGCCCTTTAGTTTCTTCTTTGTCCACAAGATAAACCTCAAATTCCATGGCGTGGCATATGAGGCTCTTCACAACCCAGCCTCTCTCTCCATTTCCCAACACAGATTTGTTCCAGGGAGAAAGCAGTTGCCATCCAGTCACTTCCAACTCACGGTGACCCCATGCGTGTCAGAGTAGAATTGTGTTCCACAGGGTTTTGTGCTCCGTAATGTTCTGAAGTAGATTACTAGGGTCTTTCTCCCAAGGCACCTCTGGGTGAACTCGAACCTCCAACCTTTCAGTTAGAAGCCAAATGAGTTTATCATGTGCACCACCCAAGAACTCCTTATTCTTGTTAGAGCAATCTCAAGTTGCCAGAACACGTTGTTCTCTCATGTCAACACCTCTCCAATCTACTGACCCACCTTCTCTCCTCTGAAGGCTCAGGCAGCGTGGTCTGTCCTCCACTTGTCCTCCTTTGTGTCCCCATGATACTTTGTGGAGCACCACCATCTTTCCAACCAATGCTCCATCCCAGGTCTGTCCTCACCTCTGAAATATGAGCTCCTCAAGGCATTCCCCGTGGTCACAGTCCCTGGCACGTGGCAGTCGATGGCCCGTGCTCAGCAAATGCTGAATGGATGAGTGGGTGGGTAGATGGATTATGGCACTAGTTGATGCCTTTCTCCAAACTGAAAGATTATCAGTGTTTCCTTTTTTATCTAAAAATGAGAAGGGGTCTGACACAGTGGGAAAACACACTCTGATTTGAGGTAAAAGAATCTTGGAATTGTAATGGAAACCTATGTGCTGAGATTTTCTGGGTTTGGATTCAAATTCCGACTGTGTTGCTTGCGGAGTGACTTGGTCCAATGACAAAGCCTCTCAGAGACAGGTAAGGCTAAGCTATGCCCCCACAGATAATTTTAGAGATAAAATCATTTGGAAACATAGCCAAGAAAAGGACGGCATTAATGCTTAACTCATCTTTGACGTCCCTGTAGGAGCAAGTCCAAGGCCCAAATACTTATCTGCTGAATGCACTGATGAATATGTTCATTAATGGACAAATAAAATCGATTCCTCCGGGCCCAGGGGTAACTTTCCAAGAGCAGATTTAAATGTTCCCTTGATCCTGTCGAGAGCCATGCAGAGGCTCAGAGGCTGTATCAGTTTAATCTTTCCCTGGAGAAGAGAAATGGAGAAGCCGCCAAAGAGACTATTGACAGAACAAGCCCAGGTCTACATCTGTTGCAAACTCACAACCAACTGAGGATTTCGCTGCCCCAGGCCTCCGATCCCAGGCTGTGGCTATCAAACGGGTCCTGGTATTAGCATTTTAATAAAAATGGAATCAAGCAAGATCAAGTCCTTGCTGCATATGAGCTATGTCTTCCAATCCAGGGTGGACCCAGCAGTGTGAGTCGCATCTGGGTCTGGAGACGGGGCCAGGCTTCAGCAGGTCCCGTCAGTGGAAACCCACGAGGTCACCCAATCCAGATGCCAGGATAGCAAAACATGAAGCCCTGTCCTGGAGAACATGTGAGCTGCCACTCTGGACCCTGGGAAGTAACAGAGGTACTTCTTTATGTGGGCTTGAGGGTACAGTGAACCAGCCAAGCACAAGGGGCTCGTTCTTGTTCTTGAAGACTCAGGGGAAACCTACCAGAGGGAGCAGGATCGAGTCTTTAGTGCAAAGTGTGATTGGGTGAAAGTGCATAGAGTACATTAGTTCCCGTTCAACAATTTACACACATCTTGTTTCAGGACACTGGTTGCAGTCCCCTCAATGTGAGGGCACTCGTCTCACTTCCTCACTGGGTTCCCCACTTCCATCCTGCCTCCTTTCCTGACCCTTCCTGCCCTCTGACCTTTGTTTTTGGACAAATGCCGCCTTTTTGGTCTCCTATGGTTGTTGGTTCTGAGGGGCATGTTCCCCACGTGTATTACTGTTCACTTTACAGATCTATTGTTTGGCTGAAAGGTGATCCTTGGGGGATGGGTTCAGTTCCAGGTTTACAGGCATCTAAGGGTCACAGTCTCAGGGCTTCCACCAGTCTCCATCAGACCAGCAAATTTGGACATTTTGTCCTGATGAAAAGTCAGGGGAAACCAACTCAATGGGGCAGGGTGGAGTCTTCAGTGCAGACAGGGCCCGCACTGTGGCCCAGTCAGGCCGAGCTAACAGATGAAGGCAGAGAAGCTGGCTGGAGCACTCCATAAGCAGATAGCCCCCTAAGGAGGGCCTCTCTCAAGACCTTCCAGAGTTCAAGTCTTGGGTGACACTCCCCAAACTACAACTTGGCAGAGGACAAAGGGACCGGTGTTAAGTCCTACAGGAAGTAGAAGTGTGGTCTCTCCACTTAGAATCCCTGTTCAGGGCTCCACAGGCCGTTGACTGATTTGTTTCAAAGTCAATGTGACTGGGACATTGCCTGCAGTCTTTAAAGTTTCCTTAGCTGAATCACAATAGAATGCATAATTTTATCACCTCTGGGAGGCCATTCAAAAGGGCTTTGGAAAACACTTTTGTTTAATTAGCCCCAACAATCAGGTATCTATGGAAACCCAGCACATTACTGCTGAAATCGGCAGTCACTTCTTGGAGGCACATTTCAAAACAACTTTACAAGGATCCACCTGGCTCAATCGTGACATAGCCACTTATTGAATTAGACAATGCAGGAATTTTTAGACACTGCAGGAATCGTTAAGCAGAGGAGGAAATGGAGGATCAAACGGGACAGATGCCCAGGGCCCCATACTTGGTGAGGGACGAACCCGCTGTGACACATCACACGCACGTGCACTGAAACGACATAGAGGAACCGAGCTAAACCCACCATGGGAGCACGTTTCCCACAGCTCTGCTATTCCTGTGATTGTTACAACTAAAGCAAGGGGTGAAGAGAAAAGAAAAAGCGGTTGCTGTCCCATGAATTCTGACTCAGGCGGCCCCATGTGGCAGAGCAGCCCTGCTCCACAGCCTTTTCTTGGCTGTAACGCTGGGAACATACGACACAAAGGGAAATGCACATCACAACACGACCGTAAGGTTCTCGGGTGTCTAGAGAAATCCAGTGCAGGGAACAGGCACACAGGTCCTGGGCCAGCGGGGCACAGCACTGGGCTACAGGAGGCAGCTGTTACGGAGGGGAAAGAGTTGTGGACGCTAAGACCCAGGGGGACGTGCCATTACTAACCAGGCGGTTAGCAACCATTGCACCCATTAAAACCAGAGGGCTGGCCAGCTGTCCGGCCTTCCCTTCTTTCAATCCTTTCTCCCCTGCTCTCTTTAACAAATATTTAACCAGCATTTACTACATGCGATCTACTGACAGGACGTGGGAGGAGGCAATAAGAAATATTATCTGAACCAAAATAGGGAGGGACACATGTAAAGAAATGACCACAAACGGATACAGAATTACACCTCTGATCAGTGCCACAGAGGAAAAGAACATGGTGCCAGAGGTAGGTCACGAGGGGACATGATGGAGTGAGGCCAGGGAAGGTTTCTCTGGGAAAGCAGAGCTGAACCAAGACCAGAAGGAGCTGCATAAGGTTATTTGAATAAGACAGGAAGAAGGAGCAAACCCAGAAAAGGAGCAGCATGTGCAAAGGCCCTGTGGTAAGAGGGTCTTGACACAGCACAGGAACTTGAAATCCAGTGGGTCTGATGCCCAGGTTGTGGGTGGGAGGGTGGTGCCAGAGGTCACTAGGCAGGTAGGCAGAGATGGAACAGAAAGACTCCACAGCACGTGCT
>NW_006921656.1:7846228-7849132 GCF_000298275.1 Orycteropus afer afer | reverse complement strand
ATTCCCAAGGCTTCTCCTTAAATACAGGAAACAGACCACACCCCAAAGGCAGCTACTCAGCTGCTTGTGGTAGATCCCACCATGGAGTTGATTGCCAGTCTCATCATGGGGAATACTACATCCAGCTGCCCAGCCACTCACCCAGGCCCAGGCAAGCTGACACAGAAACATAACCACCACAGAAGGCCACTGCCTATATAGGAGTAACACAGGAAGAGAGGCTTTATGTTGCAACAGGCGCCCTGGTGGTGCAGTGGTTAAAGCGTTTAGCTCCTAACCGAGAGGCAGCCATCCCAAACCCCCCAACAGCTCTGCAGGAGGAAAGACCTGGCATCTGCTCCTATAAAGATCCCAAAACCAAAACCAAACCCGGGCTGTCAAGTTGATTCCGACTCATAGCGACCCCACTGGGTTTCCAAGGCTATAAATCATTAAGGAAGTCAACTGCCTCATCTTCCTCCCGAGCAGCTGATGGGTTTGAACCGCTGACCTGCTGGTTAGCAGCAAAATGTCTTACCCACTGCACCACCAGAGCTCCTTAAATGGCAGACAAAGCAGAATAAAAATATGCCCAGTTTTGCGCTGAATTAAAACAAAAACTAACAAAGACACACTCTATGAAGCAACCTGCAAAAATAAAAAAAAAAAAACCAGCAGCCACAAAGCAGTGAGAACACAGGAGTCCCCGACTCACCTTGGTCTAGGGTTCACTCGTCACCTGGAGTCCTTGTTCCAAGCACAAGGCCTCCTCAGGCCCCTGTTTTCAGGGGACAACGAGTCTGCGGCTGCTCCCTGGCCTTTCGGGTGCAGAGGACGCTGTGGGGCTGCTCGAGGCCATCTCTCCGGACTCCCCTGGCAGCCATGTGCACTCTGCTCGTGGAGACGCGGAGCTGAGACGCTCCAGGCCTTGCTGCAGGCCCACGCTCGCCTCGGGAAGCCACCGGACCCTTCTCTGCACTCCGGGGCCCCGTGCAGCCTGCAGGACGCGCCCAGAGCTGGGCCGGGGCAGAGGCGGGCAGCGGGGTCTCCTCAAGAAACGCACCTGCCCCTCGCTTCCCCACCCTCTCCCGGTCCGCGAACCCCCCGGGCAGAGGCTGGCCGCGTGCGCCCCCCCGTCCTCACGGGCCCATCTGTAGAACACACAGCTTTAGGGCCCGAGTCGTTGAGGCTCAGGGTCCCCTCACCTAAGGCCAGGCGGCTGCCCCCGCCCTCCTCTGCTCCCCTGCTGCTGTCCGGGGCGCCACCAGCAAGGAGGGCGGCGCCGACTGGTGCTGAGTGGCTCGTCTGGCTGCCCAGACGCACGCGTGCGAAGCTCCCCCCTACGGCTAGTGAGGAAGCCCAGGTGGGCCCGCCTTCCTTGCCTATGGCGTCGTGGAGCAACACTACGGAGTCTGCTGAAGGCCAAGCAGGAGAGGTTTGCTGAGGTTCAGAGACGGTCGGGACCGGGAAGACGTCCACATGCGGAGTGAAGACGGACGCTCAGCCCGACACTGAGGAAGAAAACATTTTTGTACAGTTGGAGCAGGAACGAAGAGTTACAAAACCACGGCTGGCTGACGGACAGGGGAGTTAAAGGCAGGCGAGCTGAGGGCCGGACTAGCAAGGACAGGTGCATGGCACCTGAGAGGGATTACGTCATTGGTGAGGGGTACGGGCTCTGCCGTTTATTATAAGACGGTCCCAGGACAGGGGCAGAACACGTTTTTCTGAGTAACCTGCTATACAAATTGCTTTCTCAATCATGTCTGTTTCTGGGGCCCCATTGTAAAGATTGATAATGACGTGCATCAAGACCCTTCAAGTATAGGACAGCACGTTGGGCATCTGTTTGACTGCGGTGCAAAGACCCTGTGGGAACAGACTGTGATATCCTACACATGCCGACCTCAGACAAAAAGGATGTCTTCTTTAGGGAATACAGTCGGCATAAGGAGAGAGGAAGCGCTGTTAGAAAAGGCGGCTTCGGAGTTCTCCGTGGGTTCTAGACTCAGGGCAAGCCGCTAACATGGAGCTGAAGCCCTGCTTCCAGGTTGCTCCATTCACAAACCAAGAGCCTGCTCTTAGGCTCTCAGACACTGGGTACCCGACCCTGCCAGGGACTGTCACTTTGAACGAAGATTTGGTCCTGCAGGAAGGAGCTGTGGGGTTGGGAGAGAGACAGCCATTCCTAGAAGGAGAATCGTTGATGTAGTAAAAAATATGAAATTGTTCAGTACAATTGGTGAACAAGCACTAGTAATCCTGTGCTTACCTTGTGTATCAGGTGATTCGACCCTGCTACCATCTGTCCCTCGAGGCACTGAGCACTGCTTCCAGAGAGGAGGGGGTGGACAAGGGGGTGGAGAAAAGTGGCGGGCTAGAGCAGGGCTGGATTCCTACCCAAAGCCCTGTCCTGTTGTTGTTGTTATGTGCCATCGAGTCGGACCCGACTCATAGTGACCCCTCCTTGGGTTTCCAAGGCAGTATCACTATGGAAGTAGATTGCCCCATCTTCCTTCCAAGGAGCGGCTAGTGGGTTTGAACCACCAGCCTTCTGGTTAGCAGTCAAGTGCCTTAGCCACTATGCTACCAGAGCTCCCAAGCCCTGTCCTACCACATGGAAATACCAGTCCTGTGTACACAGATGCTCAGTGAGCTGTGGGGGTGCATGAGGTGTCCAGAGGGAGCAGGCACACACGTGAAAAGAAGGGGGCCCCCAGACCCAGCCCTGGGAATCAGATTCCTTAAAACAGGAGCCAGCCACCTTTGTCTATGAAGGGTTGGATAGGAGACATTTGAGGCTTTGAAGATCTGTTTACTTCTGCCCCTGCAGCCCCAAAGTAGCTGTAGGTAATTCACAGAGGGGTAAGGGTGGCAGTTCTACCAAGTGACTGACAAAACCAGGCCCCAGGCAAAGAGAAGTCC
>NW_006921656.1:7841171-7846128 GCF_000298275.1 Orycteropus afer afer | reverse complement strand
CAAAGGGGAGCAGCGGAACCCATCCAGAGGCGCCACAGAATAAAGGCCTGACAGTCTTCATCAGAAAGGTCACGGCTATGAAAATCCTACTGACACACGTGGGGTCGCCATGAGTCAGAATCAGCGGCCCCAACGGGGAAAGGGTGGGTGTGAGAGGAGGCTGAGCCGGGAGCAAAGGCGGAGAGGCTTCCACTGTTACAATTTGGACCTGGGTCTGCTGCGTGCATATTTCACCTGCTGAACTTCAGAAGATTCCGGTGACCCAGGCGCAACCCCTCCCCAGCCCCAGATTCTGCCAATAAACGCCCTGGGGGGAGGTGGAGGCCTCAGGAGTTTAAACACCCCCAGGCAGTTGGAAGCATGGCTGGTGGAGAACTGTGGGGGGGCCTCCAGTGTGAGCCGGCAGCCAGGATATCACTCAGTGACGCCCGAGTCCCTGCGCCACCTTCCCCCTCAGCTCAGCAAACACAGAGCGGTCCTCTGAAGTCCTGCCGCACGAGAGGCCACAGTGACCCTGACTTCTCCAGCCCAGGGGTCAGGGGGCTGCCCAGAACAAAGCCAGTTTCCGCTGCAGGAGGTGGGAGGAGGAAGTGTGGCACGTTGTCCTGATGTTTCCACCCCAGTTGTCATGGGAAACTACACTCAGCTTCCTGCCTGGCTGGGACAGATCCCTTTCACCCTCTTCTGTGTGTTTTGCATTGTTCGTTTACAGATGAGGCTGGGAGAAAGGGTTCTGCAGAGAGCAGGCTTGCAGAGAGGTGGGGAGCAGGCCATTATCTCTGGACTCCAGCCAGGTGCTCCAGTGCCCAGCAAGGCCCAGGGTGGCCAGAGGCCAGGCTGCAGGTAGCTGAAGGTCCGAGGGCCAAAGGACACCAGGTCCCAGCAGGCAGAGGCCTGCTGCCAGGGGCGAGGCCTTGTGAGCAGGTGGCGCTTCGTCTCATTAGCGGCCCCTGCTGGCAGGAGATGTGTGAACCCCCTGTCCTCCTCGGCAAGAAGCTATCATTGTCACCTTACACCCAGCATCCACCCACCTGGGTTCACCTTCCTGGCCACAGCAGATGGAGAATCAGGAGCCAGTCTGAGAGGGACGGCTCCCGCAGTCTCTGCGCCGTCCGTGTGCCGAGTCAGTAGACAAGCCGAGCCCCACAGAAGCCAGGAGTGCTGGCATCACATTAGGAAGGAACAGGGCCAACCGCAAACCCAAGTTGGCCCCGACCGCTAAGTCCAGTTCTTCCCACAACCGCTGCCCGGCGTCCTCCCGAGGCTTAGCATGGCAGTAAGGTGGGCTGACAGTGCTGTGCCCTCAGACATAATGTGCAGGGGCTGTTTCTGCCCGGGATGGAGCAGGCCTGACCCCAGGCTCACAGCCTTCTGTGGTCCCGTTCAGCCCTGTGAGGAATGTGGCACGTGGCCCAGGACACGGGCTTTGGAGCTCCAGTGCTGGGGTTCAAATCCTGGCTGTACCACGGACTAAATGCAGGATACTGAGCAAGTCATTCAGCTTCAGTTTCTGCATCGGGACGTGGGGACCCTGATCTCAGTGTCCACCCTGTCGGACTTCCCAGAGCCTTAAATGAGATTTGAAAGTGTGCTTAGGAAGTATCCAATAACGTAAGCATTCCCAGTGGGGGTACAGCATCTCCAAAGGGGTAAAACCTAGTTCCTGGGAGGTAAAGAATCTCAGACATTCCACTAGTCTATGGCCCTCCAAACTCAACCCTACTCCACAACCCTTTCTCCTCAGTATTTCTTCTGTTAGGGAGAAATTAGATATTCATTTCATTTTTCTCCTTCAGGAGCAATAATAAAGTTGAGAAACACCACGATAAGCATTAGCTCCCATTGGTCCCTGAACTTACCATTCTACATTCCAGGTGTCCTCCATGCTACACAGTTGCATTGGCACATCACCCACAGCCCAAGGAGTCCTCTGTCTCGAAGCCATTGTCCGTGGAGGCCCTGGTCAGGAAGGCCTCCTCCCACTTCGGACCTGTGCACATCAGATTTGCCCTTAACAGTCCATCTCACATCACAGTCCTCCAGGGACCCCTGTCCTGTCTCCCAAGGGGAATGAACCCCTCTGTGGTAGTTATGTTTGTATGTCAACTTGGCTGGGCCTGGTTGAGTGGCTGGGCAGCTGGTGGTAGTTATTCCCCATGATGAGACTGGCAATCAACTCCGTTGGTGGGATCTACCACAAGCAGCTGAGTAGCTGCCTTTGGAATGTGGTCTGCTTCCTGTATATAAGGAGAGGCCTTGGGAATGGTCTCTAGCTTATGGCACCTTGAACCCTGCATGTAGTTGTGTCGTTGTTCAGCAGCCTGCCATGCTCTGCCAACCTTGGGACTTTCAGTGGACTTAAATTAATGGCCTGCTGTGTGGTTTGGTAACATCAGGACTGTGCCTTTTTACTTGTCAACCTTGGGCTCATCAGCCTCAGCAGCCAGCAGCTGAGTGAAGAAACACCTCCAGCTTCAGTGGGCCGGGAGCTGGAGACAGAGCTGAAGCCCAAGGCTGAGGGGCTTTCACCCAGTCCCTGGAGCCTGGCACTTTGAAGTTGGACTTAAAGCCTCCAAACTGTAAGAGAATAAACTCCTGTTTGTGAAGGCCCTCCCATTTGTGGTATATTTCTTGTCAGAGCAGCACTAGGGAACCAGAACACCCTGTTTCCAAAGCCTGCCAGCCCTCGTCTATTGGAGCACATAGGTCAGCGTCTGTCCTAACAGAGCACTTGTTTACACAGATAAGAATGAAAAGAGTGTGATACCGAATGGACAGGTCCTCCAATCCCCTTACCCCCCACCCTTACCTTCTCCAGAGAGCGGCATCCTGTCGGCTGGGTCAGCCCTGGGCCCTCCTGGGCTATGCAGACTCCCAGTGGAGGCACTGGAGTGGTGAAGTTGGTGACATTTACCAAGAGCTGAGCCCAGGGAGGAGGGAGCCAGGGCTGTGTGACCTGGGGGGTTTTGGGGGACCCCTAAGTCAGAGGACAAAGTGACGGGCAGAGCATAGAGGGGCAGTGCCAGGATATGGGACTGAGGGTAAGAGAGGTGGGCAACTTGCAGTGCTTCCCCAGTGAGTTACCACTTTGGTGAGGTTTTAGGAAACACAACAGTGATGTCAGTCACTTTTGGGGGACTCTGGGTGGCGAGGTTATGTTTTCTTTCTCTTACAGCCTCAAAACAGTGCTGAGATGGAACGCGGGCACCTTGTGGCTCTCACCCCATGGGGCAGGGAGCACTCAGACAACACAGGCAGTCCATACACAGGGTCTCCCCCAACAGCCAACCTCAGGCAGGCCCCACAGGGACTGGAGGTGTGACACAGAACCAGACGCCACCCTGCCTGCCCCTGACAGTGTGACTATGGGCACAACACCTGTGGCTCATTCTTCCTTCTCACTTGTGCCTCTGGCCAACTCCTTGTCACCGCTGAACCTCAGTGCAACCACAGTCCCTACCCTGGCTTGATTTGGATGTCCGGCCCATGTTCCCACCCCTACCCTCCGAGCACCGTGACGTCTGCTCCAACTTCGTGTGTCTTCCTGATTAGACAATGAGCACCCCCAGGGCTGGGGCTGTGTCCTCTCCATCCCCAGACCCAAAGCACAGGGAGCAGCACACAGTGGGTGCTCAATGATTGGCGGCCACTCGAGCGGGGTGCCAGGATGGGGGTTGGGAAGGGGATGAGCTGAAGCTCAGTTCTCACACTGCTTCCACCTTTTGGAAGTGGCAGGGACGTAGCTAGTTACATGTGAGCCTGGTGGCCATGACAGTCAAACACGTCCCAGGGGAACACAAAACCCACTGCTGTCGAATCAGTTCTCACTCATAGCGACAGTACAGGACAGAGAACGGCCCCCTAGGGTTTCTGTAGGAGCTCTGGTGGTGCAGTGGTTAAGGCGTTTGACTGCCAACCAAAGATCAGAAGTACCTACCAGCCGCTCCGTGGGGGAAAGACGAGGCAATCTGCTTCCATAAGCATTTACAGCCTAGGAACCCTGGGGCACAGTTCTACCCTGGCTTACAGGGTGGCTGGCTATAAGTCGGAATCGACTCAATGGCAGTAGGTTTTATAGGGTTCCACGGATGTCATCTTTCTTGAGCAGAGAAACTGGTGGGTTCAAACTGCTGACCTTTCAGTTAGCAGCCAAATGCTTTAAAGAATGTGCCACTAGCGCTCCTAGGGGACCATGAGAGAGCAGTTAATTCCACGTGGACAACCCCAAGAAGGCTTTTTTTTTTTTTTTTTTTTTTGCAACGCACTGCTGTCGAGTCAGAGCCGACTCATAGTGACCCCTCCTTGGGTTTCCGAGGCAATATCACTATGGAAGTAGGCTGCCCAACCTTCCTTCCAAGGAGTGGCTGGTGGGTTTGAACTACCAGCCTTCTGGTTAGCAGTCAGATGTCTTAGGAACTATGCCACCAGAGCTCCCTTTTTTGACCTGGGCTTAAAAGAATGGGTCAAATACTGACAAGCAGACAGGAGAAGTGCTGCCGGCTGGCCCAGGGAGCCAAGATGGTGTGTGAGCAGTAAGAGGAACTGAGGCAGAGACAGCCCAGAAGGCCTCCCTGGAGGCTTTCCTCAAAAAATTGCACCCTCTGTCCACCTGGCAGGTCCAGGCGCAAAAGCAAAGGCCATTAATCAGCGGTGTGAGTCAGTGCTAACACCCAGCTTGGATTTATAGTGACACGCATTGATTCTGACTCTTAGAGGGTGTCAGCTCACCTGTAAATTAGAAGATTTATCTGTAGGTGATGCAGAGATAAGTGGCTTTGCACAGAAATACCTTTTTGTTTTTAAAAACTAAGAGTGCTAACGTGCTGAGGGCATTCCCTGGGAGAGGCTTTAGGGAACACCCGTGAGCTGCTCGGGTCAGCTGGGCAGCTGTGGAGATGGATGAGCGTGGGTGCCTGCCAGGTGCCCAGCGCTGGGACTTCAGCAGCTCGGAGCACAG
>NW_006921656.1:7833062-7834286 GCF_000298275.1 Orycteropus afer afer | reverse complement strand
ACCTGGTATTGGCCACCAGGTCACCAGGAGTCGAGGCCAACTCACCAGCAACTAACACAGTGTGCACAAGACGGGGAGGCCCCACTGGGTGCTGCCGCCATGCCAGGCCCTTTTCAGACATGACCTCATGGAGCCTCACAATGGCCTGAGAGGCAGATCTCAATTAACCCACGAGGCTGTTAACATAGGAAGTATCCGGCAGGGACTGGCCACTGTATGCGCAGCTGGGGGCTGGGCAGGGGAGGTAGGCCTGGAAGCAGTTCCTTTCTTGCTGCCCTCAGCTGCCCCCTAAGAAGGTTTTGGTTCTGGTTCTCTGTCTCTCTCTCCTGGAGCAGAAAGGCTATTCCCCCACCCCCAGTAGCCTGCAAGCCTCTCTCTGCCCAGCTACTTTGACGAAAGTTACAGTTTCTCCCCCATTTCTTCTCTCCTCCTTCCGCCCTGGTGACACACTGGTTTTGCATGTTTGAAAAGGAGTAATTTTATGAGGAAAACAAAAAAGCTGCGTTCAAAATTGTATAGATAATGTCAACCCATTTTCTAAGCTAAAATACATGTTTCTCTTCGTGTCAGTACGTGAAAAACACATCCACCACAATGTGGGCAGTCACTTTATCTGGAAGTTCCCATTTTCTTCTTTGAGTCTTCATATATTTCCAAACAATCCAGAACATTTAGGAGGATTATTGCATGAGGTGTGGGCCCATATCCCCAGATCTACTGTGACCTGGGGCTCTCTGTGCCCTTCTATAAAATGGGGATTATAAGAAAACCTGCCTCCCAGGGTCGCTAGAGGGGCAAATGAGGTTAGTCAGACAGACTGCTTATCAAGTAGTAAGAGTTTAATGGACGACAGGTCTTGCCAGGAGCCTGTGTTACTTTTAAAGTCACAGGGTGCCAAGCACTTTGAGAGGAACACTCAGATGGTAACATGGGCACTTCTACCCTGTCCTATAGCGTCACTATGAGTCGGAATGGACTTACCGGCAGTGGGTTTGGTTTTCATTTATTTTTTGGAATTCCAAAGCTGGCATGGAGGAGGAGAACTCAAACTTGTTCTAATCTTCAGACATTTCAAAGCCCCCTGGCTCTGTCTTCAGTTGGTGCCAAGCACTGAAGGACGATAATGAGGGCTGAAGCGAGAATCAGTTAGCAAGCCGTGGTTGGTAGAAGACAGTCCTGAGACAAGCAGGGCCTCCTTTGCTCGTGTGTGTGTGTGTGTGTGTG
>NW_006921656.1:7821215-7831142 GCF_000298275.1 Orycteropus afer afer | reverse complement strand
GGGGCCTTAAAATGGTCAGGCAGGGGCACTGCATTAGGGAGATGAGAGGAGGCAGAAGGAGAAGACTCAGACTGAAAGCACGAGGGAGACTGAGCTGCCATTCCTGGCTCTGAGAGGACACGAGGCAGGGAGTGCAAGTGGATGAGGAAAGGGAGGTAGGACCAAGGAGAATAAGCCCTTGGTTTAAATGAACTCCAAAGCCTGGGTCGGTCTACCTTCCACTCTGATGAGGGCTAGGAAGAGCATGGGTGTGTTGGGGTGCAGGTGGGTCAGAGTGCAGGGCTCACCGTTAGGCAGGATAAACAGTCACCAGGTGCTGCCAAGCTGACCCCCTCCAGGCAACCCCATGGGTGTCAGAGTAGAACCGTGCTTTCAATGTTCAGTGTTTCAGCTGGGTTTTCAATGGCTGGTATTTCAGAAGGAGGTCACCAGACCTTTTCTCCAAGGTGCCTTTGAGTGGGCTCAAACCTCCAACCTTTCGGTTAGCAGCCAAGCACACTGACCAATTATACCACACAGGGTCTCCTAGATAGCAGACCAAAACAAATCCAAAACACACTCACTGCCATTGAGTTGATTGTCACTCATAGCAACCCCCAATGGGCTTCTGAGGTGGTAGGTCTTTACAGAAGTAGATTGCCCCCAACTTCCTTTCCCAGAGCTGCTGGTGGGTTTGAACCACCAACCTTCTGGCTAGCAGTCAAATGCCCTAGGCACTGTGGTACCAGAGCTCCTTCTAGGCAGCAGAGAGACTGCATTTTATAAGGACGTCTTCTCAGTCGCTCCAGGAAGGGCAGCTGAACCACCCCACTGAACCCCTCTCCCTGGCCAGGGCAGAAAGCCAAATTGCTTTTGCAAGTCTGAGAAAGATCATGCAACTCGACCAAGATTGGTCTGCTCCGGGAACAGCCTTTGGGTCTTGGCATGGCAGTAACAGGAGAGTGGCTTGGGGAGGGAGGAGAGGAAGGAGCCCACGGGGTACTGGTCACTGTGCTGAGGCAGGATTCTGCCCAAATGTCTGCTAAACACTCCTTGGTGCAGCAGACCCCTGATGCCCCAATCACTAAGAACAGGGAACAGAGCAACATTTTAATTAATCCACAGAAAGGCCGGCCCGGCATTACCCTCCACTTCCTCTCACTCAATCCTTTTAATTTCCCAGCGATTTAATTAAAAGATCTCCCCCCTTACAAGAATGTCTCATTTTCCTCAGAGCAGCATTAAAAGAACTGGGGGCCAAGAAAGCTGATCCAATTGGAGTTGTCTCTGAAACTTTGCTCTAGAAAATCAGAGCAGACAGAAACCACTGGAATGACAGAGAGTCCCCCACTCCTATGCCCGCGCACTAAACAAGCAGCAACCTGAGGCCCAGAGGGAGGGACTATCCTCAGAGTCACACAGGGAATTAGTGGTGCATCAGATTGTGACAAACCCCTCCCCTTGCATCTGTGATCCATCAGAGCAGAAAGAGCTGGAGCATTCCGTCATCTCAGCTTATTCATTTTTAAAATGGCACAATATTTGTAAAAACTAAGTTAGACTAGGAGCACAAAGGCAGCTCTGGTGGCGTAGTGCCTAAGGCATTTGACTGCTAACCAGAAGGCTGACAATTCAAACCCACCAGCTACTCCTCGGAAGGAAGACTGGACAATCTACTTCCGTAGAGATATCGCCTCGGAAACCCAAGGAGGGGTCACTATAGGTCGGAACCAACTAGATGGCAGTGAGTTTTTTATGAGCATAAAAATGCTTGGTTGTTGGAAATCAAAATAAAACAGAGATCCCTTTGCAGTCTCTAAGAATCTGGCATCTTGGACAGGGATGAGCAAGCAATGGTCCATGGGTCAAATCTGGCCCACCACCTGTTTTTGTAAATAAAGTTTTATTGAAACACAACTATCCTTGTTCATTAACACACCATCTACAGCACCTTCTGTGCTACAAGACCTGAGTGGAGAGCCTAAAATATCGACTATCTAGCCCTTTGCAGGAAAAGTTAGCTTGACCCTGATCTAAGATGCTCCTTTACAGAGCTGCTGAAGCTCATGGCTCCACCCAGTGTCCTCCAAGGGCCAGAAGAACCTAAATACTATCCTAGAGCAAACAGAGCAGTGACAGCTTCCGATGTCGAGTGCTCACGGCGTGCCAAACGTGCTGAAGGGCAAGGTTGGGAGTACTGCCATCCTGCCTTCGCATCCACTTTGCAGATTGCTATGGACATTCCCAGAGCACCTGGTGGTGCAAATGGTTCATTCATTCACTTGGCAGCTCAAGTTCACCCAGAGATGACTCAGAAGAGAAGCCTGGCCATCGGAAAAATTGGACATTGAAACCCCCTGGAGCAGTTCTACTCTGACCCACGTGGACTCGTCAAAGTCAAAAGCAACTCAGAGGTGCTGGTTTTACTGGTACAAACATTCCCACTTACCGATAAGCTAACTGAAGGAACCTGCCCGAGGACTCAAACCCCATGAGCCCTGGAGCCCGACAAGCCTCCACACCACGCTAACCCTTGCCCAGGTGCAGGCCACAGCTCACAGATCCAGACACACACGAGTTCCCCTGGCTCTGCAGCCCATTTTCTCCCTACCGTCCAGGCTGCAGGGTGAATGGAGCGTCAGGACACAGGGGAGGCCATAGCTGCTCTGCTCTGCTCTGTGGGACAGTCTGGAGTCCTGGCAGCCAGGACCTCTCTTCACAGCCCCAGCATGGGTGCTGGAGGAAGCTCCTGCTGGTGTGGACAGCCTCCACAGCCCCAGTCCTCAGTACTTTTTCTGAACTCTAGCCTAGAACCAGGAGCTCTGGTAGCATAGTGCCTAAGGCACTTGACTACTAACCAGAAAGAAGGCTGGCAGTTCAAACCCACCAGCCACTCCTCGGAAGGAAGGTTGGGCAATCTACTTCCGTAGTGATACTGCCTTGGAGACCCAAGGAGGGGTCACTGGGAGTCGGGTCTGACTCGACAGCACATAACAACAACAGCCTGGAACCACATCACCTCCACACTGGTCCTGTGTCCATGGAGGACACTGGATAGAGTCATGAGCTTCAGCAGCTCTATAAAGGGGCATCTTAGTTAAGGGTTGACTAATTTCTCCTGGAAAGGGCCAGATAATCAATATTTCAGGCTTTGTGGGCTATCAAGTCACTGTCACAACCATTGCACTCAGGCATTGTAGCACACGAATAAAGAGATACCTCAGGTCTTAGCACCAGTGGGAGGTAGGCAGAGTATGAGGTAGGTGAAGGAGGGCCTGTGGGGCTCGGTGGAAGTGCTGAGGCCCAAGAGAAGGTGACATGCCCAGCTAGTATGTACGAAGCCATGACTCAGACCCAGGATCTGACCTTAGACCTAGCAAGGGTTCAGTTGCTCATAACTGAACGATTCTTCACAGAGTGCCAATGATGGGCTGTCAGGAGCTGACTTGTGTCTCCCATAATATGTGTGGGAGTCCCGGCCCTAGACTCAGGCACATGACCCCCTTTGGGTCTAGGTTTCTCAGCTATGTTACTGAGATCATACCCAGGGGGGTGGGTTCTACATCTCATCACTTCTGAGTTAGAAGAAAGATTACACACAGAGATGCCCATGCATGGGACAAAGTGGATGTTGTGTGGGGATCACAAAGGAACCAACCAAGGAACACCCTGCCCTACCAACAAGGAAGGAACCAACAGGGCCGAGACCCTCTTTGGGCCTTTGGCCTCTGGGACTGGGAGGAAATACATTGCTGTTCTTCAAATCCACCCATTGTTGTTGTTGTTTGCCATCGAGTCGGACCCGACTCACAGTGACCTCTCCTTGGATTTCCAAGGCAGTATCACTACAGAAGTAGATTGCCCAACCTTCCTTCTGAAAATCCACCCCTAGGGGGTATTCATAATGTTTCCAGAGGCCAAGTTTTTGGAAATTATTAAACAAGATCATTCATATCACACATGAGTAAAATTTTACTGAAGATAATTCTAAAACTGTTGCAACAATATATTGGCAGGGAATTACCAGAAATTCAAGCTGGATTCAGAAGAGGGCATGGAACAAAGGATATCACTGCTGATATCAGAAGGATCTTGGCTAAAAGCAAAGAATACAAGATGTTGTTTTGGTTCTCTGGTGTCACTTTGACAGAAAATACCACAAATGGGTGGCTTTAAGAAACAGAGGTTTATTCCCTTACAGTTTAGGAGGCTAGACGTCTGCGTTCAAAGTGCCAGCTCCAGGGGCTGGGTAAAAGCCCCTTGACCTTGGGCTTCAGCTCTGCCTTTTGCTCCTAGCCCACTGGAGTTAGAGGCATCCCTTCACTCAAGCAGCTGCTGGCTGCTGAGGCTGACAAGCCCATGGTCCATAAATAAAATGGCACAGTCCCAAGATTATCACATAACCCGGCAGGCTGCTGGCTCAAGTCCAGGGAGAATCCTAAGATCGGCAGATGACAGGCAGGCTGCCAGATGAAGACTTGGCTACAGCAGGACCAGAGCCAAAAAGCTGCAGACCTTTCTCAGAGCTGACTCCTTATATCCTGGAAGTGGACCACAGCCCTAAGGGTGTAGATTCCACCATGGAGCTGATTACCAGTCTCATCACTGGGAATAATTACATCCAGTTGCCTGGCCACTTGAAACCAGGCCCAGCCAAGCTGCCACATAACTTTAACTACCACAGATGTCCATGTGTGTTTTATTGACTATATAAATGCATCTGACTGTGTGGATCATAACAAACTATGCATAACATGTTGAAGAACTGGAATTCCAGAACACTTAATTGTGCTCGTGAGAAACCTGTGCATAGACCAAGAGGCTGTCATTTGAACAGAACAAGGGGATACTGTTTAAAATGGTTTAGAATCAGGAAAGGTAAGTGTCAGGGTTGTATCCTTTCACCACACTTATTCAATCCATCTGCTAAGCAAATAATCCATGAAGCTGGACAATATGAAGTTGAACATGGCATCAGGATTGGAGGAAGAACCATTAACTACCTGTGACATGCAGATGACACAACCATGCTTGGTGAAAATGAGGATGACTTGAAGCACTTACTGATGAAGATCAAGACTACAGCCTTCAGTATGGCTTCCACCTCACCATAAAGAAAACAAAAATCCTCACAATTGGACCAACAAACAATATCACGATAAATGGAGAAAAGATTGAAGTTGTCAGGTTTCATTTTACTTGGATCCACAATCAACACCCTTGGAAGCACCAGTCAAAAAATCAAAGGATGTATTGCACTGAGCAAATCTGCTGCAAAAGACCTCTTTAAAGTGTTAAGAAGCAAAGTATCACTTTGAAGAATAAGGTGTTCCTATCCCAAGCCGTCGTGTTTTCAATTGTCTCATATTCATGTGAAAGCTGGACAATGAATAAAGAAGACTACAGAATTGATGGCTTTGAGTTGTGGTGTTGGCGAAGAATACTGAAAATACCACGGACTTCCAGAAGAACAAGCAAATATGTCCTGGAAGAAGTGCAGCTGGAATCTCTTTAGAAGTGAGAATGGCCAGATTTCATCTCATGTGCTGTGGTCACGTTGTCAGAAGGGACCAGTCCCTGGAGAAGGATATCATGCTGGGTAAAGTTGAAGGTCAGCGAAAAAGAGCAAGACCCTCAAAGAGATGGACCGACAGTGGTTGCAACGATGGGCCCCAGCATAGCAAGGACTGTGAGGATGGTGTAGGGCAGGGCAGGGTTTCACTCTGTTGCATGTGGGGTTACTGAGTGAGAACTGACTCGCCAGCACCTAACAACAACAACAACATGTGCAGTATTTCTGTCACAGCTGCACTAGGTAACTGAATTGGAATCGACTCAATGGCAGTGGGTTTGGTTTTGGTTTAGGTCCCTAAGAGGTGTTCCTGGGTGGTGCAAACCATTAAACACTTAGTTATTAACCAAAAGGTTGGTGGTTTGATTGACCCAGAGATGCCTTGGAAGAAAGGCGTGGCGATCTCCTTCTGAAAAATCAGCCACGGAAATCTTTCGTAGCACAGCTCTGCTCTGACGCACACGGGCTCTCTGCAAGTCAGAGCTGGCATGACGGCAACTCAGGTACCTGAGACACAAGCCTGTGGTGACCCCTGGGCTGGGTGGGGTCTACTTATCACTGGCAGAATGCCACAGCCCACAGGACACAGCCCCGCCAGGGAGCAGCCCACACCCGGGCCGGCCGCAGCTGTCTTTGGGGGCTAACTTCCCTCTGGGCATCTGGGTAGCTACAAGTTGATCTGCAGCCCCATCACAGGTGGCCTTCTCCAGCCCCCTTGAGTCCTGTGGGGGCAGGGCTGCTGTCTGGGTCATCAGGTTATAAAAAAAAATAGGTCTGGTGCTGGGACTCTTGGGGAAGAGGTGTGGACGACGGAGTCACCTGGCCCAGAGCTCAGAACAGCCAGCCAGCCTCTCTCCAGTGTGACCCCTCCCCCAGGCGACTCCTGCACGGCCTGGCCTGCCTACGTACACCGTCCTGCTCCCTCCGTCAGCTTTGTGACAGTTAATACAGTGGTTAACGCAGCAGCCAGCACTGCCGACGGGGCTGCGGAAGTGTAACAACGGTTTCTACCACGAGCCACCGAAGCCTTAAATGCAGCAGGAATGGCGACAGTGGTAGATTAGAATTTTTAATCAAACCCAAGTAAGTCCCTGTCACGGCAAAGAGAAGGGCCGAGCTGACTTGAAAATGCTTTACTTAGGAACTTTTGTGATGCGTGGTAAATCAAGGGCCCTTCGGCCAGCATGCTACTGTTTGGTTTTGTTTCCTCCAGCCAAGACTCCCAAGCCTTCGCACTTTGACTTAAAACCATGACCACTGGGGCCGCAGCGATGCAAACACGTCTTCCACCCACTGACAGTGCAGACCGTTTGTTCATAAATTTCAAAAGTCGGGGGGTGGGCTTTGGATCAAATGGTCTTTTTTCTCTGGCGCTGGAGGGCAGAAACGAAGAGCAAGCGGGAAATCATCAGCTAAGGAATTTAAATACTTACCACAAGGAAAAGTCACTGGCTAGATCAGCCTCATGGATACAGGTGAGCCAAGGAGTCACCGTTTCCTCCAAAATTCGAAGCCCAGACCTGCTGTGCATGGCTGAGGTGGAAGGTCTTATCCACGTTCCTAAGACCCATCGAGGTCACTGTATAAACTCCCCGAGAGTCCATGTGTTCTTCTACAAAGTGGGGTGACCCCTGCCACGTGGGGACTGGCTGAGGTAGGGGTAGTGCTGAGGACTGGAGAATCCCATGGAGCCGTGTGCACAGGCTGTGGGGCACGAGACGCCGTGCATGCTGTCACTTACTGGAAGGTTGCATCTGAGGCATGGTGACCCCACTTACAACAGAACAAAACTCTGCTCGGGCCTGCTCCATCCTTGCGATCACTGGTCTGCTCGGCTCCATTGTATCTGAGTAGCTGCCAACACAGGGGCTCATCTATTGAACAATGTTCTTTGTGATCCATAGGGTTTCTATTGCCTAACTTTTGGAAACAGATTGCCAGGCCTTTCTTCCTAGTGTGGAAACGCCACTGAAACCCGTCCCTTGTGGGTGACCTGCTGATATTTGAAATACCGGTGCCATAACTTCCAGGGTCACAGCAGACACAAGCCACCACAGTCTGACACAGTGACAGATGGCGGATGGAAGCTGTTAGTACCTTGTGGGGGAGAGGGGACCTAACCTGCCCGCAGTTACAACTGCTGAGGGGTAGATCCCCAGGTCCTTCCTCCGAGGTGTCTCGAGGTAGATTCAAACCACGGATCTCTCAGTTACAGCTGAACTCTTACCCACTCACATCACCCAGGGATTCCGTATCTGGCCTATCAAAACCCAACCCAACCCACTGCCATGGAGTTGATTCCAACTCCCAGTGCCGCTACAGGACAGAGTAGAATTGCCCCACAGAGCTCCCCATAGGCGCTCTGGTGGCATAGTGCCTAAGGCACTTGACTGCTAACCAGAAGGCTGGTGGTTCAAACCCACCAGCCACTCCTCAGAAGGAAGGTTGGGCAATCCTACTTCTGTAGTGATACTGCCTCGGAAACCCAAGGAGGGGTCGCTATGAGTCAGGGCCGACTCGACGGCACATAACAACAAACAACAACTGAATTGCCCCACAGGGTGACCAATCTTATGGAAGCAGACTGCCTCATCTTTCTCCTGCAGAGGAGCTGGTGGATTTGAACTGTCAACCTTTTTGGTAGCAACCAAAGTCTTTAACCACTGCATCAGCAGAGATCCTGTATCTGGCCCACAATGGGCATTTAATTCACATTTTGAAGTAGGAAAACAGGGACTCATCCAGCCTTTTAGCAGGAGCTTTAACCTCATCTGACACAAAAATACCAGGTGGGTCAAAAAGTAGGAGAGAACAGTCAAGAGCAGGGGCACTCGGCAGCGCGGGAGACACCGTTTTATTCCCATCGCCAGTCCTCCCTCTTTCCCTCGTTGCCTCCATCCCTCCATCCCTACTCCCTTTCCTTTCCCCTCCTTCCTTCCTCCCACACCCAGGTCAGCCTCATCATCAGGGGCTCTGCCTCCTCTAGGGGCCCAGGAACCCTCCAGATTCCCGAGGCTCTGGTACAACAGAGAGCAATGGCGGGAGAGCACTGGTGAAGTCAGACAGCCCGCGTCTCAGTTCTGGTTTCTCCTCTTGCCAGCTGCTGACCCTGGACAAGCTGCTCAGCCTCCCAACCGGCTTCTTCTGGGTGAAGTGCAGGGTGGCATGGGAGTAAAGGGTAGGATGCAGGGGGTGTTCAGCAGGGCGCTGGCACCCCCAGGACCAGTCCACTTTCACTCCTGGCCTTTACCACTGTCCTTTCCTGGAATGGCGTGTGGGTTCCAACCTCAGGACCACAATGCCCTGCTCTTCCTGGCCCTCGGTGCCCCCTCTAAGCACACAGACCTCCCTGCTCTGCCCTGCCACCAGCCCAGCTCCTACCACCACCACCACTCCGAGTACGTGGACTGTGGTGGCCTATTCCCTCTCCCACCCCTGAAGCAACCATGAGGCCCTTGACTGTGAGTCACTCTGAGTTGTATTCCCAGTTCATACCCCAATGCCTGACACCTGATTGGTAACTAATTCATGTTTGCTGAATCAATGAAATAACATATGCGTGCTAGGCCCTGTGACAGGCCCAGGCAAGGGAAGGCAGAGATAACGACAATGATGTATTACGAGGCCAGCAGCCAACTGAGATACACGAGAACGTCCATTCTGCTCACAGAACAAATTCCACATCCCAGGGCAAGCTGCCATTTGTCATGTGCCACAGAGTTTCACGCTTTGTAAATGTGAGGGTCAGCAAAAAAGGGGAGACCCTCAACGAGGCGGACTGACAGTGGCTCTGACAACAGGCTCAAGCACAGCAAAGACTGAGGACGGCACAGGACCAGGCGGTGTTTGGTTCTGTTGTGCACAGGTCCCTACAAGTCAGAGCTGACTTGACAGCACCTAACAACAGCAACAACATGGGCAAAATATCGCACGATGCAGGAAGCATCAGAAGATGGTGAGGCTCACAGCCTTAAAGGTTAAGTGGCCGGCTTCCTGTCACCCAGGATCGGGATCCCGACAGCAGCTCAGCTCACCTCCCAAGCACAAGGCTCTTCCAATTGAAGCTTTTACAACTTACAAAGCCATTTGCAGGCTCTTTTTACCTCCCCTTCATGTTCAAGTATAAAAGTGCACAGGGCTGGGCTCGGGACCATGGTCACAGGGGACATCAAGCTCAACTGCCATAACACACTACGCAAAAACCTTGTTCCACCTCCTACTTTCGCGAGTAGCAACTGGGATCTTAAAAGCTTGCAAGTGGCCATCTAGATGCAACAATTGGTCTCTTCTTGTCCAGAGCAAAGAAGAACAAAGAAAAGCAAAGACGCACGGAAACAATTAGTCCAAGGGACTGGTACACCATGCGATCCTCAGCC
>NW_006921656.1:7816537-7820600 GCF_000298275.1 Orycteropus afer afer | reverse complement strand
ACCCAGCACATACCCAGTACCTTCAACCTGAAACAGAGACGGGCCAAGGGCACAGGGCTGCGAACTCCACCCTCTTCTGTCAGGGACCAGCCACTGTATCTGACTGTATATTCTACCTTCATGCACCTGTACAACTGCCCTTCAAGGTGGGATGCTCAGAGAACACCTGCCCTCAGTGAGCTGGAACGGGGGGAAGATGTGAAGACACCATAGGGCTGGGTGGGGGCAGCCAGACTCCCCTCCAGGCCTTCCACAAGGGGGTGCCCATCGCAAGGACTCCCAAAATGGATGGAATTAATTGGAGCACCAGGCTCGGGATTCTCAGCCAAATGCTGCTACAAGACAAAGGCTTGTGATTGTCAGTTTATTGCTACCCCAAGTACAGTGTGGAAAAGAGGGCACTGCCACTTCTCGGCTGGTGCCAAACCGTCTGCCGGGAGCCAGGCGAGGGAAGATGAAGTCATGAGCCCCATGCGGTAGGTCCTCGGCCAGCCTCCAGGCTCGTGACGGGGACGAACCTCACGGTCTGCACCCGAAGACCCCAGGCATCGGGAAGGCTGGTTTTCTGGCAGGCCCAGAGCAGAGGGCCACTTCCAGAAGTGAGGTGTGAGCACACCGAGGAACAGGGGACTCTAGAGAAGAATGTCTGATCCCTACTTCACCTCCTCAGAAGGGGAGGGAACAGTGGAAAGTACTTTGTTTTTAAAGCAAAAGAATGCCGAGGTGGGAGCTGAGCCTCCACCTGCGCTGGGGGCCGGGGCCCCCAGTCCTGCGGAGAATCCTGCTGACCTCACTGGTGACGAGCACCCCCGTGACGGGAGGTGGTGGAGCTCTGTGGGTAACCCAGGCGCCCCCGCCCATAAGGCCACTCTCCATGACGCTGTCTCCCTTCTGCCAGACTGCAAAGAGGTCCCCGATGAGGATCCTGTGCCTCGATGGGGTAGAGAGCTGGGGACGCATCAGGGAGGAGGCTGCCAGGGCTGGGGAGACTCTGAATCCTGCAGCAAAGGGGTGAGGCATGTGGAGTGCGTCAGGGAGAGTTGATTCAGAAGTCTTTCCGGAAGCAGAGGACATGGGGTAAGGGGGCGGGGCTGTGTGTGTCTGTGCTGCAGAGGCGGTGGTAGGAGCTGAGCCACTGGTTCTGTGTTGCTGGTGACGCTGATCACCTTGCCCACCCAATGCCAGTGGTGGGACAGGAAGCTGGGGTGGGAGAGCAGAGGGCAGCGCCTTCCTGCAGGCCCAGTGTGTGTCCCTAGAGCTGTGGGCCAGGTGGCTGGGTGGGCTGCCCCTCCACATGCGACACGGCCTCCTGCATGTAGAAGATGAACTCGGAGGCCTCACCACCCTGCGTGTACACCGTCACCGTCTCGATGCCCTCCACGTCGTCTGAGGACACCACCAGGTGGTGCTCCTCAGCCAGGCTCTGCTGCAGGGTCTCCTGGATCATGACCGTGTGGTTGGAGCTGGGCTCCTCATTGGTCACCTGGGGAGAGGTAAGAGAGAGGTCACCCGGGTCCTGCATCCACGGTCATGGTTCACCAATGGGAACAGTGTTTCACGCATCGCAGACAATCCTCTCAGCACTGCCTCATGCTTCCTCTCACCCACCTCACAGGCGAGGAGAGCAGCCTGGCCAGGGCCCCAGGCCATGTTAAGTGGGGAGCCAGAGTTCCAACCCAAAGCCCTTGCTCTTTTCTCAATGCTAAGGTACAAGGGTTAGAAGACTCGGTGGAAGTCATTTACTGCAACAGGGTCGGGGGAGTGTAGGCGGGGGTCCTAGGCTATGAGAAGGGACTTGGCTGATCCCAGGTTATGTGTCTTCCCACACGCTCTGAGAGCAGGATGCCGTGCAGAGATCTGGACCCTGCCAGGTGGGAGTAGAGGGTGTCATCTATCAGCACTAGGCCTCACCCATGCAGTGCTGAGGCAGCAGATTGAAGCTCCCAACACAGGGCCGGGCAGGCATGTTCGCAGGAGCAGCTGTCGGTGAGAGGAGCAGCTGAGCGTTCGGGCCTGGCCCTTCTCTGCCAGCTCCACAGAGGCCCCATCCTAGCAGGTGCTAAAGCATCCATCCCTGACTATCCCAAAGAGCAATTGGCTTTGAGCTTGAGAAGAGAAGCAGCTGAGTATCAAACAGGGGCAAGGGCAGGAGTGGATTCAGGGCCACAAACATGGAGCAGGGCAGCGGGCCAGCCCAGGAGGAAAGCTGAAGGCCCTGGCCCCATCGTGCCCCAGTGAGAGCCCTCAAACCGTGAGAGGCATCCCAGAGGCTCTGGACAGCATGAGGGAGAGGACACGTGCTGACCCAAGCTAACTGGGTTTGAACACCAGCTCCACACTGTAGGAGCTGAGAAGCGTGGGCAAGAACTTCCCCCACCGCCCTTGGGTTTTCTCATCTGTCAAACAGGAAGGGAACTGCCCACATGGAGGATGCCTGGGAGATGGAAGGGGATCCAGATCCGTGCCATCCGCTTGATTCTGACTCAAGGCGACCTTGTGTGTTACAGAGCAGAACTGGGCTCCACGGGGGTGTCCTGGCTGGGACCTTTACGGAAGCAATTGCCAGGCCTTTCTTCTGTGGCTCCACTGGGTGGGGGTGGTTGACACAGAGCGGTGCTCACTGACATCACTGTCCTCCCAGCTGACACGGACCTTTCTGGCAGCAGGAGACACAGGGCAAGGGTGGACGGCAATGCTTTCTTAAACACCTGCAACCCGACGGTGCTGTGCTGTGTCAACCGATCATTCTCTCTTTCCACAAAGCTCCTCTCATGTTATCGAGAGCCGCTCCATGAGGCTCCATGAGGGCCTGTCCCAGAGCCACACTCCACGCCTGGCACACGGCAGGTGCTCCATGTTGGCTGAGCGGTGACAGCGCTGACACGGCAGCACGTGAGAAAAGCTGGGGCTCCAGGCCTACGGGACAGACACGGGGCAGAGAGGCGACGGAGGAGAGTGCTGTAGGGGAGGATGGGCAGGGAGGTTCCCCAAGGGGTTGAAAAGCCAGCCAGTAAGAGGTAGGGAAGAGGGATGGGGCTCCAGGCAGAGAAGACAAGGAGCAGTGACTCCCAAGGGGGCAGGAATGGCTTTCGTAGGGCAGTCTCTGATGAAGGCTTGCTTTCACCCACCTCTGACCCTGCCCCAAGCTCACAGTGGCACTGGGCAGTTCCCTCCTGTCTACACTGTTCACCATTAGTGCTCTGTGACATGACGTGCTCCCTGTCCCATGTCAGCACCCTGTCACCACGCACACCTGCCCCATGTCAGCACCCTGTGTCACCATGCATGCCTGCCCCATCACCATTAACTGCCATTCCACGTGCACTCTGCCCCATAATGTTAGCACCCGTCACGCCATGCACACTCTGCCTCATCACTGTTAGCAGCCCATGATGCCATGTGCTCCCTACCCCATCACCATTAACTGCCGTGCCATGCACACTCTGCCCTATCACATTAGCACCCACCACGCCACATGCACTCTGCTCCATCACTGTTGGCAGCGCTCCCTGCCCCATCACTATTAGTGCCCCCATCACATTAGTGCTCAATGCCATGAGCATTCTGGGATTGGCCCAGTTGGATTTGTGGGGTCTCATTCTTGCCCTGGGATTGTCCCAGGGGCCGTGAGCAGGGACAGTTGTGTCAAAGGGTTGTGGTCATTGTTAGTTACCCTAGCATCAGCTCCAACTCCTAGTGACCCCACATACAACAGAACAAAGCATGGCTTGGTTCTCAGCATCTTTCCAACTGAACCGTCGCTGAGTCCACTGTTGTGCCCATGGTGTCATGGGACTCCTTTCCTTCCTACAGCCCATCCTCCAGCACTGTGTGAGGCAGTGCTCCCTACCCACGGCCCAGCTCCCAGCACTGTGTGGGACAGTGCTCCCTACCCACGGCCCATCCGCCAGCGTATGTGGGATAGTGCTCCCTACTCACCGCCCATCTCCCATCACTGTGTGGGGCAGTGCTCCCTACCCACGGCCCAGTTCCCAGCACTGTGTGGGACAGTGCTCCCTACCTACAGCCCATCTGCCAGCACTGTGTGGGGCAGGCTCCCTAC
>NW_006921656.1:7812024-7816192 GCF_000298275.1 Orycteropus afer afer | reverse complement strand
ATGTGTGGGGCAGTGCTCCCTACCCACGGCCCAGCTCCCAGCCTGTGTGGGACAGTGTTCCCCACCCACGGCCCAGCTCCCAGCACTGTGTGGGATAGTGTTCCCTACTCACAGCCCATCTGCCTGCCTATGTGGGGCAGTGCTCCCTACCCACAGCCCATCTGCCATCACTGTGTGGGACAATACTCTCTCGTAACCCACAGGGGTCAATTGGCTAATTTTTGGAAGAAATCACCAGGACTTTCTTCCTGCTCAGCACTAGTCTGGATGTATCACTGAAACCTGCCCACCTCGGGTGACCCTGCTCATACCTGAAATACCAGCAGCATAGCGTCCAGCATCACAGCAACACACAAGCCCCCAGAATATGACCAACCTGGCAGGGTGACAGGTCAACAGGGTGGTTGTGTTGGACTCAGAGAGAAAACCATAAAGTGTGCCTACAGTGGCTCCTCCTGGTGTTGGGGATGGGAGGGAGCTCTGAACTTGGGGGACAATCCCCCGTAGCCTGAGGGCCATTCCAAGTGCAAATGGACATTTAGCCTATCTTGTTTGTCCAGAGTAAACCAAGACTGCTTCTTCTTGCCTTTTTCATTTTTCTGACCTTTTCTCTTCTTTTACTGTTGGTTTCAATTTCATTTCACTGGGAAAATGTACTGCAAACCAGAGAGTCAGAAGTAAATACTGATTTCTTTCACCTTGTCAGCGTGCCTGATGGAAGCCTGGGGTAGGGAAGGGCAAACGCCTTTCTCCCCTCTGCTGCGGTAAAGTCCACTGAAAGGAAAGGTGCGGGCACAGGAGGTGACTGACACTGAGGTCCCGGGGACCTCACATGTGATAATGACTTACTGTGCTCCAGGTGAGCCGACGCATGATGACACAGGGCGAGACCAACCGACCCTCGAGCTGAAGACATATTCCTGCACGTGAGGTCATTATTTGGCACAGTGATTCTCATCAAGGCCGAAGTCTAAGATGATGACGTCTTCAGACAGAAATCTTCCCCTGCTCAGTGTAGGGCCTGAGCTGTGGCCCAGAAAAGATCTACTCGTGCCTTCACGCCAGAACCTGTGACTGGGACCATGTGGAAAAAGGGCCTTTGCAGGTGGGATTAAGTGAAGGACCCTGAGGTGAGATCACCCTGGATTGTCCATGACCCTGAATCCAACGACATGTCTCCTTATGAGAGTGAGCAGACGGGGAGTCCACACACACACACACAGGAGAAGGCCATGGGCATGGAGGCAGGGCCCACAGTGAAGTGTCCACAGGCCAGGAAAGTCCTGGAACCACCAGAATGCTTTCTCTCAGGGCCCCAGAAGGAACGATCCTGCTGACACCCTGATTGCAGGCACGTGGCCTCCAGAACCGTGAGAGTAAAGCAACGTCTGTTGTTCCAAGCCCGTAATCTATAAGGGAACTTGCCACGGCAGCCCGAGGGGCTCAGCCCCAGTGCCCAGCCTCTAGCTGGAAGGTTGGTGGTTTGAACTCACTCAGCACCTCCACGGGAAGACAGCCCTGGCAATCTGCCCCCGTAAAGCTCACAGCCCGGGAAGCCCGTGGGGCAGTGCAGTCTGTCACATAAGGTCGGTATCACCTTGAGGCCACCGTCACCATCATGTGCCCACAGGACCACTTTTAAGCATCCTGAGTTTAAAAGAGAATCCCTTCTCCACTTGAGGCTGTTTTTTTTTTCTCTTCAGTTCTCACTCCAAGGTTTTGTCCAACCAATTCACCATTAAATGAACCTACTGCTAATTATCAGAGTAAATAAAGCTCCCAATCACGGTCCTCTGGGCTTCACTCCCCAGGAAGAGGGAGGCGCCGAGTGGGAGCGAGCACAGCACACAGGGCCCACCTTGAGCAGCCTGTACCATCAGGGCCGGGGCGACGGGCTCCCCACTGCTGCTCCTTTGCCTTCACGAAGCGCCCACAGCACACACACCACCTGTGGGCCCAAGCTTCCCAGACGGCTCTGCCAGCTGCGTGTGCAGCTGCAGACGCTGCCGGGGCAGAAGCTCCAGTTCTAGGAATGCATAAAGAAGGTCAAGGAGGGGTGGAGGGCCTGGTGGCTGAGCGCTCAGCTACTAATCCAAAGGTCGGGGGTTCCAGTGCACCCAGAGGCACCTTGGAAGAAAGGCCTGGTGACCAACTTCTGCAAAGCCAGCCACTGAAAACCCGAGGAAGAGCTCCGTTCTGACACACACCGGGGTCCCGCCAGTCAGAATCCACTCAACAATGGTCCGCATGTTTATTTCTGATGAGGCCGGGGGCTGGGAAGGCTTTCTGCAGCGTGAGCCCCGGCCACAGCCTGAGCCTCACCTTGACGCATTCCAAGTGCTCCATGGGTCACAGTCTGTTTGCTTTTATGTAGTTTCTGCAAGCCAGGTACTTCCTTGTCCCCATGGAACCTGATGTGCAGCAGCCCCGGGGGCTTACTGAGCACTCTCTGAGGCTCACCCCAGTCACATGTGAACAGCACCTGGTAGCCTGGGCAGCTCTGTTCCCATTTTACAAACGGGGCCACCAAAGGTCCCAGAGGGCCAGTGACCTGTCTCAGGTCCAAGAGGGAGACAGCAGGAAAATCCGGGCTTTGGTCGGGTGACCGCAAGTCCAGACACGCTCCCCAGCTGCCCGCACTCCATGTCACAGATCAGCAGGATTAAATGATGGCTCATTATCCACACCAATCCGTTTATGGCTGCTTGTGTAACTCTCAGCCACTCGCTCTGTTCAAAATGATCACGCCAGCAGCTTAATCTATTAGCACAGGCTGGAAATTGTTCTCTGCAGTAGAAATGATACAGCTTTCACAGAATCATTATCCCCTGAGATGAGCACTCCATTTCCCCCTAAATGCTGTACCTAACACATCTTTCAACTAAATGATTAGCAGCAGAGATAGCTTAATAGAAAACCTTAACCCATGGGAGCCTACGGCCTCCTCACCACATCAGGCGCCAAGTTCTGCAGTGAGGCCTGCCTCAAGTGTTCTTCTAGAATCTAGACGGGGTCGCTGTCAGAACCCAGGCACTCGAGCAGCAGCGGCTCAGTGGCAGACTTCTCCTCTTCCACGCGGGAGACCCAGGTTCAACTCCCAGTCAATGCACCTCTAGTAGAGGCTTCCTTGCTATGATGCTGCACCGGTTTCAGTGAAGCTTCTAGACTAAGACTCGGAAGAAAGGCCTGGTGATCTACTTTGAAAACCAGCCAGTGGACCCTCTGAATCACAACAGTCCAGCCTTCCGTGGTCTGGGGGCAGGCACGGGACTGGCGACGTTTCGCTCCATCGTGTGTGTGTTTCCCATGGTTGCTCAGCGCCACGCAGCAACATTCACACTGGGCTGCAGCTCCCTGTCCTCCCCAGCCACTCATCCACCAATGGAGACGGCTCTGGGCCAGGCAGCCACAAGCCTCTGTGACTGCCTCATTTGTCCTCTTTCACTTGTCCTGTTTCTCCCCCTCCCCTCAGCTCCCCTACTTCCTTTTTAAAAGCCATCCCTGACAAGCTCAAGGATCCCTGGTGACATAATGGTTAAGCTGATAATGGACTGCTGACTGACAGGGTGGTAGCCGGAACCCACAGGACAAAGACCTGGGGATGTGCTCCCATAACGATCACAGCCAGGAAAACCCTGTGGGCAGTTACACTCTGTCACACGGGGTCGCTACGTGTCACAATCGGCTTGACAGCAAGCAGCAGCAGCAGCAGCAGCTTACGCTTTCTCTCTCCCAACATTTGAGAGAACTTCCGGAGCCCCCAGCTCCAGAGGCCCCCCTGAGGACGGGGAGACCTGCTCCCCCGGTGCTGTCCTACACCCCATCTCCTCTGCACACAACTCCCCATCAGCTGGCAGTGTCTTGAAGGCAAGGACGGCCCTGACTCCCTCGTCCCCAGTTCAGGGACATCCTCTCAGCAGGTGCACAGCTGATGGTGGTGTGGTCTGGGGAAGTGTCGATGGATAAAGCCATGATGAAATTTGACAAAATGAGGATACAGAGAATAGTCTGGAACAGACCAGCTGCTGCCTGCCTGGCTCCAACCCTGTTGACAGGAGCCAGCCCGGACAGTGAGACAGCAGACAGCAGGGGAGACCACCTGCAGTCCATGGAGGAGAACCCCTAGGCTCCCAAAGCAATCCTAACATCCAGCCCCTGCATTTTACAG
>NW_006921656.1:7809044-7811824 GCF_000298275.1 Orycteropus afer afer | reverse complement strand
GAGTCTAGTGTGGTGCCTGGCCAGACACTAACAGGACTATCTCTGGAATTCCTGAATGAAGAAAGAAAGTAGCAGACGTGTAACAGTGTGGAAAACACAGCTGAGGGGACTGTGAACCCTGGGATTGGACAGTTTCCTCACTGCTATGAGCTCTCCAAACAATCTGGAGTGATTGCAATCATGGTAAAATAACCATTATTGTTGTTGCTCTTATTTGAGTCAGAATCAACTCAATGGCAGTAGGTTTGGTCTTTGTTTCTGTACGTGAGATGCTACGTTAAACATTTTGCATATGTCGTGGTCTTCACTGCTCTTAACACCCCAGGAAGTGTCACCCAGCTTTAGAGGACAGTAAAGCATCGGGACTGAAAGAAGATTCATTAACAACTAGAGCCACGCAGACGACACAACCTTGCTGGCACTGAAAAGGATATGAAGTCTTTGGACAAAGATCAAGGACCACAGTCTTCAGAATGGATTAACGGTCACACAAAGAAAACAAGTACCCTCACTACTGACCAATAAGCAACATGAGGATAAATGGAGAAAAGATTGAAGTTGTCAAGGACTTCCTCTTACCTTGATCCATAACCAACGCCCACAGAAACAGCCGTCAAAAAATCAAATGATGTACTGCACTGGACAAATGTGCTGCAAAAGACCTCTCTAAAGTGCTGAGAAGCAAGGCTGTCACCTTAAGGACTAAGGTGTGCCTGACTTGAGCCATGGTATTTTCAATTGCCTCAGATGCATGTGAATGCTGGACAATGAAAAAGGAAGATTAAGAGGAACTGATGCTTTGAATTATGGTGTTGGTGAACTGACTACACCATGGACTGCCAGAAAAATGAACAAAGCTGCCTTGGAAGAAGTATAGCTGGAACGTTCCTTAAAAGCAAGGATGGCAAGACTTGTCTCGCACACTTTGATCATGTTGACAGGAGGACCCAGTCCCCGGAGAAGGACATCATGCTTGGTAAAGCAGAGGTCAGCAAAAAAGAGGAAGATGCTCAATGAGACGGAGACACAGTGGCTGCGACATGGGCTCAGACATGGCAAAGATCGTGAGGATGGCGCAGAACAGGCAGGGCTGCGTTCTGTCGTACGTGGGGTCCCTATGAGCCAGAGCCAACTCCACGGAACCTAACAATCAGGCTCAGGGCACCCGAGAAGTTACACTAGGAGCTTGCTGTGTGCTCTGCCCACCTGGCATCCCACCTTCCCTACCGGCCGTGAGCTGATCCAGTCCGGGTTACGGGTTGCTCCCCAGGCATCTGTACTGGGTAACAGATTGTCTCAGGTCGCCTTTCAAACAGCCCAGACTTAGCAGAGGATGGGGCTGCCAGGTCGAGAGCCACATACCCTCTGCTTGATTTCCCACCAGCATCTGGTCCTGGCTAAGTCTTTTCTCATCCTTCTACTTCCACTTTAAGAACACGTTGATGGACTACTGTGTAAAGTGTCCCCACGCCTCAGAGTCAGGGGACAAAGGTGTCCAGAAGTGGCAGGGACAGAGAGGATGCCCCTTCCTCTGGGACCCAATGCTGGTCACGGACAGTGTCTGAAAGGGTCTGCTGAGCTAAGCAAAGCAGGAGGTGTGCTGGGAAATGCCTTTCCCCTGGGAAAGCACTGCCTTCCTTTCCCGCCCGGCCTCCCAACACCCTCTGAACCCGACTCCCTAACACACATTTTCCTGTGTCACACACGGCACCAACAACAATCCCTCTGTTGAGCATCACAGCAGCCCAGAGACACAGTCAAGGACATCATCACATGACACCCACAGACTGACTACAGGAGAAACAGCAGCATCACACAGCTGACCCCAACGGAGGTGGCAACAGAAAGAGGGAACGCTCTGGGAGCTGGGTGTTTAATGCACTATTTGTGAACACTGGTGGTGGAGAACAAGCAGGGCACATGGGCGTCACCTGTCCCCAAAAGCTGTCAAAACAAATGGCCTCCCGGAGCCCGATTCCCCGTGCGCCTTGCCCGAGGGCTCAGGCCCACAGAGCGGCCACGTTCCTCATCAGCTCAATCACTTAGACACATGTTTGCAGCTTTGGTATAGATGGGCCCAGAATTTCCATGCATTAGTCAGGCTAGGTGGGACTTAGCACATTATTTGACCTTGGCTTCCAGCACAGATGTAAATGATGAATAAAGAAAGATCAATAAAACCACTGCTGGCCCTGAAATGAAAAGAAGCTGGACTGATGTTTATGGGGCCGGCATTGGTTCAGTAGGTTTGTTTCTGAAATTCGCCACCAGAGCACCTCTACTTAGACACCGCCCACCGGCCTGGAAGCCTGGTACCCTGGCCAGGTGCTGAAAGGTGAAAATGCCTTCATCTGGGGAGACGCCAGCTGGCAGGTCTCCTTAGAATATGGGGAAGGAACCACAGCAGCCCTGCCACCATCATCACAGCCACTGTCACCACCACAGTCACCGGGAGACCATTTGGTTCCAGGCATCCTTCACATTTCAATCCCGTTTTTCCCTAAGTTGCACTGGATTCCTAGTAATTAAACTGTGTCTTGGGGAGCAGGGCTCTCGCAGCTGTCATTAACGTGTTGGAAGGGAAGAGCCCCGGGGCCGCGGTCCAGCAGGTATAGAGCGGCCGCTCCTCACTCTTCTCTGTCATTCGCAGGATTTGCTCTCAGGACCTGGTGTGTGTCTGTGCTAGTTCCAGCCTTCGGTGGTCTGGGGAAGCTGACAGGATTCAGAATGCCACCAGGAGAGCACAGCCATTATCAAGACTCATACACAGAGTGCAGCAG
>NW_006921656.1:7752759-7799501 GCF_000298275.1 Orycteropus afer afer | reverse complement strand
GACCCCGTGTGGGTCAGAGTAGAACTGTGCAACACAGGGCTTTCAGTGGCTATAAACTCACAGATTGCCAGGCCTTTCTTCCAGGCGCTGCTGGGTGGATTTGAACTGTCAACTCTTGGTCAGTAGATGAGCACAAACCATGTGCACCACCCACACAGGGGCATGTTTTCCTCCATACAGATCTCCCATGCCATTCACAGTTCATGCAGGGGCAGTTCCACCCAGGCTCAGGGGAGCGCACCTTGGCTCTTCTCTGCTATGTCCCCTCTGTGGCTAGCTAAGAGCGTTCCTCGCATGTTCCTCAGGAGAAAATCATCCACCCACTAGTCACAAAACCCCAAGCCACACCCTTGAAGGCTCTGGCTTCTCCCACTGCATCTTCCCACTGGCTGGAGAGAGGGCAGGAATCAACAACAGTGCTGACGGTTTCGCTACAGTGAGCTTTTCGCCATAAGTCTGTTGGAGAGTTTTTAGGTCACTGGCAGGTCTCAAGCATGATGCTTGGGCCTGATGGGCAGTTTTAAAAGATCACCCTGTGTGCAGGTGAAGACTGGGATCCAGACCCGGGGGAAGGGGAGGGAAGAGCAGCTGCTGTAAACCAGGGATGACAGCTGGGACGGCATTTGTCAAACTCCTCTGGGGCTCTGAGAATGCAGAGCTGACGCAGGAGGGACGAGGCGGGGATTCTGGGCACCTCGTCGGCTCCCTGGTACGGGTGCTGCTGGCATCTGCTGACCAGGGGCCACTGTGAGCAGCAAGCGCTTAGACTTAGATGAGGGCAGCAGCCTTAGACGAAGCCCTAGACTTAACGTTAGATGAAGGCAGCAGCCATGGAGACAGGACTACTCCAGCTACGTGATGAAGGTACGCCATGGGACAGAGGATTTTCTAGCGAGTGGTTCAGTGCTCAGCTGCTAACCAAAAGCCTAAGTGGTTTGAACCCACAAGCTGCTCCACGGAAGAAAGATGAGGCAGTGTACTTCCATGAAGACTGACAGCCTTGGAGACCATCTGGGGCACTTCCACTCTGTCCTCTAGGGGCGCTATGGGTTGGAATCGACTCCGCAGCAGTGGTTTTGGTTTGGGCTTTGCTTCCATGAAGACTGACAGCCTTGGGAACCCTGTGGGGCAGTTCCTCTCTGTCCTCTAGGGGCACTGTGACTCGGAATCAACTGAACAGCAATGGGTTTTGAATCTTTACTGGAGCAGATTGATAGGTCTTTCTTCCACAGAACGTCTGGGTGGATTCAAACTGCCAACCTTTTGGTTAGCAGCCAGCTAATCATTAATCATTGCACCACCGTGGCTCCTGGGTGAAGGTAGCGTGTGTGGACACTGGTGATAGGTTGGAGTGGAGTGACATACCGTGCAGGTGGGACTGGCACTCCGGGTTTGGTCTGAGCCCTGGTGTGCAGAGCCTGCCATTTTCTATGTGGGGACACTTGGGGGAACGGGCTGTGGAGTCAAGGTTCCACTAAGTGACATCTTCTGGCCAGGACGGAGGCACCTGCACAGGGAAGTGACAAGGGCGGGCAGCCCCAAGCTGCACTGAATGGGGACAAACCGAAGAAAGCTGATGTTTGACAGGGCTCGCAGCTCTGGCTTCCTCCTCTCAGGCCCAGTATAACTCTGATCTTTGCCTCGGGCCCAGCGACCTCAGACAGCAGGGACAACTCTCTGCGTAAAGCTGCAGAGAGGAGACAACTCAACAACACAACAAAATGCCTGGCCTCAAAGAGCCCCTGGGTCAGGAAGCAGGCGCCCAAGCAAACAGGGCTGAAGTAGACAAGGTGAAAGTGCAAGTGAAGTGGGGTCCCGCAAACAGACCGGCGAAGCTGCAGCTGTAGCAGCACATGATGGTGGAAGTCAGGGCTCAGGAAAGGAAGAGAAAGGGGCAAAGTTCACAGCCCGGCACCGGCAGGTGGGCTGGAGCCGCGTTCCACGGAGAACGAGCACCAGGATAGCACAGAGGCGGCTTTCAGACCATTTCCCGTGTGGCCACAGCTGTCTCACGGCACTCATTTTCACTTTAAACACTTCACAAAGGAATGAAATTTGTAGTAGCTACTCTGCAAAGAGAAGGCTCAGCAGCAGCACTAAAGGGCTGTGGGACGGGGCCAACGTCGGGAACACTGGCCATTAGAACTCGGGCCAGGAGCGGAAAGCTCCTCAAGGTTTATTTAAGACAGAAGAATGCCAGTGAGTGAGGGAGAACCAAGGCAGGCTGACACAGGGGGTGCAGGCATTAATGAGCAGGGAGAGCGAGCGCCGCACTGCCAAGAGCCCAAGAGTATCTTCTGTGTCTGGACCTGCATGCTGAAGGCCACTGATCAGAGACGGCGGGTTAAATGTTCTAGAAGGAATGGGAAGTGTGAAACATTTCGGGAGGATCCCTGTGGTATAACTAGGAGCTGGATACCATTAAAGCTGGCAGGGCCCCAGGATCAATAACCTGGACCACAACGTTCTTCAGGCAGGAGTCTAAGCTTACCAACCAAAACGTACAGCTGAAAACTGGTTGTCATGGTCAGTGCCCTGATCAAGGGGGAAACAGAGGAAGGAGTCAGTGAGGCTTCAGGATTTGACAGAGACCACAAGCACGGGGAACTGAAAGACAAAAGTTGCATCTGGGTTTTGGTCTCCATCAGGAATCAGGTCCACTGCTTGGGGACCCAGTATTTGTTCCTCTGAAGCTTTAGGGACACAGAGGGTGCTTATATTCTGGGTCCCTGCAGTATCCAGCTGACTGCGATGGCCTGCAGAGGACGGAGGGGATTCCCTTGCACGGGTCTTCCAAAAGGTCTTTGAATCCACCGTGACTGTAATGACACACTAGAGTCAGGAGGCATGGAATGCAAGTGATGTTCCATCGCACAGTGAGTGATCACACAAGGAAAGAAAGCAGTTAAAATGGATGGAAGCTGTGGTTACTAGAAGGCGCTCTAGTGGCACAGTGGTTAAAAGCATTTGTCTGCTAACCTAAAGTTTGGCAGTTCGAACCCACCAGCCATTTCGTGGGAGAAAGATGAAGAAGTCTGCTTCCATAAAGACGGACAGCCTTGGAAACCCTATGGTGCAGTTCTACTCTGTGCTATGGGGTTGCTATGAGTCAGAATTGATTCGATGGCAGTAGGACTCTGCCTGCAAACCAGGGAGAGATCTGTTCATCCGCACCGTGGACTCTGCCTGCGAGTCAGGGAGCGATCTGTCCATCTGCACTGTGGACTCTGCCTGCGAGCCAGGGAGAGATCTGTTCATCCGCACCGTGGACTCTGCCTGCGAGCCAGGGAGAGATCAGTTCATCTGCACCTTGACTGCCTGCAAATCAGGGAGAGATCAGTTTCCAGGATACACCAAAAAGTACCTCTATGAGAGTCAGAAAAGGAAGATCCCATTAGCTCCTCTGTTATTCGAGGCTAAAGGGACAGCAGAAAGGAAGGGCTTCCCTCAGTTCTTGTTGAGGATAGGGTAGGAGAGAGAACTCAACTCAGCTACACTGTAAGGCAATGGCCAATATCTTCTGCACCATCCTCTGAAAAGGGATAAACACTGACTACCGTGCTCCCATGGGTTTTTAGTTTGCAGTCTCTCGCTATGTCCTTATATGAACAGATCACTGTCACAGAAAACAGTGATTGCTTTTGAAAATAATGAAACCAGATCCCACTCCCCATTACTTTGCTATAATCCGGGACAACCCCATGTGTGTCAGAGCGGCACTGAGCTCCACAGAGCTTTCTGTGGCTGACTTTTCAGAAGCAGGTCACCAGGCCTTTCTCCAAAGGGCCTGTGGGTGGATGTGAACCACCAACCTTCAGGTTAGTAGCCAAGCCCTTAACTGTCCATGCCACCCGGGGACTACAAGTCTCATGTTAATGTCCACATCAGCCCCAGAGGTGAGGAGGCCCATCTGGGCTCCCCTTCCAAGCCGATCAGAGCAGGCAGCTACTGTCAAGCCAGAGAGTCTGCATTTGAGAAGTTCCTTCTTTAAGGCAACTTCTTCCCATCCAATGTCCTACACAGACACCAGTGGGAAAAGGCTTCAGGGGAGCAGGTGATGAGGACTTGCAATTAATACGAGACAGGCTGGAACCACTGCCTGGCAAGCAGGGCAGTGGTGTGTGTGTGGTCACCAAAGGATGGACTACATTCCCTTATAAAAAGTAATGCACTACAGATCCCCAGTGGATTCTGATGCTGGCTGGCAACCAACATGTCTTCCAGGGAGAACTGCTACTAGAAATCCCTTTCAGATGAAGCACTATACACTGAGCCCATGAAGGAGGCTCTGCCCGTTGTCTTCCCAACTCACATTTCCTCAACTTCACCCTCCAGTGCCAACCAATGGGGACCAAGCCAAAGAGGACAAAGGGCACGGGAGCAGGAAGGTTCCAGCAGAGCTGCAATCCATGCATTAAGAAAATCAGTAGTGCAGACACGTGGGAAGAGCACCAGGGACTGGGAACAGGACTATGGCGGCATCACTCTGCACCGTGCCAGGCAGAGGGTCTGTGTGGGGAGCTGGGTTGCTGCCTACAAGTCTGTGTGGCCTTCATTGCTTGCCCTGGGGTTACCTGCCACTACTGTCACCAAGGCACTGCATAACACCATCTAGCACATCAAGGAAAAACCATAAACACAAGAGAATAGTGGCAATCCCCTAGGCCCTGCAGAGAACCTGGTGCAGGGGTGGGCAGTCTACTCTCCAGCAGGTGAGCCCAGGGCAGCCAATGTCTGGGGTACAGACAAGATGCCCTGGGGGGACAGAGACCTGGCGCCACCAACAATCAGTGTTACCAATACTGGTTACTGCTGAGACAGTTACTGCAGAAATGGCGACTCCTACAGAATGACCTGCTTGTTCTTGCCCAGTGGACTGAAGTAGACACTGGCACTCATGCAGGGCCTCTGGGGTCGGAGTGACAGCACTGCCTGCTCTCTGAGCTCATTCCTCAAACACAGAATGAGCTCTGGGTCCTGTGGAAGATGCATGTGAAGCAGGGAACTTTGAAAAGATCTCAAAATATGCTAAACCAAAACCCAATTCACTGCCATCGAGTCAGTGTCCACAGGGCGGCTGAAGAACAAGGTAGAGTTGTTGTTGTTGTTGTTATGTGCCGTCAAGTTGGACCCAACTCATAGTGACCCCTCCTTGGGTTTCTGAGGCAGTATCGCTATGGAAGTAGATTGCCCCATCTTCCTTCCGAGGAGTGGCTGGTGGGTTGAACCGCCAGCCTTCTGGTTAGCAGTCAAGTGCCTTAGGCTCTACGCTACCAGAGCTCCCCGCCGCATCCCTCATCTGTCCTCAGTGGGAATCTTGCCATCTGCAGAAATGCAGAGTATTTGGTAATCAGATCATCCCTTTCATCTCTCTGCCCATATCTATCCCTCTACCTTTCCGTAGTGATACTGCCTCGGAAACCCAAGGAGGGGGTCGCTATGAGTCGGGGCCGACTCGACGGCACATAACAACAACAACAACAACCTGTCTCCCACCTCATTTTGACCTCATTTTACAAAAGACTTAAGCTGGCTTACAGAAATACTTAAAAGAAAAAAAAAGTAAGTATGTCAGAAGCAGGGAAATACATAATTGAGAATCAAAATTCAAGTTCATGGAGAGAGTTAAAGTGCAGACGTGGGGCTTTGCGCAGTTATCCATTCATTCACACTGTCAGTATAATCGACAGGAGTGCTGCTGTTGTCAGGCAGCGTTCTCATTGCTGGGATATGGGAGTGGCCCACGCCTGCCATCACCATGGTGGTTATTCTCTGCTGGGAAAATGGATAATACGCAAAGAGACAAGTGGCACGTGAAGGATGTTAAATGGCAAGGCATGCTGTGGAGAAAAGAGCAAGGAATGGGGGAGATGGGGCCGGGGAGTGTGGACTGTTAGGAAGATGGTGCCGATGTTTGAGCAGAGACCTGGGAGAGGCCTGTGCTGCTTGAGTTACCCAAATTGGACTGTACACTTGACACTGAATTTCAGAACAGAAAACAAGAGGGAAACCAGAACAGTTAGCAGATGGGAAAGGATAGCTTTTCTTGGCACTGACAGGTAAAGGCATTCCTTCAAGTGGCTCTCAAGTAGTGCCTCCTCAGTGATGTGTCCCAGAGACCTGCTTGGAAGGTCACTGTGCAAAGTGGACTTCTAACGCATCTCCATGACTGTTTCTCCAAGTGCCCAGCACTCGTGCAAACCATGACGCTCAGTCTAAGTCATTCTCTCGGGAATGGACACGTCCTCGATCCGTGGATAGGAGCCGCAGCCTGTGCGGATGGATGTTTGGACGGCCTGTCTTACAGACCCTCCTCCTCAGACAGCAGGCCATTGATGTTTCAGTCCTGCCCTGGCTGATAGTCTGCATTGACCCGGAATAGGCTCATACTCTTCCAGGCCAAGCACTCCTTGAGTTGTCTTTGTGACACCAGATTGCAGCCCTCGCCTTGTCTTATGAGTCTCTTCATTTGCATCTGGGCATTTGGAGTCCTGACAGGACAGGTCTGACTGGGATGGTGTCAGGAGATCTTGGGGTGTCTGGGGTCCCAGCTCCTCTCGTGCACTGCTGGCAGGTGCTGCGGGATGTGAGCTGCATCTCCTTCCAAGAGCAGGACTGCTGCCACTCAGAAGCGAGAGTTGTTGGGCATTGCAGGCAGTGCAGCGACATGTAAGGTCGTGGGGTTTAGCACACAGCTCAGCTGGGCTGCGGGGCATCAGCCTGACAGCGTGACAAGGCAGTAGGCCCAGAAGCACTGGTGCAGTCAGCGTACACAGGGACGCCGGCTCGCGGTGGGAGACCTCAGGGGCTCCCTTCAGGGACTCTTCTTTCTTGCTGTGAACACCGGGCTTAAGAGCAGTCACTGTGTAAGTCTTGATTACTGTGTTTATAAATGTTTCAGAATGTGTACATCCTAGTTACTCTCTTGTCTGACTGGCCCAGAATTTAGGACGTCCAGATGATGGGTGAGAGGATAGATGGACGGATGGACAGATGGATGGGCAGGTGGATGTTAAATGCTCACATTATAAGGAAAGGATTGTGATGGTTCTGGCTCTCTTAGGTGAAAGAATGTCACTGAATTCAGTTCAATGTCTTATCATTTAAATTTCAATGTAGCTGTTTTTAGTAGGCAAATTGGTTTTGATTTCTTTGAATTAAACCGTGGTTTAGGGTTGCTTTTTTTTTTTTTTTTTCCAATAGGGAAATGAGATCTTAATGAGAGTGCTTAAGCCACTTCAGTGTGAATTCTAGTGCACCTCTTAGTAAGCAGGGATGTGTTCCCTTCTCCCTCGTGTGGGGAGCACCTTGATATTGGGGACTTTGTCTTGCTCCAGCCCAGGACATCATACCAGGTAGGTGCTCAGTCAGGCTTTAGAAGCGGACGTGAATGTGCTGTGGTTTTCATGTTTGGATTCCCTCATGCAACGCTGCCCCCCAGCACCAGAGAAGGGAAACAAGAATGCCTCGCCGTGCAGTGCATGATGCATGTAGGAGAGCAACTGTTTTTGAAATTTGCATTGAGTAGTGTATTTTGGGGGGCTCTGGTAGCATAGTACCTAAGGCACTTGACAGCAAACCAGAAGGCTGGTGGTTCAAACCCACCAGCCACTCCTTGGAAGAAAGGTTGGGCAATCTACTTCCGTAGCGTACCACCTCAGAAACCCAAGGAGGTGTCGCTATGAGTCGGGTCCAACTTGACAGCACATAACAACAACAACAACTCTACCTGTTCTTCAGCCTCCCTGTGTCGAGTAATCAGGTGACATTGTAAATTTAAAGACATAAAGAGGCTTCAAAAGACCAGTCCTTGGGGAAACCCCCCTGGCCCTCAGCCCTCCCTCAGTTCCTGTAGACTCTCCCCACTGGTGCCCGCGGCTCATGCATGCTTTCCATGGTGAGGTGTGTCTAAGTGTGTCCACAGCATGTGCATTTTCTCTCTGGGATTCCTTATGAAGAGTTTCTAGATTCTTTTGAAATACATCACACTGTACCCAAACCCCGTTCCCCAACACACACAGCACAATGAGAGCCACTGAAGACACTGTCCCACAATTGGAGGTAGAGTATGAACAAGGATGGGACTAGACCACTTTCCTTCCAGGTTTCACCTGAGGCAGTTAAGACCTTGGGGCAATCAGTGGGTGGGAGGGAGGAGGTGTCCCGGCCAGCGAGGTCCTTACCTGCTTCACAACAGTCACAGTCCCTGGTGCCATGGCAACCACAGAAGCCACAGCAGTCGCATCATGAGTCTCAGTGCCCAGCTCAATGATCTGCTGGAGGATGTTCACAGCTGTGGGGTCGAGTCTGTCACCTACGGGGAAGAAGCAAACAGCAGACCATTGAGGGCCTGGCACTGTAGGTCACTGTGCAAACCCAGCCTCTGTTCTCTTGGGCGAAGCCTCTTCCAGAGGCTCCAGGGCTTCTCGGTCATCTCTCATTCTGACCACAGAAGTAATACGTAGTCTCAAAACCCCAAACAACCCTGTGAGGAAGATGGTACTGTGATGACACACACACGGCCCCTTGGGAGAGTGGATGCTTAGGCCCAGAGAAGCAAAGAGACTTATCTCAGCCATGGGGTAACCAAGTCACACATCTGGAATGCAAGCCCAGATGTGCTGAATACAAATGCTGACACAAGACTCCTCTAAGTGGAACTGCCAGGAAGGATCAGTTAATGCATTAAACTGTCAAGTTAGTTTCCCCTTTGCACACAGTAAACCAAAAAGATCAAACATGTTGCCATTGAGTCAATTCCAACTCATGACAACACCATGCGTTACACAGAAGAGCCGCTCCGTAAGGTTTTCTGGATGTAATCTTTATGGAAGCAGGTCACCAGGCCTTTCTTCCACAGCGCTGCTAGATCTGTTCAAACTGCCAAGCTTTAGGTCAGTAGCCAAAAGCAAGTTGTGTATGCCACCCAGGGACCTTTTAGCACATAGTAGATACTCAAAAAAATCTTCCAACTAAATTATATAAATTGCAGGTATAACATCCAAGGATGTCCCAATTAATCAAACTTGTGGGCTTCAGAATTCCTAACGAACTTAAGCTTGGGGTCCTATTTTAATCATCTCACAAGATTGGGATCCACAGCTCCAGAGCAGCTACTTAGTGGACCCTGACATCTCTCACTGCCTGTGCAACCACGTCACTTCCCTGCACATGGCATCCTGGCCCTGACCACTAATTTCCTAAGAGGGAAATGACTGCTTGATCTCCATGTTCCCACAATGTCATGGAGTCTCTCACAACATGTGCATCCTCATGGACAGCTTTCCATGGAACCTGTTCTACGGCAGGTGAATCAAGATGAGATCAGATGGTGTGTCCCAGGTAGAGTGCAGGACACGTCAGGTGACTCGGGCAGTGACGTCAGTCACTTGCACATATTCACGATGCACCACTCCAGGCTTTCCACCCATAGGACCCTGAGCAGAGACACTTCAAATACACCTTGAAGCTGACCACACCAAACATCCAAAGATGCCAACATGGGCCTCTGAAACTCACTCCTTCATGACCATTTCTCAGGCACAAACTGTCAGCTGGCTCTGGATGATACAAATGGTTAACACAGTCTGTGCTAACTGGAAGGCTGGAGGTTCAAGTCACCCAGAGGTGCCTCAGAAGGCAGGCCTGGTGATCTCCTTCTCAGAAACTAGCCCCTGACAAGCCCACAGAGCACAGGTCTGCTCTGACACACAAGATCACCGGGAGCTGGATGGATCTGACGGCCAATTGTTGTTGCTGATGTCTGTCAGCCAGGAATGCTGTGCCTCCTGGGAATGTAAAGATCTAGGTCCCTCTCCTGTCTCCTCCCAGGGCTCACAGCTGACTGGGACAGAGCAATTATGAGAGCCCCTTGGGGAGTTCATACTGGGAGATGGGGATGGGGCCAGTGAGACATTGAGGGGAACCCTGCAGAGGGCAGCTGGGTTTCTGAGTGATGCCATGTAGCATGAATGCTAAAGATGAGAGTGAGTTTGCCAGGAAACATGCTTGGGGAGCAGGTTAAAGGGGTACAGGCAAGAGGAGCTAAGGTTCAGATCATGTGCCAGGGAGCAGAGAGTGTGTGTGTGCTGGGAACTGCAGGGTCTGGTGGCTGGAGCGGAGGCCAGGGGATGTGTGGCAGGCTGGTCCAGCACCCAGGCCATCAGCCATGCTGAGTCACAGAGTCTGAACTGTGTCCTAAAAAGCAGATCTTGCAGGACTGTTAGAAGGAGTGAGTACGTAGGTGTATGTGCTTGTGCCCGTGTGTGCATACACGTCCATGTGTGTGTATGTGTGTGCATGTGTGCATAATCAGTGCATACGTGTGCATGCCTGTGCAGGAGTGTGTGTGTGTGTACACGGGTATGAGCATGTGTACAGGTGTGTATGTGTATGCATGTGTTTTGTGCGTGTGTCCATGTGTGTGCATTTGTCCATGTGTGCACTGCATGTGCATGTGTATGCGCACATGTGTGCATGTGTTTATGTGTACAGGTGTATGTTTGTGCATGTGTGTGTGCATTGCATGCACTTGTGGGGGGGGTGAAGACAGACTGCATTCTACAGGTCTTGAGCAATCACCGAAGTCAATGAACATGAAGGAAGAAAACATGAAGGCATGCAGTTCTCGTAACTGCCCTGAACAGCTGAACTCTCCCATCTGCAGAATGAGCCCCCTCCTGTGGGCTGCCCTGTGGAGGCGCTGTCTCTCAAGTCCCCTTGAGCTCCAGGTAGTGGACACAGCCTTGCCAATCAGTTTCCCCTAGCCTGCATAGGCCAAAGGAGTTCCCTTTGCAGCTTTCCTATAACCTGGGGTTTAAGGATTTATGTGTGGGAGGGAGTGGTGATTTCCAAGCTCCTATGTGTATGTTGCTAATGTCAGATCGATGTTGGCTGAAAACAAAGAGTACCAGATAGATGTTTACTTGTGTTTTATTGACTATGCAAAAGCATTCAACTGTGTGAATCATAACAAATTATGGATAACAATGAGAAGAATAGGAATTCCAGAACACTTAATTGTGTTTATGAGGAACCGGTACATAGATCAGGAGGCTGTCGTTCAAACAGAACAAGGGGATACTGGATGGTTTAAGACCAAGGAGTGTGTGTCAGGGTTGTATCCCTTCACCATACTTACTCAATCTGTATGCTGAGCAAATAAGCTGAGAAGCTGGATTATATGAAAAACAACGCAGCATCAGGCTTAGAGGAAGACTCATTTACACCCTGAGATATGCAGATGAAACAACCTTGCTTGCTCAAAGTGAAGATGACTTGAAGCACTTACTGACGAAGATTAAACACTACAGTCTACAATATGGATTGTGCCTCAACATAAAGAAAACAATCTTCACAACTAGACCAATAAGCAGCATCACGATAAATGAAGAAAAGACTGAAGTTCTCAAAGATTTCCTATTACTTGGTTCCACAATAAACAGCAGTGGAAGCAGGAGTCAAGACATCAGATGATGTATTGCACTGGGCAAATGTGCTGCCAAAGACCTCTTTAAAGTGCTGAAGAAGGCAGGATCAAATCTGGAGATCCTTGATAGAGTGGGAGGAAAAACGTGGAACAAAATCCAAAAACTCGATAATGACCAGAATTACTGGTCAGATGGAATCTGGTGAGACCCCCAAAACTATGGTCCTGGGATACATTCTGTGCCTGGAATAAAGCTCACTCCCAAGGGCTGGTTCCCAGCCCAATAGTAAATAAGATGTACATGCAGACCACTCAACCCAGGGTGATGATGTACCCACATACTCTATGGAAATGCATCCCATAGAGCAATTGACCACAGGGCACCAGAGAGGCAACATTCACATAGAGGAAATGCAGGACAAACAGGAGTACATAACTATGAGGGGCACAGAGGGAGGGTTACTGGGCAGGGAGGGGAGGAGAATGGGTTAGGGTTGGGCATGGTAAATGGGGAGTGAAACTAAATGTACACATAATGTTGAATGTAAAACAAACTCTTAAAATAAAGAATTAAAAATAAATAAATATAGTGCTGAAGAGCAAAGATGTCTCTTTGAAGGACTAAGGCCAAGCCATGGTATTTTCAACAGCCTCACATGCATGTGAAAGTGGGACAGTGAATAAGGAAGACTGAAGAAGAGTTGGTACTTTTGAATTGCAGTGCTGGTGAAGAATACTGAAAACACCATGGACTGCCAGAAGAATGAACAAATCTGTCCTGGACGAAGTGCAGCTGGAATGCTCCTTGGAAGCGATAATGACCAGACTTCATCTCATCTACTTTGGTCATGTTGTCAGAAGGGACCATTCCCTGGAGAAGGATATTGTGCTTGGTAAGGTGGAGGGTCAGCGAAAAAGGGGAAGACCCTCAACGAGATGGATTGACACAGTGGCTACAACGATGGGTTCAGATATAGCAAGGATTGTGAGGCAGGTGCAGGATGGGGCAGTGTTTCGTTCTGTTGTACTTAGGGTTGATATGAGTCACAGTCTATGGCACCTAACAACAGCAACATGTCTCCTATAAGAAGCATTGTTGGCACAGTGGCTGCCAACCAAAAGATCAGAGGTTCAAATACACCAGCCACTCCACAGGAGATTAGGCAATCTACTTCCATAAAGATTTACAGCCTTGGAAACCCTATGGGGCAGTTCTGCTCTGTGCTATAGGGCCACAATAAGTCAGAATTGCCCCAACAGCAGTGGGCTTTTATCTCTTAATACCATTTGACTTTACCTAGTACTTTCCTCTTAACGCCTCCCACCTGCTCAGCCTCAGTCCCCCAAAAACAGACAGGTTGTGGCATGGGATGCTGAATTATGTTCTGTTCATATTTTGGAGAAAGCATCAAAAATAGATGCCTTCTATGAGCAATGCGTCAGACCCCAGCTGGCACAGCAGATTACTCTTTAACATGATCTAACTTTTAAAATTCATGACATTTGACACAAAAATCCTCATCTTCTTCTTACAAGAACTGGGAAGCAGAAGTCCTGGGCCCTGTCTCTGCCAGGGGGCCTCAAGTGGAACTGACAGCAGCTGTGCACCTCAGTGGATGTTGGGTCCTGGCGTGGCCACAGTCTCACCCTCTCCAGTGGCAAAGGCCACACCATCTCTGCTATTGCCTGCCTGGTCCCGTAGGTCTATGGTCTGAGTCCGGAATAGATGTCCACAAAGAAGCAGGAATGGTGAAGACACCTCAATAGGAAGTCAGGAGATCCAGATTCCAGGACCAAAGTGGGTGACCCTCAACCAATCACCTACCATGAAAAGCCACTTTCTGCTTCTGAGACAGGAGAAGAGTTAAGATCTGCTTCTCCCACAGATTGTTTTGAGGGTCAAATATGACAGAGAGTGGGAAGTATATTCCTGCACATCTCTGGAGAGAGAGATGCCAGGTGCCCAACAATGGGCCAGCCTCTGCAGTCTGAATGCCAGTCAGGCCCATCACCTGACTAACTTCACTCCCTCCCAAATGGACGCTCTCAGGACGTGTGTTAAAGGCCTGTTCTAGGGGGTACACGAGAACCGTGAGGAGACTCACCACTCTCAGAGGTGTATCTCAGGTCCTGGAGTGCAGCCACCGCAGCCTGCGTTCCCTGAACGTCCTCTTCGGCTTCTGTGATGTGGAGGTACTGGGTGGATGGTTCCTCAGGAGTTTCTGTGGCTGGCTAAATAAAAATGCAGTATCATCTAAGTGACCTTCCAGAATATTAACAGTTACCCAGAAGGTGCAACATCTTGCATCAACACCAAGTGAATGCACACGACCAACTCATACTTAGTGACACCCACATATTCGGAATCCCTGGGAAATTAGTTGCTCCAATAAATCTGTTTTCCAGAAAAAAAATGTCTCTTTGCAAGTCTCAAGATACATGAAAAACAATTTGGGTGGAAAGATTTCTCCTACACAGTCTTGCCTTAGGAAACAGAGCGTGCTGTTAGGATGAGCTTGGCTATGCCTAGATCTGCTTATCTGTGCTTCTAATGGCTGCTCGGTCTCCTCCCACTGCTACCAAGACTGTCTCCGATGCACCTCTCATACTGGGGCCTCAGACTATGTGGCCACTAGAGGTAGGGACACAGCAACGAAGCAGCTGATAGTGGCAAGAAGAGCGGTGTGGATAATGACATAACACCTGTCAATCTTGTAGGATCTCTGGCGGTATAGTGGTTAAGGCATTTGTCTGCTAACCAAAAGGTGGGTGGTTCATACCCACCAGCCACTCCATGAAAGAAAGATGAGGCAGGATGCTTCCATAAAGATTTACAGCCTTAGAAATCCAATGGGGGTCGCTATGAGCCAGAATTGACTCAATGGCAGTGAGTTTGGTTGTTTTGGTTTTGTCAATCTTGTAGTGGAGAGCTTGGCCCACAGAAAGAGCTGAGTAAATCTTACCTTTCCATGTCAACTTTATTTTTATAAGACTGATATGATAAACAAAGCCAACCACACATACATACAAATGTATTTGGGCAAAATTAGTACTCTTGTAATGGGTATGAGGAAGAAGTACTGGTGGCACAATGGGTAAGCACTTGGCTGCTAACTGAAAGGTTGATGATTCGAACCCACCAGCAGCTCCACAGGGGAAAGGCAGCCTAGAAAAGGGGCAGTTCTACTACATCACATTGGGTCACTGTGAGTCAGAATTGACTCAATGGCAAAAGACAACAACAACAATGGCTAAGAGGAGTTAAAATAACATTCGTAAGTGCCTTGTATCTCAAAAAAAGAAGAGGGGGACAGGCTTTATACAAGACCTAGATATTAATAATGATCTCTTTCCGGAAGAGTTGGGGGAAGCAAACAAAATTGTAAGGCAGGCAACATAAGTATCACCACTAAAGAACACCAAGAAAGACTTTAGACAAAATGTATGGGAGCCAACATTACCACGCTCTAAAGCACTTATCAGTAGCTAACACAGAGTTTCAGAAAAGGGTGGGCAAGTTTATTTGGGTATGTACAACCTGACACACAACAGACATCCAGTAATATTTGATGAATGTATCAATGAACAAAGCTCTGGTAGCCTAGTGCCTAAGGCACTTGACTGCTAACCAGAAGGCTGGTGGTGCAAACTCCTCGGAAGGAAAGTTGGGCAATCTACTTCCGTAGTGATATTGCCTCAGAAACCCAAGGAGGGTTGCTATGAGTCGAGTCCAACTCGACAGCACATAACAACAACATCAATGAACAAAAAGATTCATGGTTCCTCTTGAGTACCTTTAAACAACATATTAGCCACACTGGTGATATGCCATTACTAAGTGATGCCTTAGACTGTGAAAGAACAGGTTGCACACTGAACAGCTTCCCCATCTCATTCTGTGTGACAGTCACTTGAGGGAAGGAGGGTGCTCACTGCCAGGCATTCGTGAGAGCCAATGGCAGCCAAAGCTGCCAGGAGAGGCAGAGTGGTATCTACTGGTGACCAGCCATGCCAGCTTCCGGGCTGCTCTGCTGCAGTGGCGTCAGCTATTTATGTTGGGTTCACAGCTCAGCTGTGTTGGAATCTGGCAGGCCTTTAGAGATGAGGGGCACTGCTGCCTGTATTTATAAAGGTACTTCCCGCCCAAGACCGAGTTTACATCAGGAGTTGTCTATTTTGCTTATAGAGAGCAAATCTGTGGAGTATGAACTTGACACCTGAGGGGATTAGTTGTTTTACTCTAGAGAAGGATGTGATGTTGATGACACCACCACCACCACCACCACCATCACTGTCATCTATCATTATCACAACAGCGGCCAGTACTGAGGGCTTTTTGGGAACTAGATTGCTGGCCTTAGCATTGTATGCACTGCTTCTCTCGAGCCTTTTGTCCTTCCAGGTATTGTTACCTCACTGTACAGATGGGAACACTGAGGCCACAGAAGCTAATAATGGCTCAGAGTCAGGCAATTTATAGGTGAAAGAGACAGGATTCAAAAGAAGTCTGTCAGACGCCAAAGCATATATATAGCCTTTTATATCTTAAACATTGTTCACAGTAAATTCTAAATTAACACAAAAGCAGAGACATGAGTATAATGAGCTTCCACATCCCCATCACTCACATTCCACTTGGACAGGCATCCATGCTGGCCAACCGTGTTTCATCTGCATCCTCATACCATCTGCCCCTTGCCCTTGAATGACTTTGAAAAAGCAAACCAGAACCCATACCCTTCATCTGTAAATATTTCAGAAGGTTTCTCTCGAAGGTGAAAAAAACTTTTACAACATACTGCAATACCACTAAGGAGAGCTCTCTGGTGGTACAGTGATTTAAGTATTTGGCTGGTAACCAAAGGTTGGTGGTTTGAACCCACCAGCCACTCTGTGAGAGAAAAATAAGGCAGTCTGCTTCCATAAAGACTGACAGCTTTGGAAGCCCTATAGAGCAGTTCTACTCTGTCCTACAAGGTCACTAGGGGTGGGGATTGACTCAATGGCGGTGGGTTTTGGCAATAGCCCTGTTACCCTGAAACCTTTAACAATCTCTTAATATGCACATACATTTAGGAAGTATTCAAATGTCCCCAATTATCTCAGTTTCTAACAGCTTCGTTGTTCAAACCAAATCTAAGGAAGGTCCACGCATCAGAATTGATTGCTATGTTGAACAAGACTTTGAACCTGCTGGTTCTTCATTCATCTTTTTCCGCTGGTAGTTTCCTTAGTGAAGAAAGCAGACTGCTGCCTCCCAGAGTTCGCACCAGGCTGGCTTTTGCTGATTATGACCATGGAATCATAAAACCTGCTCGTATCCCCTCTGCATTTCCTGTAAATCAGTGTTCAGATACAGAAGCTTGAGCAGAGGCTGGTTCCCTTTTCAGCAAGAATGCTTCATGGGTTATAGTGTGTGCTTCCATTAGGAGACACAGCATAAGCGGCCATCTCTTTATCTGTGATGTTGGCAGGCAACTGCCAATCACTACTATCTCCATTACATGGCTGCTGCTAGCTGCCGCTGAGTCTGCCTCCAACTGACAGCAGCCCGTGCGCAGCAGAAGAAAACGCTGCCCAGGGCTGCGCCATCCCCGTGATCGGTCCAGATTCAGCCACTGTGTGTCACAGGACTTTCACTGGCTCATCTTCAGAAGCAGATCTCCAGACCTTTCTTCCTCATTTTATCATTAAAATATCAGTATTCTAATTCTGCACTGTTTGCTGAGATACTTCTATAATGAGAATGCTCTCCTCATCAAAGACTTGGTTACCCTGAGGTCTGCTTTGTTTGGGAAAGGAGTAATTGCTTGATTCTGGACCTTCAGTTGTTGTTAGGTGCCGCTGAGTCCTCTCTGACACATAGCAACCCTGTGCACAGTAGAACAAAACACTGTCCAGTCCTGTGCCAGCCTCATGATCCCTGCTGTACCTGAGCCCGTCGTTGCAGCCGCTGTGTCCATCCATCTCATTGAGGGCCTTCCCCTTCTTCGTTGACCCTCCACTTTACCAAGCATATCCCTCTCCAGGGAATGGTTCCTTCTGACAACATGACCAAAGTAGGTGAGTTACCAAAGTAGGTGGAACCTTTAGTTATCAATTCAAAATAAAGAGTTGATTCCCTGGCATCCTACAGAGGTGACTTGTCAGCTGTTTTTTCACAGTATCATTGTAAATTCATGGAATTAACCACATTTTATATGTTTCATTGCAGTTACTAAACACTAACAACAGCCTCAGAATAACAATACCACCCCTACCACCACCAACAGAGTACAGTAAACAGTGAATTGTTTGGAAGTTCATTTTGCCCTCAGGTTATATATTCACTAGGGAGATACAATGAAAATACTATTTTAAAGTCTCTTGAAACAGTTCATCTCTGTAGTTATGCTACCAGTTTGATACACGGTTAGGATCACGTATTTCATTTTACTCTCAATTTCTAAGACTTGCTTTTTTAAAAGTTTAATTTTGTTTTTACTATTTTGTAAAATATTTCCAAAGTTTCAGAGTCAAAAACTATACAACCTGGTATGCTAAGAGTAGTTCAGCCTGTCTACTTGTCCCCTCCATCTTGTTCTTTCCCCACCCTTCCCACTTATGACAGCCTCCCCATCAAGGTCCCTGGGTGATGTAAATAATTTGCGCTCAACTAACTGGAAGGTTGGCAGTTTCCATCCACCTGGCAATGCCTCAGAAGAAAGATCTGGTGATCTGCTTCCATCAGATTGCAGCCACACAGAGACCAATGGACTGCAGTTCTACTCTGAACCACATGGGTTTCCGTGAGTCACAATCAACCCCACAGCAATGGGTTTTGCTTTTGTTTTTATGAACTATTTTATTTTGCAATAATTTTACAGTTATGGAAAAGTTTCAAAAATAGTACAAAGAGTTCCCCCATATCCTTCACCAGCTTCTATAACACTAGCATCTTACATAACGGTGGTTTGTTGTTGTTGTTGTTATGTGCCGTCGAGTCGAACCTGACTCATAGCAACCCCTCCTTGGGTTTCCAAGGCAGTATCACTACGGAAGTAGATTGCCCCATCTTCCTTCTGAGGAGTGGCTGGTGGGTTTGAACCACCAGCATTCTGGTTAACAGCCAAGTGCCTTAGGCACTATGCTACCAGAGCTCCCCATAACGGTGGTACAATTATTCAAAACTAAGAAATTAATATTGGTACTATACTCTTCAACTATAGACTTTACCCAGATTCTGTTAGTTTTTCCACTAGGATTCTTTTTCTCTGCCAGGATACAATTTAGGACATCATACTACATTTAATCACCATGTGCCATAGGTTATGTTATCTAGAGAAGCAAAATCAGTGAAATGCATACATATGTGTGTGTACGTATGTATGTATGCATATACGTAAGTACGTGTACCTATGTATATCTGTAACAAAAAAAAAAAAAAAACCTCACTGCCGTTGAGTTGGATCTGACTCATAGCAACCCTTCCTTGGGTTTCCGAGGCAGTATCTCTACGGAAGTAGATTGCCCAACCTTCCATCCCAGGAGTGGCTGGTGGGTTTGAACTGTCAGCCTTCTGGTTAGCAGTGAAGTGCCTTAGGCACTATGTCATCAGAGCTCCCTATGAATATCTAAAGTTGTTGGTGCCATTGAGTTGGCTCCAACTCATAGCCACAGAGAGAGATTTATTTCAAGGAAATGGCTCACACATTTGCAGAGGCTGGCAAGTCCCAAATCTGTACATGAAGCTTCTCCTGACTCATGTGGTCGCAGCGGCTGACAAACTCAAAATCAGCAGGTAAGGCGGCAGGCTGCTGGCTCACATCCCAAGAAACAAAGGTCAGATGATGATGAGTTGGGTACAAGATTAAGAGAGAAAGAGCTTTGCCAGAATATCCATATGGATGCAGGCCACACCCCTAAGAAAACTCCCCTTAGATCACAAATGGAAGATAATTTCATAATACTGAGAATCACAGCCTGGCCAAACTGTCATATAACATTAACCATCACAGTCCACCCTTTGTCATTTGGACCCTGTACCCACCTCCTTAAACCATACAAAATCTCTACAGAAAGACAATTACAAAGTCATACTTGTTCCAAACTGCATACAACCAAAAATGCACTAGCCCTGTTTACATCTTATGTTTTATAAGTAATGGGATAAAGGAGGGAAGAAAAAAAATATTTGCTAGACACACACACACACACACACACACACACATTCATATACATACAAGTATGCGTCACTTAACATCCATGAGACTTTCTGTGAAATAGGACATTATGCCATTTGGACACTGTGCAACATCATGTTATACAAAGGCAGTCCCCATATAATCTGTAGCTAAATCTCTGAAAGTCTTAAGACTTGATGGGAGCCGGCTGGAAAAAGGCTGCTGGATACAGGAGGCCAGTCTTACCAGGTGTGCAGCTGGGCCAAGCAGGAGCTACACTGGCAGCCAGAACAAGACTTTGTGCTCATTCAAGGGCACACATATGGGGGGCTCACAGGGACTTGGACAGGTGGCCACAGGAACTGGGTACACGGGTGCCAGCAGCAAGGCTGGCTGCGGCAGCCCAAGGTGCCACCACCCTGTTGGTGCAACTGCTTCCTGATCTTGTGCAGCCACTGCTGCTGGCTAGAGCTGAGACCCATGAGCGACCTTGGGCCCAGCTGTGCTGCCAGCACATACAGCAGGAGTGGTGGAGATGCAACAGGTCCTGCCCTCCACCAAGAGGGAAAGGCTGCATGGCTGCTGGCTGGTGAATGAAGGAGGAGGCGGAAGAGGAGGCACCGCAAGGATTGGGATGCACCCTGGAGCCTCACTGCTCATTCACTGCAGTGGTTTCTTTCTTTCTAACCACTAAGGGAAAATAACAAACAAAAGGAAAGCTGCTTTCCCTTTCAAAAAAAGGAGAAACACTTTATGGGACTATGGACATCCATGCAGTTGAACATTGACAAAACAGATGTTAAGCAATTCATACATGTATAATAAAATAAGGAAGAAATATTCAAAACAATTACAATTCTCATTTTTGCAATTGGCCATGTGGTATTTAGAACTGTCTTCTTCCATAAGCCATTCTGTATTCCCTTTGCCCTCAGCAAGTACCTCAGCTGGTAATGGTTTCTTGCCTGGTGAGGTGAACCAAATCTTCATTCCTGAAGGGTCTGGGCCATCATTAGTCATGTTGGAATTGGGTTGCTTAATTATATGGCATGGTCCTACTAAGAGATGGTCTAAAGGATCCCCTGTATTCCAGAAATACTCTTCTTTACCTCTATTATAAAAGAGATTCAATTTCCCCTTGGTAATCAGGATCAATCACACCATTGACTATAATAACTCCCTTTTTTTCCTGTTGATCCAGAGGCATAAGGAGCCCAAAGTGGCCAGGTGGCATTCTTAACTTCCAGTTCAACAGAATCAGTGTTGTGTCTCCAGGTGAGCGTATTCCTCCATTTGGAATTAAGACCTCCAGATCCAAAGCACATGGAGACAGGAAGAAAAAATTTTGTGAATGGGTCACTAGGGGTAGTAGTGACTGGTACCACCCCCATTTCTACTCTTTGGTTCCTGGATCCATGAAACCTGGCTGTGGAGAAAGAGAACCACTTATTTGATGTTGGTTTATAGCATATACAGCCTTCTGGAGAACATTGCCCCAACCCTACAAAGTACTGCCACCCAACTAGTGTCATAACTGTGTCCTTAGAAAGCCATTCAATTGTTCTATCAAGCCAACTCCTTCAGAATGATAGAGACCATGGTAAGACCAGTGAATTCCATGAGCATGGGCCCACAGCTGCACTACATTTTTTGTGAAGTGAGTCCTCTTGATCCCAGACAATTCTGTGTGGGATACCATGACAGTGGATGAGGCATTCCGTAAGTCCACAGACTGGTGGTTTTGGCAGAAGTACTGCATGCAGGGAACACAAATTCACATCAGACTAAGTGCCCATCCCAGTTGAAACAAAATGCTGCCCCTTCCATGATGGAAGTGGTACAATGTAATTAACCTGCCACCACATTGCTGGATAATCACCTCTAGGAATAGTGCCATATTGGGGACTCAGTGTTAGTCTGTGCTGCTGGCATATTGGCAGTCAGCAGGGGCTGTAGCCACATCAGCCTCGGTGAGTAGAAGTCCATGTTGCTGAGCTCATGCATAACCTCCATCCCTGCCACCATAACCACTTTGTTCATGAGACCACTGGACAATGAATGATAAAACTAGCTGAGGAAAGAGGTTGACAGGTTTCCATAGAACATGTCATCCTATCCACCTGATTGTTAAAATCCTCCTCTGCTGAGGTCACCCTTTGGTGAACATTCACATGAGACACAAATGTTTTCACTTCTTTGGTGCATTCAAAGAGATCTAACTCTTCCCCATACCTCCTTGTCACCAATTCTCTGATCATGTTCCTTCCAAGTCCCTGATCATCCAGCCAAACCACTGGCCACAGCCCATGTATCAGTATACAATTACACTCTGGACATTTCTCCTTCCAAGCAAAGTGAATAACCAGATGCACTGCTCGAAGTTCTGCCAGTTGAGAGGAGTTCCCTTCACCAGTGTCCCTCACGGAAGTCCCAGAAAGGGCCTGCAGTGCTGCAGCTGTCCATTTTCAAGTGGTGCCCACATTACATGTAGAATCATCTGTAAACCAGGCATGAGTTTTTTCTTCCTAGTTAACTGATCATAACAAACTCCCTATGCGGCCATAGAGGCAGAATGGAAGAGGGAAGGTAATGTGAGAGGAGTAGAGTTCATGGGCATTTGGGCCACTTCCTCACACAACTTAGTTGTGCTTTCAGATCCTGCTGAAGCTGAATCTCTTATACACTACTTCCATTTAATGATGGAGTGTTGCTGTGCACATTCAACTTTATGACTCTGCAGGTCAGAGAACACCCAATTCATGATGGGCAGCTCAGGCCGCATGGTGACCTGGTGGTCCAGAGTTAGGTGTTCAGTCTCTAGTAAGACCTAGTAACAAGCCAAAACCTGTTCTTAGAAAGGAGATTAGTTATTTACTCCAAAATCCTAAGCACCTGAATTATGATTCACCAATAGGAGCTTGCCAAAGACTCCAAATAGTATCTCTTTCTGCCACTGACACTTCAAACATCACTGGTTCAGCCAGATCATGTCGATGAGTAGCAAAGAGCCTACATGACAGCTCGAAACTATTGCAGAGTCATCTTTTGTTCAGGGCCCCAATCTAAACAAGCAGATATTCATGTCACTTGATAAACAGGATGAAATAGCACACTCAAATGAGGGATATGTTGATTCCAAAATCCAAAGAGGTCCACCAGGTGTTGTGCATCCTTTTTAGCTGTAGAAAGGATAAGAAGCAATAACTTATCCTTCATGTTAGAAAGAGTATCTTGACACACAGCACACCACTGGAAATTTCACTAAGGTGGAAGATGCCTGAATTTTTGCTTGAAATTTTCCAACCCTCTATCATCTAATGTCTTACCAATAAGTCTAGAGACATTGGTATTTCTTCCTTACTAGGTCCAATCAGCATAATATCATCAATGTAATGTATCAGTGTGACATCTTGTGGAAAGGAAAAGCAGTAAAGACCCCTTTGGATTGAATTATGACATAAGGTTAGAGAACTGATATACCTCTGAGGCGGGACAGTAGAGGTATATTGCAAGCATTGCCCACTGAAGGCAAACTGCTTCTGGTGGTCCTTCAAAACAGATTTGGAGAAAAAGGCATTAGCCAGATCAGCAGCTGCATACCAGTTACTAGGAGATATATTAATCTATTCAAGCAATGAAACCATAGTTGAAACAGCAGTTGCAAATGGAGTCATCCACTGTCATCCAAGATAGGCCAAATAGGAGAGCTGAATGGGGATGTAGTATAAATCACCAACCCTGCACCCTTCAAGCCTCTGTTGTGGCAATAATCTCTGCAATCCCTCCAGGAATGTAGTGTTGCTTTTGGTTTAGTATTTTCCTAGGTAGAAGCAGTTCTAATGACTTACACTTTGCCTTTTCCTACCATAATAGCCCTTAATCCACATGTCAGGGATCCAGTGTGGGTAGTCAGCAAGTTGCTGAGTATATCTATTCCAATTGTGCATTCTGGAAGTGGAGAAATTACTACAGGAGCTAAGATTACATTGATAACTTGACCACCATATGCCCCTTCTCTGACTGGCAGGGCACAATGACATTTTAGGTCTCCTGGAATTAGTGTCAGTTCAGAACCAGTGTCCAGTAATCTCTGAAAAATCTGATTATTTTCTTTTCTCCAATAGACAGTCACTCTTTTAAAAGGTTGCAGATCCCTTCGGGGAAGGCTTCTAAGAAAGATTAACAGTATAAATTTTTGGCAGGGTACTGAGGTCCTTCCTCAAAGAGACCTAGCCTCTCCATTCAAAGGGTTGTGGATCTGTGAACTGGCTCAAGTTTGGGAACTGATTGAGGGTCCCTGACTCTCTATTCTGGCAATTCAAGTTAGCGGGCCATTCACTTGACCTAGAATTATTCCTCTGGTATACATCAAGGAAACATTTAGTAGATTTCCCATCTATTTCATTCCTAGGGACACCATAACCTTAAGTCCACACAAGTCAGACTATTCAGATTACTGCTTGACTCTGCTGTCCATTACAGTAACCACATATACTTGTCTTTGTCAGTTAAGTGCCCCCACTTAGCCCCTACCTTCAAAGAGTCCAACCAACCCCATTGTAGTTAGGTATCTTAATTCAGTTAGGGCAGTTCCTACTGTCAAATCTGACTCACATAAAACAGCAATCACAACAGTCTTCAAGGATGCTGGGGCTCTCTTCACAATTTACTCCTCACCATTATGGTAAAATGTGTGTCCTCTGGGTACTCCATGGGTGGGTCTGTGGATCTAACTGATAAATCCACTTTAACATGCCAATTTCCCTAAGACTGCTTCTATAGTATACCAAGGCAGGTCTGGCATTTCAACTTGATTTAGTGTAGGCCGTTGCTTAATCCATGCTTCAGTGAACCAACCAAATAAACTATTACATCTTTTCCTAACCTCTCAAGTTGAAACACTGAATGAAGAATCTGTGCTTAGTGAACCCAAATCAATAAACTTAAACGAATCCAAAGTTATGTTCGTTGTACCATTATCCCACACCCTTAATAGCTAATTCCCAAAAATATTCCCTAGGTTTCTGTCTGTATATATTAGAAGAATCCAGTAGCTCTTTGGAAGCATAACATACATCCTCCTGGGTCACAGCTGGTACTTCACCTCTTGGGGCTGCCTGGGATATAAGTCTATTATAGGTCTAGAAGCAAAAATGGATGGATGGAATGGGTCCTGAGGACACTCATCAACGTCTTGTAAGGCATGTGTCTCAGGCAGTGCCCCAGGCAATACTCCAGGCGGTATCTCAGACAAAGATTTGTCAGGCACAGCTGGGGTGAAATCATCAGAAGGGGTGGAAGATATAGCCATTTTACTCAGGAGGTTGGCTCAGCAGACAAAGCTGGAGTAATCTCTTCAGATAGCAGTAAAATAGCTGTTTCTGTTGGCAGGAATGATTCCATGGAAGTTGGGGGCTCAATGTCCCCATCTTCCTGATTACTACCCATATAACCCTATCCCAAGTCTCAGAATCCTGTTTCTTTCCTGTCAATGACCACACTTTAACTTCAGACACTATTCAAGGCAGGGAATTCAAGTGTTGTTATAATTCAGCCACTCGTATGATAAGACTCGGGTTTGGGTTTCAGCACTGACAGCTCTGTTACTACAAGAAATAAAGCTTTCTTTCAGGGCACAAGTGAAAATTTTCAGGTCTTATATGCGGTGCTTGAGCTATGATTCTGAAGCCCTTAGCTCATCTCTTTCTTTCACCACTTTGTCTAGTGAAAGTAGGACAAACCAACCAGCTTCCTTAAACTTCTTATTCTGACAAAGTTGCAATAAAGTATCAAATATGTAATCACCCAGAGTCTCTCAACTACCCCATCCAGTCAAAAAAAAAAAAACCTCACTGCCATCAAGTCAGAGTTAACTCATAGCGACCCCTCCTTGGGTTTCTGAAGCCATATCACTACAGAAGTAGATTGTCCAATCTTCCTTCTGAGAAGTAGCTAGTGGGTTTGAACTACCAACCTTCTGGTCAGCAGTCAAATGCCTTAGGTACTACACCACATTTTCCATATTTCTATTGTCACCTCACGCCATGGCTTAGCAGTGCCTTCTTTACTACTGGAGGCAGAGTCATCAGCACCTTTGAGACTAGGCAGACTTGAGAACCAATTCAGAAAACTCATTTTACAGTACTGGTCCTTTGTAACCATTCTTGGTACCAAATGTCTTAGGCTGGGTTCTCCAGAGGAGCAAAACCAGTGAAGTATATGCAGGGATGTGTCAATGAACGTCCATTCAGTCAATGTCTAATTGCATATTTGCCTATGGCTCTGTTTGTTTTTTTTCCCCCTAAGGGAAAGCAGCTCTCCTTTTGTTTATTATTTCTTCCTAATAGTTTTAAAGACCCCAAACTCAGCTTCTTGCAGCACTAGACCACAGGAGGGATAAGGTAGGTGAAGCAGAGGACATGGCGCTAGGCATGGGCTTTCAGGCTTTGTCTAGTGGGCAAGTGGGCAGCAACATTAGGGTCCAGGCTGCTCCTGCTGAGCAGCCAGGCAGAACAGTGGGCTGGGCTGGGGTACTCCGCTCCTTCCTCAAATGCTCCTTCTCCCTCCACTCTCGTCACCGCCCTGTCAGCCACCACTGCTGCCAATGTTTATTTATTCCTCTAGTCTCTGCCAGCAGCTCCAGCAACAGCAGCAGTGACGAGGATGACCAGAAGCAGGCTCCCAAAAAGTTTTACTAAGGTAAACATATTTGCACAATGTCCAAATCTCATAATGTCCTATTTCACAGACCATATCATGGATGTTAAAGAACACATACCTGTAAATATATATAAATATACATATATAGAGAAATTTATTTCAAGGAAATAGTTCACACAGTTGCAGAGGCTGGCAAGTCACAAATCTGTGGGTCAGGTATCAGGCTAGAGACTTCTCCTGACTCTTGTTGTTGCAGAAGCTCATCAACCCAAAATTGGAAGGTCAGACAGCAGGTTGCTTACTCATAGGGCTGCAGGAGCTGGCAAACCCCAAAGTCTGCAGGTCAGGTAGCAGGCTGCTGGCTCAACTCCCAAGCACTGGAGGTCAGATAAGTCAGATGCAAGATTGAGAGAGAGAAAGAGCTTTGCCAGAACATCCATATATACACAGGATGCAGGCCACACCCCCAAGGAAACGCCCATTGTATCAGATCACAAAAAGGAGGATAACTGCGTAATACTGAGAATCATGGCTGATCCAAGTTGATACATAACATTAACTGTCACACCATGTCTTCACAGTGTCCTCCAATCTGTGCCAGTTCCTCAATCTCTCCTTGTTTTTCACATCCTTGACGTTTTTGAGGAGTCCTTGTCAGGTATTTTGAGAACAAATCTCATCTGGATGTGCCTAATGTTTCTCATCACGGGACTGCAGTTGAGGAATTCTGTGAAAACTGCCATGGAGCTGAAGTGCCCTACTCATCCATCACACCATGCCAGCGTGTTTCACTACATAACTGTAGTGTGTTTCACTATGTAACTGCAGTGTTTCACTACAGGGGATGTTAACCTGGACCACTTGATGAAAACAGTGTCTATCACTTTCCTCTACTGTAAAGTTACTATTTTTCCCTTTATATTCAATAAATGTTTAGGGGGGACATATCTTGAAGCTATGCAAATATTCTGTTTTTCCTTAAACATTTGCTTACTAATTTTAGCATTCATTAATGGCTCTTGCCTGCTGCAACTGTTACTGTGGTATTCTATTTCCTTTACTCTTTCTACATTTGTTGATCAGAATTCATCTCTGGGGAAGAGTTATTCCCATTTATTTATATTGGTATGGACTCATGGATATTTTATTTGGAGGGTTATAGTCTAATGTTGTGTGCCACTGAATTGATTCTGACCCACAGCGACCCAGATGACAGAGCAGAACTGCCCTATGGGGTTTCCTGGGTTGTAACCTTTATGGGAGGAGATCACCGGGTCTTTCTTTTGGGGATCTGCTGGGTGGATTCAAACTGCTGACCTTACGATGAGCAGTTGAGCGCTTAACTATTCCCTCACCATAATCTAAAACCATCTTTATTTATTTTGTTGCTCAAGTTGTTCTAGCTTTGGCCATTGGGAGCTCTTTGCAGATGTCTTCTCTATCCTTTTGACATGTCTTTTCTTCTTCTTCCTTAAGCACTTTCTAGTATCAGAAGATGTTTCAGGGTCATCTTGCATTTTCTCTGCTTCAGCCATGGAAACAAACACCTTCCAAGTACCCTGGTCCTTTTATTGGAAACCATGATCTGGGCACTGGAAGTACTCATTGCTCCAGAGTGTGACAGATTCTGGACACTCTTAGCACAAAGGGCTAGGGAAACATATGTATTGTAGTAACCCATGTATACTCATATGTTGTTGTTATTCTTAGGTGCCACTGAGTCAGTCTGACTCATAGCAACCCTATGTCCAAAAGAACAAAACACTGACCAATCCTGCACCAGTCTCACAATCCTTGCTAAACCTGAGCACAGCATTGCGGTCACTGTGTCCCTCCACCTTGCTGAGGGTTTTCCCCTTTTTTGCTGACCCTCCACCTTACCAAGCATGGTATCCTTCCCTGGGGAATGGTCCCTTCTGACAACCTGACCAAAGTAGGTGACATGAAGTCTGGCCATTCTCGCTTCCAAGGAGCATCCTTGGCTGCACTTCTTCCAGAACAGTTTGTTCATTCTTCTGGCAGTCCATGGGACTTACATTATTCTTCGCCAACATCACAATTCAAAAGCATAAACTCTTCTTCAGTCTTCCTTATTCACTGTCTAGCTTTCATATGCATATGAGGTGATTGAAAATAGCATGGCTTGGGTTAGGCACACCTTAGTCTTCAAAGAGACATCTTTGCTCTTCAGCACGTAAAAGAGTTCATTTGCAGATTTGCGCAGCACAATTTTTTGTCTGATCTCTTGACCACTGCTTCCATTTTGGTTGATTGTGGATCCAAATAATATGAAATCTTTGACAACTTCAATCTTTTCTCCATTTATCATGATGCTGCTTATTGGTCCAATTGTGGCGATTTTCATTTTCTTTATGTTAAGATATAATCCATACTGAAAGTTGTAGTCTTTAATCTTCATCACTAAGTGTTTTCAGCAAGCAAGGTTGTGTTGTCTGCCTACTACAGGCTGTTAATGAGTCTTCCTCCAAACCTGATGCCATGTTCTTCTTCATATAATCCAGCTTCTCAGAATATTTTCACAGCATGCAGACTGAATAAGCTTGGTGAAACGATACCACCCTGACACACTCCCTTCTTGATTTTAAACCATGCAGTATCCCCTCGTTCTGTTTGAATGACAGCCTCCCGGTCTATGTACATGTTCCTCATCAGCACAGTAAGTGTTCTGTAATTCCCATTCTTCTCAATGTTATCCATAATTTGTTACGATCCACACAGTTGAATGCCTTTGTATAGTCAATAAAACACAAGTAAACATCTTTCTGGTATTCTTTGCTTTCAGCCAAGATCCATCTGACATCAGCAATGATATTCCTTATTTCACATCCTCTTCTGAATCCAGTTTGCATTTCTGGAAGTTCCCTGTCAATATACTGGTGCAACTGTTTTTGAACTATCTTCAGCAAAATTTTACTTGCATGTGATATTAATGATACTATTCAATAATTTCCACATTCTGTTGGATCATCTTCCTTTGGAATGGGTACAAATATGGATCTCTTCCAGTCAGCTGGCTAGGTATCTGTCTTTCAAATTTCTTGGCATAGATGAGTAAGTGCTTCCACCGTGGCATCTGTTTGTTGAAACATCTCAATGGGTATTCCATAAATTCCTGAAGCCTTGTTTTTCATTATTAATTCATTGCAACTTTGACTTCTTTCTTCAATGTCATCTTGATCATATGCCACTTCCTGAAATACGTGAACATCAACCATTTCTTTTTGGTACAATGACTCTATGTTTTCCTTCCATCTCCTTTCGATTCTTCCTGCGCCCACAGAATCTTTCAATACTACAACTCAGGGGTTGAATTTTGTCTTCACTTCAGCTGAGTGTGTTCTTCCACTTTGGTTTTCTAACTCCAGGTCTTTGCATATTTCATTGTAATAACTGACTTTGTCTTCTCGAGCTGCTCTTTGAAATCTTCTTTTCAGCTCTTTTATCTTGTCATTTCTTGTTTGCTTTAGCTACTCTCCATTCAAGAGCAAGTTGCTGAGTATTTTCTGACATCCACTTTGGTCTTTTCTTCCTTTCCTGTCTTTTTAATGACCTTTTGCTTTCTTCATGGATGATGTTCTTGATGTCATCCCACAATTTGTCTGGTTTTCGGTCATTGGTGTTCAATGCCTCAAATCTGTTCTTCAGATGGTCCCTAATGTGATGTAATCAAGGTCATATTTTGGCTCTTGTGGACTTGTTTTAATTGTCCTCAGCTTCAATTTGAACTTGCATATAAGTAACTCATGATTTATTCCACAGTCATCTCCTGGCCTTGTTTTGGCTGACGGTATTGAACTTCTCTATCACCTCTTTCCATAGATGTAGTCAATCTGATTCCTGTGTATTCCATCTGGCTAGATCTACGTGTATAGCTGCCATTTATGTTGTTGAAAAAGGTCTTTGCAATGAATAAGTCACTGGTCTTGCAAAATTCTATCATGCGATCTCCGGTGTCATTTCTATCACCAAGGGTATGTTTTCCAACTACTGGTAATTCTTCTTTGTTTCCAACTTTTGCATTCTAATCATCAGTAATAATCAATACATCTTGGTTGCATGTTTGGTCAATTTCAGATTGCAGAAGTTGGTAAAAATTTTCAATTTCCTTCTTTTGGCTTTAGTGGTTGGTGCATAAATTTGAATAATAGTAGTATTAACTGGTCTTCCTTGTAGACATATGGATACTACCTTATCACTGACAGCACTGTACTTCAGGATAGATCTTGAAACGTTTTTTGTCACGATGAATGCTATGAATTCCTCTTCAATTTGTCATTCCCAGCCCAGTAGATAATAAGATTGTCTAATTCAAAATGACCATTCATCTCTCTAATTTCAGCTCACTAGTGCCTAGGATGTTGATCTTCATGTGTTCCATTTCACTTCTGACCACTTCCAATTTTCCTACATTCATTCTTCATACATTGCATGTTCCAATTATTAATGGATATTTGCAGCTGTTTCTTCCCATTTTGAGACACATCACATCAGCAGATGGAGGACCTGAAAGCTTTATTCCATCTCTGTCATTTAGGTCAACTCTATTTTGAGAAGGCAGCCCTTCTCCAGGTGTATCTTCAGTGCCTTCCAACTTGAGGGGCTTATCTGCTGGCACTGTATTGGACAATTTTTCAGGGCTATTCATAAAGTTTTCCAGTAATATATCAGACATAGGAGCTCTGGTGGCGTAGTGCCTAAGGTATCTGACTGTTAACCAGAAGGCTGGCAGTTCAAACCCACCAGCCACTCCTTGGAAGGAAGATCGGGCAATCTACTTCCATAGTGATACTGCCTTGGAAATCCAAGGAGGGGTAGCTATGAGTTGGATCCGACTCGACAACAGTGGGTTTGGGGATATCAGACAGTGTTTCACTGCTATTCACAAGGTTTTCACCGGCCAATTCTTTGAGAATGAACGGCCCTGTCCTTCTTCTGAGTCTGTCTTAGTCTGGAAACACCACTGAAACCTGTCTACCATGGGTGACCTTTCTGGTGTTTCAAATACCGATAGCACAGCCTCCAGCCTCATGGCAACACGCAAGCCACCACAGTACGACAATCTGACAGATGAATGGTGGGCTGACAGATTAGATTTAGCCTTGGAGTATTTAGCAAAAACACTGTTTTCCAAAATTACTTAAGTCAGCTCCTTTCTCCCCTGCCCCTTTCAGTGGAATTGTCATTCATCTGAATCACAGTTAGCACACATGAATCACATTTGTCACACATGTTCCTTTTTTTAAGTGTTCTATTTATCCTTCCACATTTTAAAAATATAAGCTACACAGACACTTTTCTTCACCTTACTTTTTTCACTTAACAGTATATCCTGAAGACCATTCCCTAGAACTCCATGGATATCCTTTCCTCCCTTTTACAGTTGCAAGTTTCTCCACTGTGTATGCGCCATGATGTCTTCACCCAGTCCCTGTGCGTGACATTGTTTTCTTTCCAGCTATGTGCTGCAGCAGGCAGCCTTGTGCAGGCGCTCTTGTTTTTGCCAGTGTAACTTTGGGATAATTTTCTAAGGGTTGGTTAGTTAGTGAGTGAGTGAAGAAATACATTTGTAACTTTGCTAAATTTTGCTAAATTCCCCCTCCACAGAGGTTGTACCATTTGCCTTCCCACCATCAATTATGAAAATATGCATTCCTCCCACAGACTTGCCAAGAAAGTTGTTGTCCAACTTTTAAATTCTTGCCAATCCAATAGGTGAGAAATTCTATCTGTCTAGTTTTAATTAACATTGTTCTTATTATGTGTCAGGTTGATCGTGTTTTCATCTATTCAAGGTGATTTACATTCCTTGTGCTATGAACTACTCTTATCTCTTGCCAATACTTCTGTTGGGTTGTTGATCTTTTTCATCACTATTCTTAGAGGCCTTTTATATTGTAAAAATAGCCATCCTTTTTCTATGATAGGACTGTAAATGGTTTTTTTTTCCTTGTCTTTTTACTATGTGTATGTGCTTTTTATTTTCCATAAAATGTTTAAAAATTGTTCATGCAGTCAATTTTCTTCCAATTTTTTCCCTTATTGAATCTGGATTTTGAATGATAGTTTGCGAATTTTCCCATAGTCTGTCTGTAGATCCATTCACTCACGTTTGCTTCTAGTGGTAGTAAAACATTACTGCTTTTGCATTTAAATCTCTACCTCTTGAAACTGATCTCCTACAAATTATGAAAAACAGATCTAATTTTTATTTTTTCCATAAGGTTATTTAGCTATCCTGAAGGCAGTGAGTTCCATAGAGATACTGCCTTGGAAACCCAAGGAGGGGTCGCTATGAGTCAGATCTGACTCGACGGCAGTGAGTTTGGTTTGATTTTTGGTTATATCACTTATTAAAAAATCCATCTTTTTACTACCAACTTCAGACAAACAAAAAACCACCCCACTGCCTTTGAATGGATTCCAACTCACAAGGACCCTAATGTGACCAACTGAAGAAGTCATCTTTTTCACACACTAAATTTCCATGTATGATCTGGGCAGTTCTGCTTTCTCTGTTCTGTTCCCTGAGACTGTTTATGTATGTGCATACCATCACTATACAGTTATGGTTACAGAGGTCTCATAATGTGTCTTAATATCTGGTAGGACTGTCCTCCCACTGCCGTTTCATAAAGGCCTTCCTAGCTATTCGTGCGTGTTCTTCCAAGTAAACTGTATAAATAACTTGTGTAGCTCCAGTTAATGCCACACTTTAACAGTTACCTCCCACTTGGGGTCTCCTTCGTTTTCTACCAGCTTCAGTGCATGTTTGTTCTTCAAGTGCCTGTTGAACTCCCATTTGGTGCCATAAACAAAGCTGCAAACAGGACACTTCAAACCACCTGAAAACACAGAGGCAGAAAGATGCATTCAGCCCACACAGAAACCCAATGTCTCTCCTTCCATCCAGCTGCCGCACATCTCAGAAAGAGCTGATTTCGTCTCCAGCACTTACATCTAATTCAAGCTTATCCTAGCATTTAACGAGAATAGTGCAGTGTATACAATTCTCAGTGCAGAGCTTTGTTTTTCTTTCTTTATTGAAGGAGTACTTGCAGTCTAATAAGTGATCAATATTTTAAGTGCCAGAGAGAAATAAGGTGAATAAGATAATTCCTTGGCTGGGCTGATAAACAGCTTGAATCATTCTTTCATTTTACCCTTTGTTAATAATAGCAAATAATCCAGGAAAAAAACCTGAAGGACAATGACTGCTTTCCTCAGTTGCCTTTGACCCAAAACACTTAAGACTGAGAAGCGGACTCTCGGGCTCCTTCACATTAGAAACTACTCATCAGAAGAACCCCTCCCCCCCGCCCCCTCCCACCATGAATTTCCCAGCAAAGAGCAAATTAAGAAGCTGCTCACATCCTGAAATGTTAGTTATTGAACTGATTCAATTCTGCACATATTCTCAGAAGTGTTTGGGTGCTTTAATTAAGAGAATGTAAAACTTGAGGGAAAAAAAAAATTGAAGATTCACACAAAAGACTATCTTCCTGAAATTATACCAGTTTAGGACTGGATAAAAATGACTTTGAACAGGTTGTGCCTTTAGAAAGAAACTCCAGCTTCAGGAGGATAATTCTTATTGTCAGGCCTCCAAAGCCATCAACCTGGCACAGCCCAAGTCAGCCCTACTAACCAGGCAACTGGCCTGGGCCTGGGCCAGGAGGGACCTTAGAGCCCGTATCACGATGACTGTCTGGAACTTCGAGGCTCTGCAATCCTGGCAAGTCACCCTCCAAGCTGCAAACTTCTGGAGCCACCCATTCTTCCCTGCACCCTAACTTACTCTCTCTTTCTCTACCATGACCCCAAAGCTTCTCCTCTCCATGCCATTCCTTTCACCATACTTTGAGACTTAGAACCCAGGGGCAACAAAAATTCCTACCTCAGCCTCATCACAGAAAGTGCATGCCTCCACCCTCCATCCTTAATTAAGCACTGGCTCATCCCAAAGTCTACATACCTGGAGGCTGTTTATAACAAACCCCAGGTAAGGAGGAAGGCAGAAGCAGGTGGCAATGCCACCTCCATTGTAGAGTAAGAGCATTTCCTGGTCTGTTCCTCCACTCACAGTGCCAAGTCCACCACAGCCCAGGCCCTCTTCACCCGAAGTCTGTAATGTTGCTATTATTGCTACTTGCTGTTGTCTTCCACTCATGGCAACCTTACACACAACAAAACAAAGCAATGCCCGGTTCTAAGGCACCTTCATCATTGTTGGTCATCGGACAATATTCTGATTACATTAGTTAACTTTCATATCACAACCTCACAGTTTTTTGACTTCTTCTATCCCAAGGGTCTTCCCTAACAATTCATTATTTGTGAAATCTCATTCATTCATGTGATTATTTAGCACCATGTTCTTGATGTTATGTGGGAGAATGTCTGCTTCCCTAAAGAATATCCACTGTCATCAAGTCAATTCTGACTCATAGTGACCCTACAGGACAGAGGAGAACTTTCACATAGGGTTTCTAAAGCTGTCAATCTTTACAGAAGCAGACTGCCTCATCTTTCTTCCCACAGAGCAGCTGGTGGGTTTGAATCTCTGACTCTCCAGTTAGCAGCCAAACACTTACTCATTGTGCTACCAGGACTCCTTTAGCACCATGTGTGAGGCTATATCCAGGCGCCCTGCTGTGACAACACTGTGCCACCATGCTCTCTCTTACTCTCACTACAGTCATGTTTGGACTTCTGGGAGACCTCCAGTGTGTGTGCTGGTACACATTCTCCCAATCCACCAAGCCCTTCCTATCTCTGCTTCCCTCTCTCAAACTAACCTAAACCCTGTGGCCCATGCCTCCAAACTTTTATAGATAAAACCCTCAATATCCTTACCCACATCTCTTTCTTTCAAACCTACATGGCAAATCCACAGCCCAGAATCAATGCTGGAAACAAAATCCAAAATCAATATTCCAAAGCAATGTTGGAAACAAAGAAGAAGCATATTGGTAGTTGGAAAAGATGGCCTTGGTGAGAGAAATTACACCAGAGATCACATGATAGAATTCTACACAATCAATGACTTATTCATTGTAAATACCTTTTTTTCAACAACATAAATGGCAACTATACATGTGGACCTGACCAGATGGAATATAAAAGAACCAATTTGACTAAATCTGTGGAAAAAGGTGATGGAGAAGCTCATATCATCAAGCAAAAACAAGGTTAGGAGTTGACTACGGAACAGAAGAAAATTGAAAAAAGTCTGTGAGAACAAAATTATGACCTTGATAATACCCCACCTAAATTTAGAGACCATCTGAAGAAAAGATTTGACTCAATGAATATCAATAACTGAAGATGAGACGAGTTGTGGGATGACATCAGGAACATCATCCATCCAAAAGTTCACTAAAAAAAAAAACACTAAAAGTTGTTTTTTTTAAAAAAAAAGATTAATTAAATTGACAAACCACTGGCAAATTTAACAAAGGAAAAGAGGGAGATAATACAAATAGCATGAATAAGAAATGTAATGGGCAACGTCACAACAGAACCAACAGAAATAAAAAGGATAATATCAGGATACTATGAAGAACTGTACTCCAAGAAATTTGAAAATCTAGAATAAATGGACAGATTTCTAGAAACACACACTTACCTAAACTAACACATATTGAGATGGACAATTTTAACAGACCCATAACAAAAGAAGAAATTGAACAGGTCATGAAAAAATTACCAATGACAACAACAAATAAAAGCCCTGGCTCAGATGGTTTCACTGGAGAATTCTACCAAACATTCAGAGAAGAACTGACAGCAATCCTGCTCAAACTATTCCAGAACAGAGAAAAAGATGGAATCCTCCCAAATTCATTTTATGAAGCAAGCATAACTTTGATACCAAAACCAGGCAAAGATATCACTCAAAAGGAACACTACAGACCAATATCCCTCATGAATACAGATGCAAAAGTATTCAACAAAATCCTAGCCAATAGACTCCAACAACATATTAAAAAAATACATTATGACCAAGTGGGGTTCATATCAGGTATGCAAGGATGGTTCAACATTAGAAAAACAATCAACATCATCCATCACATAAATAAAACAAAAGAAAAGAACTACATGATCATATAAATCGATGCAGAAAGGGCAGTTGATAAAATCCAACACCCATTTCTGATTAAAACTCTCAGCAAAACAGGAAGAGAAGGGACATTTCTCAACATAATAAAGGGCATATATGCAAAACCAACAGCCAACATTATTTTCAATGGACAGAAACTGAAGCCATTCCCCTTACAAACAGGAACCAGATAAGGATGCCCTCTATTCCGACTTCTATTCAACATTGTATTGGAAGTCCTAGCCAAGGCAATAGGCAAGAAAGGGAAATCAAAAGCACCCAAATTGGTAAGGAAGAAGTCAAACCATCCCTATTTGCTGATTATGTGATCATATACGTAGCAAACCCAAGAGACTGAGCAAGAAAACTACTGGAACTAATTAACTAATTAATTAGTTAATTAACTAATTAATTAACTAACTAGAGAGACTGAGCATAGTGGCAGAATACAAGATCAGCGTAGAAAAATCAGTTGGATTCCTCTATACCAGCAAAGAGATTGCTGAAAAGGAAATCAATACCATTTACAATGTTGTTGTTGTTGTTAAATAGTTACTAAAAAAATAAAATACTTGGGAATAAATCTTACCAGGGACACAAAAGACCTACACAAAGAAAACTACAAAAGACTGCTTTAAAAAACCTTAAGAGATCTACATAAATAGAAGAACAGACCACACTTATGGATAGAAGATTGAACATTGAGAAAATAGCAATACTACCCAAAGCAATCTATACATTCAATGTGCCAAAGGGGCAGGGAGGCACCATCTTCTGACCTCCTCTAACCCCACAAGAAGAAGACAGAATCACCACCATTAGCCCAAGGCCTATTCCTGCGAGGCCAGACATGCTGACTCTCTCCAATCCTGTTACCAACCCTGACACCAACCGTTCTTCCCACAGCACCCACCACCTCTCTGCTGGGTTTGATAATTTGCTGCAGTGGCCACACAAAATTCACAGATTATGAGGTTTTTAGGGAAGCAAAGGGCTAAAATTCAAGTTCAGAAATGTACTCAGTCTCTTGCAGCCAGCCGTCTCACTTAGCAGCCAGCAGTCTCTCTCTCAGTAGCGTGTCTCGCATGTCTCTCAGCAGTGTGGGTCTCTCAGGAGTGTTTCTCTCAGCAGCATGTCTTTCTCAGTCAGCAGTCAGAGAGACTTCTTGTCCTTCTCAGCCGGCAGTGAGAGACTCCTTCTGCCTCGAGAAGGGCTCCTTCTGAGTCTGGCAGAGTGGCCAAACCAACCAATCCCAACATCAGGATTCTATACACCTGAGAGAAAGAGAATTTCCCAGAAGATTTCTTCATGCCACTCTCAACAGAAATACCCCAGGTGGATAACTTTAACAATCAGGAGCTACTGAGTTTCTCATGGCAAATTCCACCATGGAGTTTACAAAGACTTATGGCTAGAAAAGCCATACCAGGTAATTTCCTACACCACACAATGCAATCCCAATTGAGATCCCATCAACATTCTTTAAGGATATGGAAAAACCAATCACTAATTTTATATAGAAAGGAAAGAGACCTTGGATAAGCAAATCACTATTGAAGAACAAAGAACACCACTAGATCTCAAAACCTACTATACAGCCACTGTAGTCAAAACAGCCTGGTATTGGTACAACAGCAGACACACAGATCAGTGGAATAGAACTGAGAACCCAGAAATAGATCCCTCGACCTATGGTCAGCTGATCTTTGACAAAGGGCTGAAATCCATTAAATGGGCAAGAGACTGTCTCTTTAACACATGGTGCTGGCAAAACTAGATATCCATTTGCAGAAAAATGAAACAAGATCCTTACACCATACACAAAAATTAACTCCAGATGGATCAAAGACTTAAACGTGAAACCTAAACTATAAAGTTCCTCAAGGAAAAAGTGGGCAAATGTAGAGGCCCTCATTTACGGCATAAACAGACTACCAAGCATAACTCAAAATGCACAAATCGCAGAAGACAAACTAGATGAATGGGACCTTCTGAAATTAAATTGTTATGTGCTGCAAAAGAGTTCTCCAAAAGAATCAAAAGAGAACCTACATATGGGGAAAAAAATATTTGGCCATGGTGCATCTGACACGGACTTATCTCTAAGATTTACAGAAAAGTCCACCACCTCAACAACAAAAAAACAAACAATACAATTAAAAAGTAGGCAGAAGACATGAATAGACACTTTACCAAAGAGGATATTCAGATGGTCAGCAAATACATGAAGAAATGTTCACGATCATTAGCCATTTGAGAGATGCAAATCAAAACAACAAGATACCATCTCACTCCAGCACTAATGGCAAAGTTTAACAGGACAGAAAATAACGAATGCTGGTGAGGATGTGGAGAGATTGGGCCTCTCATACACTGCTGGTAGGACTGTAAAATGATACAACCACTGTGAAAAGCAGTATGGCAATTCCTTAAAAAGCTGGAATTAGAATTACTATTTCATCCAGAAATCCCATTACTAAGTGTGTATATATATAAAGAAATGAGAACCAGGACAAAAACAGACATATGCACATCCATGTCCATCACAGCACTATTTGCAATAGCAAAAAGATGCAAATAACCTACATGCCCATCAACAGAAGAATGGAGAAGCAAACTGTGGTACTTACACACAATTGAATACTATGCAACCCTAAAGAGTAATGTAGAATCTGCAAAACACCACATAACATGGATGAACTTGGAGGACATTATACTGAGTGAAATAAGTCAATCACAGAAGGGCAAACATAGTATTAGTTCATTATTGTAAAAAGTCAAGGAAAGGTTTATATATGGAAGGAAACTTTCTTTGTTGGTTACCAGGGATGGGAGGGAAGGGAAGGGAACACTGCAAAAAAAAAGCATTGACCCATGTCACTTTAGTTTTGTGTATTTGTGCATGAATTGTATTTCAATAAAATGTATTTTTTAAAAAAAGAAAACAAAAATCCTCACAACTGGACTAATAAGTAATATCATGATAAATGGCAAAAAGATTGAAGTTGTCAGGGATTCAATTTTCCTTGGATCCATAACTAACGCCCATGGAAGCAACAGTTAGGAAATTAGAGGACATACTGCACTGGGGAAATAAGCTGCAAAAGACCACTTTAAAGTGTTGAAGAGCAAAGATGTCACTTTGAAGATTAAGGTGCACCTATCTCAAGCCATGGTATTTTCAATCACCCCATATGCTCTCGTGGTACAGTGCCTAAGGCATTTGACTGCTAACCAGAAGGCTGGTGGTTCAAACTCACCAACCACTCTGCAGAAGGAAAATGAGGCAATCTACTTCCATAAAGATTTACCGTCTTAGAAACAGTGGGGGTTACTATGAGTCTGAATCAACTGGATGGCTATGGGTTTGGGTTTTCATACGCACGTGAAAGCTGGACAATGAATAAGGATGACTGAAGAAGAATTGATGCCTTTGAATTGTGGTGTTGGCAGAGAATACTGAAAGGTAACAGGGACCGCCAGAAGAATGAACAAATCTGTCCTAGAGGAAGTGCAGCCTGAATGCTCCTCAGAAGTAAGAATGGCCAGGCTTCGTCTCACATACTTTGGTCATGCTGTCAAAAGGGACTTGTCCCTGCGGAAGGATATGTTTGGGAAAGGAGAGGACCAGGGAAAATGAGGAAGACCCTCAACAAGATGGACTGCTACAATGGCTGCAAAGATGGGCTCAAGCGTAGCGAGGATTTTGAGGATGTCTCTGGTCTGGGCAGTGTTTTGTTCTAATGTACATAGGGCCGCTGTGAGGCAAAGCCAGCAGGGCACTCGGAGCACCCTCACCTCACTGCAGCCCAGCTTCCAACCCTGGGGGAGCACAGTGAGTCCAGCAGAGACAGGATGACTGACTGGGCAGGCTCCTGCCATCAGGAGAAAGGCTGGCAACAGATGCATTTTTAAGTTTAAGAAGAAGCCACAGGAAAGGCAGCTCCAAAAGAAGCCTGTTTTCTGAAACTCACTGTGCTCTCCCTCTGCTTTTTTTTTTTTTAAAGGCAACATAAAACATGCTTGTTCTTTCTTGCCCAGAGAATAAACTTAATTTTTAGCCTCCTTTGTCATTACTAAGGAGCTCTGGTGGCAGAGTGGTTAAAGCATTCAGCTGCTAACCAAAAGGTCAGTGGTTTGAATCCACCAGCCGCTCCACAGGAGAAAGATGAGGCAGTCCACTTCCATAAACGCACTGCCGTCGAGTTGGATCCGACTCATAGTGACCCCTCCTTGGGTTTCCAAGGCAGTATCACTACGGAAGTAGAGTGCCCAACCTTCCTTCCAAGTGTCCAAGCTCCACTTCCTTAAAGACAGACAGATTTGGAAACCCTGTGGTTTCTACTCTGTCCTCTAGGGTCACTGTGAGTCAGAACTGACACCGCAGCAGTGGGTCTGGTTTGGGCTTTGTTTCCATAAAGATTACAGCCTTGGAACCCTATAGGACAGTTCCACTCTGTCCTCTAGGGGCATGTGAATTGGAATTGACCTGATGGCAGTGGTTTTTTGTTTGGTTTGGTTTTTTTAATGATGACTTATTATTTATGGGTGCTCTGGTGGCATCGTGCCTAAGGCATTTGACTGCTAACCAGAAGGCTGGCAGTTCAAACTCACCAGCCACTCCTCGGAAGACTGGGTAATCTACTTCCGTAGAGATACCACCTTGGAAACCCAAGGAGGGGTCGTATGAGTCAAATTGACTCAACAGCAGTGAGTTTTGGGTTTTTTTTTTTTTTTTTTTTTAATTATTATTACTTACCAGTCACTAAAATGAAGGGTTTTCCAATGATCATCTTTTTAAAAATCCCAGGATGTGGCAGAGCTCCCCTGCCTTTTCTTTTGGTGAAGCTGACGCTGCTTCTCCCAGAAAAACTTCCCACATGGCAGTGCATGAAAGCAAACCACGGCAGGCTAAGCCAGGCTTTAAGAAATGGGATGAAGATTCCTTCCAGGGCCCTCTTTAATGGAAACTAATTTAGGGAGGGAAGACTTCCTTCTATTATGTTTAGATTAAAATTGATATGATAATGCCCTCACATTAAGTGAACCTGCAACCTTTGCAGTGATGACTTTAATTAAAGAACCACAAAGGGAAACATGTACTCTAGATGGAAACGCACTACTGTGCGGTTAATTGACATCAAAGCTGAGAGAAATTCATTGCTAGTCCATGCACCACGTTTGTCAGCCGCGTGCAGGAAAGGTCAGCCGAGGACACGGTGAATTTCCTTTCAGCACCGATATAAAAACCGCTAATGAAACCGAAACCCTTGACTCCCGAATTCCTCCCTCAGACTGATTAAGCAGATCAGAGGGCTGGATTTTAGCAGCCTTTGCTTTTTTGGGAATGCATGACATTCCGGAGGAGTTTCAGGCATGAAAACATCTGCTCCCCTTTGTGGCGGTCAACATTACTGGACATTCAACTTCCCCTGCAATAACACCACCCTTGGGAGGGCACAGAAGCCCCGACCCCAGCACCTGCTCTACTGACCCAAAACCACTTCTTACACTCTCAGGTCTCAGTTTTTCACTAACGAAAAAATGCTAAAGCCCGTAGCCTTGAAAAATACACTGAGGTAGGAGGAATAATGACCCCAGGATGCTCAGGCCTGATCCCTAGAACCCAGACACGTGTCTTCTTACAAGGCACAGGGGCTTTGGAAGTACAAGTCAGTTAAAGAGCCATTGAGGAAAGGAAAGACACTGAAATGTACACAAAAGCTACAGACAACAGAGACAAATACTTTAAGTACACAACACTGCAGCATCACTAGCATCAAATATCATGCTATGGATTAATGTGTAGACAGGTGAGAAGAGTAGGTGGGGGTAGGCCAACAGGAATATCCTCTAGACCAAGGATAGAGCTGGCTGAAGAGAATCTTACATATGCACTTGGGCTACAAATTAGCCACACACATTACAGAAGCAACAGAAGACAGGGTTGGGGTAACTTCTCAGAGACAATCACACATCTTGTGGGAGAGCATCACCAGGCCTGAGGGCTCGGGACCATAGTCTCAGGGGACATCAACTGGCACACATAGTTCATAAAAATTTTGCTCTACAACCTAATTTGGTGAGTAGTGACTGGGGTCTTAAAAGCTTTCAAGTGGCCATCTAAGATGAAACTTTTGGTCTCCTCTCATCTGGTGCAAAGAAGAGTGAAGAAGATTAAAGTCATCTGGAAAAAATTAGTCCAAAGATAAGATGGACCACAAGGACCTCAGCCTCCACAACCCAAGACCAGAAGAACAAGATGGTGCCTGGCTACCAATGCCAACACCTCAGAAAGGGATCAAATCTGGAGATCCTAGATAGAGTAGGAGGAATAAATGTGGAACAAAATTAAAAAACACAAAAATGACCAGAATTGCTGGTCAGAGAGAGACTAGTGGAACCCCTGAGACTATGAGCCAGGTTACCCTTCGGGCCTAGAAATGGGATTCACTTAAATGGATTGGCTCTCAGCCCAACAGTAGAAAGATTGACTGCAGTGTAGTAAATTACATAGTGTGGCTTTACTAGCCATAAGTCTTTGTAAACTCCATGGTAGAATTTGCTGTGAGCAAGTGGGTAGCTCCTGATTGTTAAAGTTATCCACCTGGGGTATTTCTGTTGAGAGTGGCACTAAGCAATCTGCTGGGAAGTTCGCTCTCTCAGATGTATAGAGTTCTGAGGTTGGGATTGGTTAGTGTGGCCACTCTGTCAGGCTCAAAAAGGAGCCCTCCTAGAAGTAGAAGGAATCTCTCACTGCCAGCTGGGAGACCCAAGAGACACACACTGCTGGGAGAAAGACATGCACTGCTGGAAGAGAGACACACACTGCTGGGAAAGAGACTGAGAGAGATTGTTGGCTGAGAGACGGCCGGCTGAGAGAAACTGAGCACGTTCCTGAACTTGAACTGTAGCCTCTTGCTTCCCTAATAAACCCCATAATCTGTGAGTTCTGTGTGGCCACTGCAGCAAATTATTGAACCCAGCAGAGAGGTGGTGGGTGATGTGGGAGGAACGGTTGGTGTCAAGATTGGTGAAAGGGCTGGAGGGAGGTGGCATGTCTGGCCTCACAGGGATAGGCCTTGGGCTACTGATGGTGATTCTGTCTTCCTCTTGTGGGGTTGAATTTGGTCAGAAGATGTGGCCTCCTTGCCCCTTTGGCACCAACATACCCCCATGTTAATGCACCCACCTACTTTAGGGAGATGCACCCCTTGGGTCAATCAGCCATAGGACACGAGAGGGGTAGCAGTCACATAGAGGGAAAGCTGGACAGACAGGAATGCATGGATGAGAAGGGCATAGGGAAAGGGTGGTTATAGATGGGAGAGGGGAGGAAAGTTTGTTTATTCATTCATTCATTCATTTATGGAAGGGAGTTTTTTTACAGTTGGGGACAGTAATTGGGGCCATGAAATCAAATGTGCATAAACTGTTGAATGTAAAACCAGTTTGCTGTGTAAATTTGCACCCAAAGCACAATAAAAATTTTTTAAATAAATAAAATAAAAAGATCCTGAGATGGGAAAGGAGCCTGGATTGTCCAGTGGGCCCAGTGTAACCACAAAGGTCCCGATGAGGGGCAGAGAGTGGCAGAAGGACACCTCATGGTGATGCCAGGGGAGATTGGACAGGCTGCTGCTGGCTTTGAAGATGGTGGAAGAGACCACGAGCCTAGGAATACAGGCAAACTCCAGAAGCTGAAAAGTGCAACAAAATAGATTCTCCCAAGAGATTCTCCCAGAGAGCCGTGCAGCCTGCTGACACCTTTATCGTAGCCTCGTGAGACCCATTTCAGGCTTCTGACGTCAAGAACTGGGAGACAATAAATCTGGGCTATTTGTGGTCATTCGTTACATCAGCCACAGAAAACTAATACAGGCACTAAAGGGTTAACGGGAACAAAGCAGCTTAGTTTTCAAAGGATGTCAGATGAAGACTAAGTGTATTTCATAGTATTAACACCTGGAAGATGGAGTCAGACTGTGTGGACAGTCTCATTTCCTTTGCCAACTCTTAACTAAGTGTGTGGCTTGGAGCCCAGCAAGAGTGCCTGGTGGGCATCAGGAAATGTGTTAAAGATCCTCATCACATCGGAGCCCCACATAAGCTCCAGAGTAAAACCAAAACCCACTGCTATCCAGTCAATTCCAACTAATAGAGCCCCAGAGGACAGAGTAGAAATGTCCCACTGGGTTTCCAAGGCTGTCAATCTTTACAGAAGCAAAGCCCAAACCAAACCCACTGTCAAGTGGATTCCAATCACAGTGACCCTAGAGGACAGAGTAGAAGTGTGCCATATGGTTTCCAAGGCTGTCAATCTTTACAGAAGCCAACTATCTCATCTTTTTCCCATGGAGCACCTGGTCGGTTAGAACCACCAACCTTTTGGTTAACAGTCAAATGATTTAATCACTATGCTACTAGGGCTCTTCAAGGGAAACAAAGTGCATTTTAGTATTAGCCAAACTAATGTCCCGGACCCCAATAGGAACATCTGGTAAACTGAGCTTAAGCAAGGTCTCCCCATTGCCCCTGCCCCTAACACACTTCCCAGAACCTTGAGATCTGAGTACCCTCTAGACAACTGCAGAGAGGATCAGGAAGGGGACACAGGTCCCAGAGATGGCCTTGGATGGGACTAGCATCTAGCCTGGGGGTAGAGAAATAAGAGTGACTAAGCAGCCCTGGTGGAAGGAGCTCTGGTGGCATAGTGCCTAAGGCATGTGACTGCTAACCAGAAGGCTGGCAGTTCAAACCCACCAGCCACTCCTCAGAAGGAAGGCTGGGCAATCTACGTCCATAGTGATACCGCCTCGGAAACCCAAGAAGGGGTCACTATTAGTCGGGTCTGACTCAATGGCAAATAACAACAACAACAAGCAGCCCTGGTGGTGCAATGGTGAAGCACTTGGCTGCCAACCACAAGCCTGGGGGTTCAAACTCACCCAGCAGCTCCAATGGAGAAAGAGCTGGACATCTACTTCCACAAAGGAGCCAAGAAAAACCCTCTGGGGCATATTCCATGTGTTAATATTATAAAATACAGTTACAGCCAAGAAAACCCTACAGGTTTTATAGTTCTTCTCTGTCACATGGGCTCACTATGGGTCAGAACCCACTGAACCGCACCCAACAACAACAGCACCACCCCACGTGTCACTCTCCCATGCACGATCGAGCAGCCACAGTAAATGCAACCTGGTCAGTAACCTAGGACAGGAGCCCCCTCCTGCCCCTCCCCTCCTCTCCCCACTCCTCCGCCTCCTCACCGCCAGCACACTTCAGAGCAAACCAGAAACAGGAGATGTCAGCTGTGTCAGGGCAAGGCACCGGTGGTCCTCGGTCCTCACTTAGGAGACAGGGTGTGGCTCCACCACTTACTAGCTCTGTGACTTTGCTTTATGAACATGTCCTCATTTCATTTCTTCATCTTGAAACAGTAATGATGATGCCACCCTCACAAGGCCATTGTGAGGAATAAGTTAACACTTAAAATAATCAATCAGTCAATAACATCTCCTTAGTGGAAGCATCTACCAATAACTTACTGAATCTGGGCCTTAATTAAAACCATTTCAAAATAAAAATGTCCCCAGAACAAATAAATGATGGCTGTGTTACCTGACAGTTTCTGGATTTTCTGATAGCAACTTTCCCTGAATCTAGAGTGAAAAACTAAGATATGAACACCAAGGTACATATGTACATGTATTTACATTCTTCTTACACAGAGCATTCAAAACAACCTATCAAGGATACTTTTATTGCGGTTGTTGCTGTCAAGTTAGCTCCGACTCATAGCGACCCTAGGAGTACAATAAAACAAAACACTACCCAATCTAGTGCCAGACTCACAATCCTTGCTATACCTGAGCCCATCATTGCAGCCCCTGTGATCAATCCATCCCGATGAGGGCCTTCCCTTTTTTGCTGTCCATTCATTTCACCAAGCATGATATCCTTTTCCAGGGAATGGTCCCTTCCGACAACATGATCAAAATCAGTGAGATGAAGTCTGGCCATTCTCACTTCTAAGGAGCATTCTGACTGTACTTCTTCCAAGACAGATTTGTTCATTCTTCTGGCAGTCCATGGGACTTTAAGTATTCTTCACCAACACCATAACTCAAAAGCATCAACTCTTCTTCAGTCTTCCTTATTCACTGTCCAGCTCTCACATGCACATGAGGCAACTGAAAGTACCATGGCTTGGGTTAGGTGCACCTTAGTCTTCAAAGACACATCTTTGCTCTTCAGCACTTTAAAAGGTCTTTTGCAAACGAACATCTCCAACAATTAGAGAAAGAACAGCAAGAAAAGCCTACAGTCACCAGAAGGAAGGAAATAATCAAGATTCGAGCAGAAATCA